>NC_045792.1:109986078-110314666 GCF_009873245.2 Balaenoptera musculus
CACACCTTCAGCTCCATGGCCGCCAGCCCTGAGAGCATCCCTGTCCTGCAGGGAGGGTGAAGGCCACAGGGTCAGGCCCTGCATGGCCCCAACACAGCCTGGCCTCGCTCTTCCTCCTTGAGGCCTGCCCCTCACCCCCTGAACTGGCTCAGGACTGCTGCCCCTCAGCGTCTGCTGCCCAGCCCCACCTGCAGGCCGCGCATTCCTGGGGTTGGGGTAGCAAAGACCAGTGCCCCCCAAAGGGGGAACCAGTGTGCCCTCCCGCAGCGCTCGGAGGCTTCCCCACTTCCCAGCCTGCTCTCGCCCCGCCCCACTCCCGGAACAAGGCAAATCATTAACCAGACCCAGCCACCTGGCTCGGAGGGTACAGCCCCTCCCGCTGGGCGTCCGCGCGCAGACCTCGGCCCTCCGGACCCACCGCACCCGGCATGGGCGGCCCCTCCCCACTCCCGCCCGTCCCCGCGATCGCCGCGAGGCCGCTGTCCCCGCCCGGGGCGGGTGCAGGTGCGGCGCGGCCCCCACGCCGGCCCGGCTTGCGCCCCTCCGTCGGAGTCGCCGTCCGGGGCCGCGCCCTGCGCTCTGGAAGCTCCGGGGCCCGGCGCGGCTCACCGGAACGCTCGCCTACCTCCGGAATCCGGACGCGAACTGGCTACTGCCAGGCGCCGGGCGCCGCCGCAACCTGCCGCCTACAGCGCCGCGGGAGCGCCCCGGCCCGCCACCCCATTGGCCCACGGCCGGCGCGCCCCGCCCCGCACACTTCCATTGGCTCCGCGGCGCGCACTGCCCGCCCCGTGCCGACACCCATTAGCCACCTACTCTGAGCCTCGCCCCTGGCCCTCCCCATTGGCTCCCCGCCCGCCCCGCCCCCGGCGGCGCCCAGGTGTGGGCGGGGCTCCGGGGAGCTGAGGGGCGGACAGAACCTGGGTCCACGCACGCCCCAAGCCCGAAAACAACACGGAAGCGCGTCTCAGACTGCGGTCGCAGGCGGCGCGTGGGGCAGGTGCCTGGCCGCGCTCCACGACTGACTTCCGCAGAAGCCGCCCAGTCTGATGAGTCTCCCGCCTAGGGAGGGGGCGCCGGCCTGGGACCCCGCGAGCCCGGCCTGCGCCCAGAGGAGCCGCGGGGCCAGAACCGCCCCTCCCCCGGCCTGATGGGCCCGCGTCGGAACGCACAGGGGTCGGGGGCTCTTAGCGGGAGGGAGTGGAGCTGGTTGGCCGCTGCTCCTCTCTGGCTGCTGCCAGGCTGACAATCCTGGTGGGTGAGGGGGCCGCCCAGAGGTTGCCTGGGACAAAGGCCCTGAACTCTTTGTCTGAGGTTCCTTCCCCCCACCCTTTCCTGCCCTCAGTGGGGCCCAATGCCTGCCCAAGCTGTGGACACGCTCCTGCACCAGGCCAGTTCTGCTCTCCTGCCAGGAGACCCCAAGCCAGCGCGGCAGCCAGGGCCCCTCGTAGCCTCAATACTATCTGTGTGGCCCAGCAGCAAGGGCATCCAGAGCCTGTACTCGCCCAATCAGACTGGGCCATGGGCGGGGTGGGGGTGGGGGTGGGGGGGTCCTCCCTCCCGCCACAAGTCCTACCAAGAGCAAAAGCTGAAAGTCTGAATGAATGAATGGTGAAGGAATGAAGGTGGGGTGGGGGTGGGGCATCTACTGGAGGGCATGAGTCTTATGGGTCAGGTCTGGGGCCTCACTTTTGTCCAGGGGCGCGGGTGAGGGGACCATTGTCATCGTTATATAAGTGTCCCCAGGCCTCCCTGCAGTGGCTCGAGTGGTGGAGGTGGATGGGGGGAGGGGAAGGGGAGGCTTCTCTCTTGGTCAGGTAAATGGGCACCAGCCGCTATGGGCACAGAGGCCGTAGGAAGAACTCAGGAGGGGCTCCACTGCTGGTTAGAGCTCAGCAAGCCCCTCCGCCAGGTTCTCAGAGCTCTCACCTGCCTCCTCTCCCTCCTCCCCAGTCAGCTCAGGCCCCACTGAGGGCCACATTCTCACGAAGGCCGTCCTGCTGGCCTGTGGACACACTCACAGGGCAGCAATGCCCCCAATACCCACTGATCACCGTGGTCAGGCTGGGGAGGGACGGTGGGAACCTGCCCCAGGGTTGGTTGGAGGTGTTGGGCTGAGCTGGGGACCGTGGCAGGCCCTGCTGGTCACTCTGTGTCCTCTGGGCCTGCGGAGGTTAGCTGGGCAGTAGCTCAGCCTCTCACAGCTTCTCCTTCAGGCTGGACAAGGAGGGGGCCCAGGGTCCACTCAGGGCCCCGGTCTGGGGTCTCCCTGGAGGCTCCTGGTGACAAACGGCCCCTCCCCTTCTGGATGTTGGTATCCATGGCAACACTGTAGAACCTTTCTCTCCCCAGGCCTGCTTGGATTTCAGGCCTCAGGTGAGTGTTGGGGGGAGGGCCCTGGGTCTGAGGGGGACAGGGACATCACCGGCAAAGGACTAGCACCTCTGGGGACACTTGCACTAGGCTGGGGGGCGGAACTGCAGCTCCTGGAGGGCAAGGGTGACAGGGGGGAGATGACGGGGAATGTGTGAACACCCAAGTGACATGGTGCCGGGAGTGGGGGTGACCTGCTGCCCTTGCCTGGTCAGAAACACACAGGTGTGGACACCCACGTGACTGGCAGTGTGCTGTCCTGTGGGGCAGACACACACACACACATACACACACACACACACCCCTTCTTGGAGAGTGATGCCCTGTGAACCAGCGGTGCCATCTTGGGGTTGCCATACACACGCATGTGCGCTGGCCATGTAAGGAGAGCCCTGCAGGGGTGCCCACACACGGGACCCAGGGCAGCCCTACCATCCCTCCTCTCAGCTCCCTCAACAACATCAAGAATGGCCCCTGAATCTTGTCAGGAGGCTGAAGATGCCGAGGAAGAGGCTTTCCCATCCCTGGTGGACCGAGAACTGGTCAGCGGCCACGTGGGGCCTCCAGCCAGCGCCTCTGCCGACCCTGGGGCTCCCGCGTGCCCTCAGGACACCAAGCCCAGCTGCACCAGGATGGTCTCCTCCGTCAGCCTGCAGTAAGGAGGGGAGGGGGGAGGTCAGCCGCTTGGACCAGGCCAGCCAGAGAACAGGGCCTGATCAAGCGTCAGGAGCACTGGCCTTTCAGGTCTGTCCCAGAGTCCCTGGACCCCCGCACCCTGCGGCTGCTGTGGAGGCAGCGAGAACTGGAGATTCAGGCCCTGCGGTGGGCGATTGAGAACCACCGGGAGGCCCGACACTGCCGTATCCTGCAGGAAGTGGCTGGGCTTCCAGCCGAGAGGTCAGCAGCATACTGCTGGTCCCCCGCCTGCCCAGTCTCCGTCCCGACCCTAACTCCGAGTTTATGTCTGACTCCAAAGTCCACTGCCAAGACCGCAGCCCTGACCCTGGCCCTGACCTTCGCCTCTAGCCCCAGTCCTTACCTGGCCCTGATCCCCCACCCCAGCCCTGAAGAGGTTAATATACTGTACAGCCACCCAGACCCTAATCCCCAACACGTCCATGGGTGCTGAACCCAACCTAGACGCCACCTCCAGCCCAGACATCTTCAGGGCCTGACCTGGCCTGGCCCAGTTGCACTCTGTGCCCTCAGGCCCCTAATGACAGTGAAGAGGAGCCCCTCCTTCTCTCCTTGGCTGCCGACCCAGAGGTGGGGGCTGCTGAGATTGCCCTTTCCCCCAGGAGCTCGCGCAGTCGGAAGTTCTTGCAAAACCAGGTCCAAAAGCTGACTCTGGAGTTGGAAGAGCATAAGGAACAGGCCCAGCTGGTGAGGGGCAGGTGGGATCAGGGAGCGGGGTGCGGGACCCAAGCCGGGGTGAGGATGGGGGGGCCAGGCAGGGGTTGGCCTTGGCCGGCAGGGTCTGCAGAAGGCCCCGCCCACCTCTGGGCCCTCCCCGAGCAGGAGAAGGCACACCTGGAGGAGCGGCTGCTGCAGACCGGAAACACGCTGAGGCAGCTGGAGGTCGAGTTGCAGGCCTTGCAGAAGTCCTGCCTCCTGCAGCTGGCCCGCTCCTCCTGGGTGGGCCGCATGCTGCGGTCTTCCACGGGCAGTGTGGAGGTGAGCCTGGCCCCTGGGCCCCGGCCCCCACAAGCCTGCCCTCCTTGGTCTTCCCTCCGACAGCTAGCATGTCCCCTTGAGACTGGCACTTCTGCTGGGGGTCCCTGGGCTGCCTGGGAGGCCTGCCCCCCTCAGGCTGCCTCTGGAACCAGGACCGAGGCCTGGGACAAGGAGGAGCTACAAGCCCTGTAGTCCCGCCACCTGATACTTAGCAAGTGTGTGCCTCAGGTACTGGGGAGGTCAGAGGGGAGAGTGACCTTGGGCAGAGGGGAGTTCTTCCCCCAGCCTGCTGCCCCTTTTGCAGGTGGTGACGGCAGAGACCCTGATGGACCCCAGTGACCTCTCTGAGAACGATCGGTCCCCCACTGCTGGGGAGGTAAGCGAGGCCCTCCAGGTGTGTTCTTGGCTCTGCGGTTCTGCGGGAGGGTCAGGTCATGTGCTTGTTGCTCCCTGGCCAGGGTTTCCGGCTGGAGGATGTGGACTGGAACAGCATCGCCCACCGGTACCCCAACCTCTTCACCGACCTCGAGTCCAGCTTGGATCAAAAGTAACTGCACTGGGTGGGGACTCCCTAGGGGTGAGGGGAGGGGAGGGCTTGCCTTGGTTGGTATGGACCAAACTCCAAGTTCCACCCCTTAGTGTCCCTGGACAGGTCACTTAGAAGGGAAAGGGCTCTGGGGCCATCTCTGTCCAGCCATGAGCCCTTTGCCCAGGCTGGATCCCAGGGACTGGGGCCACAACTTGGTGTGCCCTGCCCTCCTTATGGAGGTTGGATGGGGGCAGGGCTGGGGTCCAGGAGCGGAAGCCACGGGCAGCGAGCTGCTCTTGACCTGCAGGCACCCCCGGGCCCTGCCGCTCCCGGAGCTCCCACCGGCCACACAGCCTGACCAGTGGAACTCAGAGCCGTACTGCTGGCAGAGGGAGCATCGTCTCAAGAGCGTCGAGTGGAGCTCCCTGCCCCTGGTGGGCGCCAGCAGCTCCGGGGGTGCCGACTCCGAGTCCAGCAGCTGCCTGCTGGCTGCACGCTATCACGTGCAGAAAGTGACAGGGGACCCTCTCCAGGCGCCAGGCCACACTGCAGAGCAGAGGGAGGCACAGGCACAGAGCCTCTGCGGGGACAGTCGAGCAGCGTGGGCAGGTGGAGTGGGGCGGGTCTCCCCTGGTTTCTCCCCCCTCCCAGCCCCGCAGGACTGTGACCTCTGCCCAAAGTCCTAAAGGGTGTCCCCCACCCTCTGGGCTATCACAGTAGCCCAGCTGGAGGCAGCTGGGGCCTTTCCAGCCACATCCCTAGGGGTTAAGGTGGTCTTGGGGGACTACTGCCACTGCCTTTGTGCTCTGGCTTGAATCCACTTCCCCCCACCCCCCAGCAAGTGCTGCCAGGCACTCCTCTGCTTCCCTCAGCCGCCTGGGTCCAGCCACCTCTCCTGTCTGGGATCTGACCCTTGCCTGGTGCTGCTCCTCTCCCACGTGGAACCGCAGGGCGCTGTGGGCCAGGTCTGGCCTCACAGGAGATGTCCCCAGTGGACGCTCCATATTGGGGTTCCCCTCCTGGACAGGCCGCCTCTCCCTGGATCTCCGGAAAACCCACTCGGACAGGCAGGGCAGCAATGGCCAGGAGGCTGAGTCCTGTGCGGATCCCCACCCCCGGCATTCCGGGCGCTGTCCAAGGTGAGGAGGGGAGCCAGCCCCGAGCGCAGGGGCAGGAGCAGGTCTCCTAGCGGGACCACGGTGGGAGGGGCCCGAACGTCTCGGCACAGCGCCCCTGCCCGCGCTCCCGCCCCAGCCCCGCGGGCTCCTGCCTGAAGATCGTGGCGGTGAGCCGCCGCCGGAGGTTCGTGCGCATCCTCAACCATTCGCTGGAGGAGACGGCCGACCTGGGTGGCTTCGTGCTGCAGCAGCTGGTGCGCGACTTCCCCGTGTGCATGTACCGCTTCCCGCCCAGCACACTGCTGGAGCCAAGGCACCACATCACGGTGCGCCCTGCTCCCCGCGCCCCTCGCGGCCCCGCCCCGGCCCCACCCCGCCGCCGGCCCCTCACCCCTCACCCGCCGCCGACGCCGTCCCCAGGTGTGGGGCGAGGCGCCCGGCAGCACCAAGCGGCAGCCACCCTCGTCCTTGGGCCAGGAGCCCGTCCACTTCCACTCCAGCCGGGGCTGCGTGACCCTCCTCCTGAACCCCCAAGGCGAGGTCAGTGCGGGTCCCAGCGGGGGTGGTGGGAAGGGCCGGCTTTGCGGGGTGGAGGTGACCACCGTGTCCCCCACGACCCCGCAGGTCCTCAGCGAGCACCAGGCCGCGCACTGCGTGACCCCCGTGTGTAGGATCTTCTCCGACAACACCGACTTGTCCATCGACCGTTTCCCGCTCTCAGAGGCCCGGCCCGGTGCCGACCTCGCGGAGCAGCAGCCCCTGCCTCGACTCCCGCGCAAGGGTCGGGTGCAGGAGGCCCGGGCCGGGCGCCGGAGGCCGGGGTGGGGACCTCGGCTCCCTCAGTCCGTACCTCCTCCCCAGGCCCAGACTCGACAAAGACCCCAGACCCCCTGCTAGGACTGTCCCCCACCTCCCCAGGGCCCGCCCTTGCCAGGACCACCCTCCAGCTATTCAGGACTCCTCTCAGGTCATCCACCTCCCCTGGCCCCGTCCCCTCCAGAACCACCCCTTCCCGCGGACAGGCTCTGTTTCTCACGACCCCCCTCACCGCCCTTCCCCCCAGGACGCGGGTCCAGTTGCCCCGCCTGAGCACCAGCAAGCTCCTCCGCCAGCGAGAGGTGCCAGCGCGGCCCGAGGGCGCCGCCGAGACGCACCCAGAGCTCCTGCCCGCCAGCCCCATCCCCATCCCCGGTGAGTGCGCAGCAGGGAGGGACGTGGAGGGAGGGGCGGACAGCGAGAAGGAGGCTGCCGGCCGACCCCACCCCCTCACTGTCCCGCGCAGAGGCAGGGCTGGGCCTCGAGGACTGCCAGGCTAGGAAGGAACTCAAGGTCCGGGTGAGTGCTGGCGCGGGCGTCCGGGCAGCCCCCGCCCCGCCCCGCCCCGCCCCGCCCCCGCCCCCGCCCCCGCCCTGCGGCCTCTCAGGCTCCGCCCCCCCAGGTGCGCCGGAAGAGCGTGGACCGCGGTTGTCCGATGGTGGCGCTTTCGGTGCAGAGCACGGCCGAGAGCAGGTTCGGCTTCCGCTTCCTCAGCTGCCCGCCCATCACCGCGGACTCGCGCTGGCCGGTGTAGGGCCGGGCAGGGCGGCGGCACCAGCGCCTGTGCTCCCGCGTCTCCACGACTGTGGCTGCGGGGCGGGGCGGGGAGAAAGCGCCGGAGGCAGGCGGTGCCAGCTGCATAGTTTATTGAACGAACGCCGCCTACCAAGTAAACCGCATTTCTGTACACCTGACAGTCGAAAATGATTCGCGAAAATGATTCGCTTGGTTTCCGGGTATCCGGCCCCAAGAGGAGGGAGCTGGCCACCCCATCCCCGCGCGGGGAACCCCACAAGTCCACCAGGGATGGGAGGCGTGGTTGCACCCTGGTTGGCCTAGGGCAAGCGCCTCTGCTCGGGACCACGGCAGCCCAAGGGTGGCTCAGAGCCCTGGGGCAGCTGGAGGGCTGGCCAGGGGATGGACAGGGCCCAGCTCCAGCCTGGGCCCAGTCTGCTCTCTTCCAGGCCTACTCCTCCTGGGAAGGCCAGGCCACACGGAAGAGGTGGGCAGCTGGGCCAGCGGTGGCGAGCTGGACCATCCTATCCTGGGCTCTCCCTCTTCCCACCCTTGGTGGTCCCAACTCCTAACTTCCCTCTACCAAGAGGGTCCTCTCCTGTACCAGGCTCACTTCCCACCCCCCAACACACCCGCCCATGTGCTCTGGGTTCTGTGAGGCCAGAGTTCACACGGGGGCTCCCACGATCGCCCTGGGGCCCTTGCCTACCGCCCAGGCCAGCCTGGCAGTGGGTAGTGGTGTACACTAGGGGTGGGGTTGGGCTGGGGTCATGAGGTTCAGGTGCGGCATGCACCGGAGGCTGGGGGTCTGGCCGCTGGATCTGGTGCTGGCTTTGGGCCTGGACAGCCTTCGGCTCGAGGGCTGGGGCCTGAGGCCACCTCTAGGGCTCTCAGAGCAGTCACTGCAGCCAGCCCCTGACCCAGGCCAGGCCCCAGACTACCCAGGGCTCTGAGGCGACGCCCCCGGAACTGCAGATCTGTGGACCCCCAGGAGCTGCTGCCCCTGTCAGATGGCATGAGGGACTTGGGAGGAGAGGGGGTCAGGTTGTAGCCCAAGGTCCTGGAAGGCTCTGGAAAAGAAGGAAAGAGCACGTCAGACAAGGGCCCCCAAGGAGTCACTTGGGGCAGTCACCATGGGCAGGGCTGCAGTGTCCACTGTGGCTCCTCCCCTTAGCCCTTCACCCCCCCCCAAGGCAGCACCCCACTGCCCCACTTCCTGTGCTCCCCAGGGAAGCTGTGGCCCCTCGGCCCTGTGACCTCTGACCTTTGCTTGAGCTGGACCCATCTCTGGGGAAATCTGGGCTCTGGCTTTGGGTCACTGGGTCCTGTCCCCCAGGGCATGCTCACAGGCTGGTGGCCCTGGGGCAGTTCCCAAACCTCCCCTATAGAGCGAGGCCCTGGCACCCACCTGAGGGCAGGCTGGGTGGGTGTGTCTGTGGTCACCCAGAGCCCACCCGGGCCCGGACTGGAGTAGGAGGTCCTGGCTCCCCTTTGTCCCTCACTGGCTGTCACCCCTCCAGCCACTCCTCCTGGCTGCCTGCCAGCTCCCCCTCCACCTTTCCACCCCTCCTGGCTGTCTCATGGCCCACCTTCCCCAGCCCCTCCCCACAGGCCGCAGCCGGCACAGGAAGTGCAGAGCTTTGACCTGCCCTGTCCCTGCTCCATCCTGGCTTCCTTGATGCGCACCCGCCCCCAATGCCACGCCACCCCGGAGGGTCATTGGGCCAATCTTGCAGCCTACACTCCTGTGGCCCCTGCTTACAACGCCCCCTCCCCAGGTTTGCCCACCCAGCTGTCCTGCCAGTCGGTTCAGACCCTTCCTCCAGGAAGCCTCCCTGGGGCCTGCTGGGTGAGGGGTCTCTCTGCCTCACAGGCTCTGCATTTGCTCCTCTCAGCCATGGTCACTCTGAAGCCAGTGTCCCTGAGGGAGGGCCTCGCCTGGCTTAATTCTGTGTCCTGAGCCCAGCATAGGCCCTGTCTGCAGAGGAAGGGCAGTACCCCTCCCCGCCTTGGTCTCCTGCCCATCTGGTGGCCTTGCTCCCTTTGCTGGCCTTGTGCCATGCTCCCCTCAGGTCTTCTGGTGGGGCTGTCCTGCTTGTTGATCCTGGCCCCTCATTGCCCCCACCCTGGGGCCACTTGCTCTTTCATTCAGGACCCCTCTGGCCTCTGCTCACACTGCCCTTCTCTGGAGGGCCTTCTCTCTGTCTCTCACCCAGCCCCGGTGGCCACATGGTCCCATGGGCTCAGGGGAGGGGGACTTGGGGTTGGAACCCCTCGGTCGTGAGACCCCATCCCCAAGGGAGGACCTCCCTGTCCCACCCATCTCAGAGCCTGGCTGAGGAGGGGGCAGAGCCGGTCTGAGCCGGTGTGCGCGGTCACGCCGGTACCTGGGGCCAGGCTCGGGGGGCTGGGGCGAGTCTTGGGCCCAGCCTTGTCCTGCTCTTCTTCAGGGCCCCTCTGTGGGCTCCCGGGGGCGGCGGCCCCCTCCTCCGGGGACTCCAGGCACCTACTGGGGAGGGGACTGGGGTGCGGGGAGGGGAGACGCTGCAGCCCTGCCCCTCCTTTGGAGCCAATCCCAAATGAGTGTGACTCTGGGCTGGTCCCCCAGCCTTGGGCTCCCATGACCAGCCCCTCCAGCCACCCGGAGGACCAGTGACCACTCAGCCAAGGCAGGTCCCAGCCATAAGCCCCTGCCTGTCGGGACACACAGGCTGGCAGGGCCAGGGTGGGGGGCATGGAGCACCCACCGCAGGCGCAGCTCCCTCAAGGCCGGAAGCCCGGCCGAGGCCAGGTGGCGGCGGCTGTCTGCAGGGTCAGGCCCTGGGGCGGAGGCCCGGGTGGCCAGGTCTTCCGGCCCGGGAGGCGGCAGCCTCTGTGGGTGTGCCCCAGCCTGGGGAGGGAGGGGCTGGTTCAGGGGCACGGCCTTCGGGGGGTGCCGGGGCAGGCGCGTCAGGCCGGGGCACGGCCTTCGGGGGGGAGCAGGCTGTACCTGGCACTGGTGCCGACGCTCCTGCAGGCCTTTGGTGGGGTTTCCACAGAGGACCCGGCCGGCACCTGAAGAAGAGGGTGCGGCTGGGCCTAGTTTGGGACTGAGGGGCTACAGGGCAGCTTCAGGCCGAGGTGGGTTGCCTACCGTGGGTGAGGCTGCTGGCGTCGTCCTCTGGGGCTGGGCTCTGGGGAAGAAGGCCTTCAGGCAGGAGGCCCCCGGGGACCAGCAGGGAGCGGGGCCAGGGCCTGGGGGCCCTGCGCTGGGTCTCAGGTGAGCATAGCTCGGGGCTGAGTCTCCAAACGGGGGATCCGTGGGGACGACCTGCACAACAGTCAAAATCAGAGGTCATCACGGCCCACGCCAGCCGGCCACCCAGGAGCCCCCCAGCTGAACCCTGTCCACGGAGCAGGGCCCCCCACCACCCAGCATCTGTGTGCCCGAGGCCCAGCGCCACCAGGGGGCAGGTTTGGCCCTCCTTTCCCCCTGAGGAGGGTTGGGGAGGCCCCCACCAGGGTTGCTCACAGGGAGGGTGTCCTGGCCTGGGGGTGGGTGTGCAGGGCTCTGGGGACGGGGCAGGCGGGGGTGGGGTGGGGTGGGGTGGTGGTTCGAGGCTGAGAAGCGACAGGAGGCGGCTCTCCGTCTCTGAGAGACCGGTGGGCGGGGCCAGGGGTGGGGGGTGGAGCCCTCTCCTGGGGCAGCCCCAGCCCGAGGCCCCTGGGCGGCTTCCGTCTGTACCCAGCCCGGGGAGCAGGCTGTGCAGGACGCTGCCCTCTTTGATGGCCTCCTTCACCATGAGCCAGTCGTGGTCCAGCTTCCGGGAGGTCGGCAGGCATGTGTGTGTGGCCGGCAACTCATCCAAGACCTGCAGCTGGGGGATGAGCTTCCTGACCTCTGCCCGGTAGTTGTAGCCCTGGGGCACCTGCGGTGGGGGTGGCAGGCCTGCGTCCGGTGGGCCTGTCAGGCCAGCATCGCCCCGTAGCCGCTGTCCCCAGACCTGCTGGGGGGCAGTGCAGGGGAACTGGGGGGTCGGGGATGCCATCTCTCTCTGCCCAGGCTGCCAGGCCAGCCGGGGTCACTCTGGGACAGCAGGGACTGCAGGGGCCCTGGGCTCTTACCCACGCATGATCTCACTCTCTGGGCTCACTGCCAGGGTCCAGGGGTGCCCTCTGGCCTGCGGAGCTGCCTGAACTCAGAGCTCCGGCCCAGTGGGTGGCCGCTGTGCGTGGGCACCATGAGTAGCTGGGCAGGCGTGTGAGCTCTGGGTGTTCACGGGCAGTGCCGGGGTGTGTGCAGCCGCGGGCGGTGTGCACAGGCCCCCGGCTCACGAGCAGCGCTGCAGGGGCTGGGGCTGCCTCTGAACGGGGCCTGCACGGGTGTGTGTACGTGAGCGTGTGTGCTTGTGTACACGACTCTAAGTGGAGACTGTACAGAACACGCGTGGTTCCCCATGGCGTGTGCACAGACCTCTTGGGGTGTACGCGTGGCCCTTCGGAGTCCGGTCCTGGCCCAGGAGGACGAGCTGGCAGCCGCTGGGCCTCCAGCCACATGGGAATGAGCTCCCAGTGAAGAAGCCCCCAGCAACAAGCGGGCGTGCCCTAGGCGTGTGCCCTGGGATACCCTGCGACCCAGCCGGCATTCAGGTGGGCAAAGCAGTGCCTGGGCCGAGAGGCTGGAGCTACAGAGCGCCTCCCCGCCCGGTGCCCACCTGGTGGGCGGGGCCGGGGCCGGGCCGTAGGCATAGCGGGTTGCCCTCCAGGGTGAGCGAGGCCAGCCGCGGGCACAGCTGCAGGTAGCACAGCTGCCCCGGGTCCTCCACGCAGTTGCTCTCCAGGTCCAGCACCTCCAGCTGCTCAAGCAGGCACAGCGGGCTCAGGTCCGAGACGTCGTTGTAGGAAAGGTAGAGTTCCTGGGGGGCACGAGGGGGCTCAGTCAGGGCCCCTGGGCCCCCTGCACTCCCCAGAGCACCGCAGACCCACCTTCAGGGCCGGGAAGGAGCCGATGCCGTCCAGGTCAGCCAGGCCGCAGCGAGCCAGCCACAGCACCTGCAGGCGGCCCAGGGAGGTGCCCAGGTCCCTGCAGAGGGTAGGGTTGGCTGGTCAGTGCTGTCCTGGGGCGGAGGGTCGTGTCTCGGTGGCCGTGAAGGCCCTGTGCCACGCCTCCTGCCCAGCCGCCACCCACATCTGGCTGTCTCCAGGTGCAGGGACAGTTGTGACTGGCTTGGGTGGCCTCCAGGCCGAGGAAGGGGCTCCAGAGCCCCCGGCCCCCTGTCTTCCCTCCTGGCTGCAGCCGCCTGTCTTGGGCACCTTATCCAACCCCTGCAGGGTCCGGGCCTGGCCGCGGGAGCTGCCCTCGTGCTAGACGGCCGCTGCCCGCTGCAGTGGGTGTGGGCGAGATGTCCCCTCCCCAGCGGGGTCAGCCGGGGTGTCCTCCCTCCTTCCTTCCCCCTGGCCTCTTTTGTGGATGATTTCCCTGTGTCACAGCCCGTCCCCTTGCCCCCACCTGGGACTTGTTTGTGCCACCCTCCCTTGGCGGCCGCTCCCCTGCCAGTGGGCAGGCCGGGGCTCTCCCATCTGCCCCCGACCTCAGTGGGCCCCACCTCTGCCCGCGGGGTCCTCTCAGCCTGGGTGACCCTCGTCTCCTGTCCGGGCACCGGCCCACTGTTGCACATCCTTTCCATCAGCTTCTGGGATGTTCCCTTTTGTATTTTCTCTCCTCGCGGTCTCTGCTCTCATATCTGGAGCTCAGCCTCTCACGTGTGGTCTCTGAGAAGGAGCTTGTTCTCATCCCTTCTCTCTCCCATTTCCATCTCTTTGCCTTTCCTCTGCTTTCTGGGAGATTCTCTTGTCTTCCAACAATGCCGGTAACATTTTTTGTCAGCCCTCATACATTTAATTCCCAAGCGCCCTTCGTTGTTCTCTGATCTTATTTCATGGCATTCTGTTCTTGTTTTGAGGGTGCAAAGAAGCCATGTCTTCTTGTGTCTCTCAGAACATTCACTGAAGGTGCCTGGACGTTTTACTCCCCTCCTGGCATTGTCTGCTTCCTCTGGGGTCCTGTGGGTTTGTCCTGACTTTTCCCTTTCATGCTGGGGGTATTGCTATATTCCTAATTATACTATTAATAGCTTCTTGGGCATTCAGATTGGGAGTGAGGGTCTGAAATGCTGCCTGGAAGTGCTGACTCACTGGAGATGCTGAGGTGAGGGGCTTCCCTGCGGTGATGAGGTGGTGCACATTGGTCCTTGCTGGCCACCCTGCCCTCCCTGCCCCGGCTCCAGCAGCTCTGGTCTCCCCATGGTCCTGAATCGCACCTGCACTGTGGCACCCCGGGTCTTGGCATCTGCTCTTCCTCCTGCTTTGGGGGTTCTGCCTGCTCCCCTGGTCCACGTGAAGCCGCCTCCTCACCTCTGAGGTGTTCCTGGCCTGCCTCACCTTTCTGCATCGCTGGGGCCCATCTTCCAGTTCACAAATTCCCCTTCGGTTACGTCTCATCCACCAATTAACCTGTATGTTGCATTTTTTGTTTTTTGTTTTAAAAGGTTAGACTTTATTTTATTGCCTAGATTCTATTTTTTTAAATTAATTAATTTATTTTTGGCTGTGTTGGGTCTTTGTTTCTGTGCGAGGGCTTTCTCTAGTTGCGGCAAGTGGGGGCCACTCTTCATCACGGTGCGCGGGCCTCTCACTATTGCGGCCTCTCTTGTTGCGGAACACAGGCTCCAGATGCGCAGGCTCAGTAGTTGTGGCTCACAGGCCTAGTTGCTCTGTGGCATGTGGGATCTTCCCAGACCAGGGCTCGAACCCGTGTCCCCTGCATTGGCAGGCAGATTCTCAACCACTGCGCCACCAGGGAAGCCCTGTATGTTGCGTTTTTTAAGTTTTGTGCTGTTATCGTAATCTCCACCTTTAGTTACAGAGATTCCATGTTTCTCCCCCGTCTATTGCCTTCAATGCATTTTCCCATCTTTTAATTGGCTGAAATTTGCGTCTCATGATTCCTTCAAGAGGGGCTAATCAAACTATTTTCCTTAATCTCTTACTCATTCCAAAATGTTGGCTGGGTATGAAATTCTTGATTCATACCGTCTTTCTGCTGGGCTGTGTAGACATCATTCTACTGTCTTCTGGCTTTGAGTGTTTCTATGGAGAAGTCTGAGGAAAACTTCCTTTTTTTTCTCTTCTTAAAGGAAGACTTGATCTCTTTCCTTGGCTGCCCCCAATATGATCTGTGTCTTGAAGTCCAGGAACTTTATTAGGATATGTTTCAGGGTTGGCAATTCAGTTTCAGTTTTTTATTTCAATCTGTAGATGAAAGTTTTCTTTTATGTCTGACAAGTTTTCTTTATTCATTAAACAACTGTTAGGTTCTATTTTTTCTCTTCACTTCTGCAAAGATTACAATTCTGCACATGCCAAGCCTCTGCTAGCTGCCCTCCAGGATTCTTTTATTTTTTATTTTATTTTTAAAAATTAATTAATTAATTAATTTATTTTTGGCTGCATTGGGTCTTCGTTGCTGTGTGCGGGCTTTTCTCTAGTTGCAGTGAGCGGGGGCTTCTCTGTTGTAGTGCGTGGGCTTCTCATTGTGGTGGTTTCTCTTGTTGTGGAGCACGGGTTTTAGGCGCACGAGCTTCAGTAGTTGCAGCATGTGGGCTCAGTAGTTGTGGCTCGCGGGCTCTAGAGTGCAAGCTTAGTAGTTATGGTGCACGGGCTTAGTTGCTCCGCGCCATGTGGGATCTTCCTGGACCAGGGCTCGAACCCATGTCCCCTGCATTGGCAGGTGGATTCTTAACCACTGCACCACCAGAGAAGCCCTAGAAAGTTAGATCTTTAAATATATTTATCAAAAAACTGGAAGGAGTAGACTAATTAAGCTAAGCATTCAGCTCAAGGAGCTGGAAAAAGAACAACAGCAAATAACAAGAGAACACGAAGGAAAGATGTAATCAAGATTAGAATAGAACCAGTAATAACTAGAAAAACCATAGAGAAGATTAACAGAGCCCAGTGCTGATTCTTTAAAAACTTAATAGACAATCCTCTGGCAGGACTGATCAAGGATGAACAGAGGGACAATGCAAATAAATGTATGGAACTTAAAAAGAGGAATAATTATGGCTATAGCAGCAATTTAAAACAACAAAAACCATTATGAACAAACTATATACCAACATTCATGAAAACTAGACAAAGCTGGTGCCAAAAGAAAGAAAACTAGACTAATTAATAACCACTAAAGAAATTAAACAGTGATTAACACCCCTCCCCCCACCCCCGCCAAGTCCCTGGATCTGGATCAGCTTTAAAAGTAAAATCTATCATGGAATAGACAATCTCTATCTTCCACAATAATTTCTTGTACAGGAAGTTTCAAAAAATTAAGCAGTTGAAGAGAACAATAAAAGGGAGGGCCCCGTCTGAGTCAGTCATTGATTCCAGGACCAGAGAAGTACAAACTGGGGAATTAAAGCACTATCACTCATGAAGACTGATGTGAAAATTGCAAAGCAAATATTATTTTAACGTTACAGTGATTTAAAAATAACTCATCAAGTAGTGTTACTGCAGGAATGTAAGGATGAATTACCATCACAAAATCTGTCAGTGGAATCCAGTGCATAAATAGACTAAAGGAGAAATATCATTTTATGATCATGTCAATAGATGCAGAGGAACCCAGACACATACCCGTTAAGATCGGGAACAAACCAAGGATGCCTGCTACTGTCATTGCCGCTGTCTAACATCGTACTGGCTAGTAGATCCTGGCCAAAGCAATAAGACAAGAAAAAGGAGCAGGAGGATTTGAGTGAAAGATAGCACTCGTAACTTGCTGATAACATCACCATCAATACAGAAACCCATCTGAATTAACAAATTATTTGAATTAATAGGAGAGTTTGGCAATAATGTTAAATACAAAACAAAGGTACACTATTGCCAGAGGCAATAGACCCATTTATAAAAATCAATTGTTTTATTGATTTAAAAAATCTATTCTAGGAAATCCAAAAAAGAGGGCATATATGTATACATATAGCTGATTCACTTTGCTGTACAGTAGAAACTAACACAATATTGTAAAGCAACTATACTCCAATAAAAGTTAATAAAATAAAAATTTAAAAAATCTATTCTAAATCAGCATAGTGTTTCTCTAAATTTGCAACAATCAAACAGAATACAGCAGAATCAGGACCTCATCCATGATTATAAAAATACTATAAGTATGTGGGAATTAATTCAGTTCTGGTTTCAGGGAGCCCTGCCTTCAGAGGAGGCTGGTGTCCTGCCCTGTCCCAAGTGGCAGAGGGGTGCACAGGTGGGGGTCCTGGTTAGCCCACTCCAATCATAATTCCAATCCCTTGCTAGTGGTTGGTGTAAGAGAGTATATACATGATACAGTTCCGGCCAAAGAAACACAGAAGAATGCTGGGAACCTTCTTGTTCTTACTGATGGACACAGGAGGGCACATTTCCTGTTATGGGATGAATTGCATCCTCCCCCCACCCCCAAATTCATATGTTGTAGTCCTAACCTCCAGGACCTCAGAATGTGACCTGACATGGAAACAGGGTCTCTGAAGATGTAATTGGTGGAGATGAGGTGGGCCCTAATCCAATATGACTGGTGTCCTTACAAAAAGGGGAAATTTGGATCCAGACACAGGGAGAAGAAGGCCACGTGAGCTGAAGGCAGAGATTGGGGTGATGAGTCTACAAGCCAAGGAACGTCAAAGGTGGCCAGCAAACCCCCAGGAGTGAGGAGTGAGCTGGGTTCTCCCTCTGCCTCAGAAGGAGATACACCTTGATCTTGACTCATGGCCTCCAGACCTGAGGGAGTCAGTTTCTGCTGTTCAAGACACCTGGTTCATGGTGCTTTGTTCAGCAACCCTAGAAGACTAGCTACCACACTCCCTCAGCCCACCAACGTGGCTGCAGCAGCCCCAGGCATGGGGATGGGGGCCACATCCTGAGGGGCCACCGGCTGAGTGAGCCACCACCGGGCTCCTTGTGTGCCCTCAGAGATAGGGATTCTCACCTGTCCTGTTCCCTGACATATCCTCTGTGCTTAGAACAGGGTTTGGCCCGTGGTCCTTAGGCACTTAAGGGATAAACAATTTCTCACTGCTCAGGCTGGTTGGATGCAGGTTTCTGTAACTTGCAGCTGAAAGCGTTCTAACCTATGAACTTTACAGAAGAAGTTTAAAGACTCTATTAAAAACATTAAAGCACACATGAATGGAGAGCTATACCATATTCATGGATGTATATAACGTAAAAATTAACCCAAATGAGCATGTGACTTTTTAAAATTCCAAAACAAAACAAAACAAAATCCTGAAAGATTAGGGTGTGTGAAACCCAGCAAACTGATCGTAAAACTCAAATGCAAGAATAAGCGTTTAGGAATAGCTAGGTCAGTTTGGAAAAAGGAAAACTAAGATGAGGGTAACATGTTACAGATTAACACAAAGCCGTGCCAATAAAGACTGTGACAATGGAGAGCTCCTCACTCCGCCAGTGTGTCTGCGTGGGTCTGGGGTAGACGATGCTGGGAAAACCGACTCACCAGGTGGTGCTAAACAGAACTGGGTCCCCATCTCATATCAGGAGTGGAAGCAACCTCGCAGATAAGTAGGATTAAAGACCCGAAAGTGAAAAGTGAGACCGTAAGTGAATAGAAGAAAAAGTAGAATATCTCCAAGACCTCGGGGTGCAGACAAACCTCCTAAAAAACACCCACAACACCAGCCAGAACTGATGGACTGGAACAAATCAAAATGAGGGGTTTCTGCTTAAGTGAAAGCCACCATGGTCTGAGTTCACGGGAGGAGGAAGGGTGGAGAGTCTTCAGGGGACACACACACGATGAAGTTGTAGCGAGAACTGTCCCTTCAATCATTTTAATGATCTCCAAGTTAGTTGTTGAGTTTCAGAGATTGTTACTGTGGTTTCCCCACACAGTGGTCCTGGTGAAGGATGCTCTTGTCGGATGCTGGCTGGCCTGGAAACCAGCCCCATCTGTCCTCACGTCAGTGACACTTTCAGGGGCTGAATTCTCTCTCAGCTTCGGATGAAGTGACAGCCATCACATGAAAATTACTTTCCAGTCCTCATAACACTGCCTGAGGTTTTAATGGCTTGACTATCTCTGTCATCAGCTAAGCTGTAATACTACTTCATTGCACTGTCATAGTGAATTAGTTTCCTTTTACAAATATTTGTTTACTATCACTCCGTCGAGATTTGCAAACAACATTCGGCCAAGTTTCAGGATTCGCTAACAGACAACTTAAAAATTCCTTACATTTTTCACTGTCGTTTTCAAGGAACAGAACACATGTTTTATATAAATCATGATTTTTTTCTTGGAATTGATTTTGTTTTTGAAATCAAATATTTTGTTTTGTTACAAATGGTAACAAATATTTAATTTTATACCTTCCACTTCTCTTTGTAGTTTCCATCCTTTATTTCATACGTTTTCTATATATTTTATTGTTCTTTGAGCTAATTTGTAAGCCTTAATAATGAAGGAGTAAATATGATTTTCTTTGTCTTTGTTAACTTAAAGTATTGACGTCTCTGTCAGAATATTGCTGAACCATGTATCAGTACTAAAGGCAATTCCGAGAGCCCGCTTTCCAGACCCTTCCTTGCAGGCCCAGAAGCCACGCAGGAGCCATGGAAGCTGGCATCCGCCTGCTTGTCCCTGCCCACAGGGGCCACGCGGCCTCTGATCTTCTTTGCTTCCACTTCTAGGATTTCAGGTGTTTTTCAAATTCTTTTTGATGTTTATTCGACAAACAGCAGTACAAATAGGAAAAATCGTGCAAGGCTGCTTAATGAATACATTTATCATCTTCCCTGGAAATGACTGGATACTTACAGCCCATTTAAAACATCAGGAGAACTTTCTAGAATTGGGACTGGCCTCCCGCTGCCCCAGGACGGCTGTCTGGCCGCATAAAACCAGCAGGGTTGGGCTTCCCTTGTGGGGCAGTGGTTAGGAATCCGCCTGCCAATGCAGGGGACGCGGGTTCGAGCCCTGGTCCGGGAGAATCCCACATGCCGCGGAGCAACTAAGCCCGTGCGCCACAACTACTGAGCCTGAGCTCTAGAGCCTGCGAGCCACAGCTGCTGAGTCCGCGTGCCACAACTACTGAGGCCCATGCGCCTAGAGCCCGTGCTCCGAAACACGAGAAGCCACCGCAATGAGAAGCCCACGCACCGCAATGAAATGTAGCCCCCACTCACCACAACTAGAGAAAGCCCGCACGCAGCAACGAAGACCCAACACAGCCAAAATTAAATAAATAAATAAATTTATAAGAAAAAAAAAAAACCAAAAAAAAAATCCCAGCAGGGTTTTCCTGACACCCATTTTGTTCAAACACCCAATAAACTCTGATATTACTTCAGCTTTGTTCTTTCCAGCCCGACGAAGTAAGAAAAAACCTTAATCTGTCCTGAGTTTTGCATTTTGTCCTTTAAGCTATTAAGATGCTGCTGTGTTTCACGTGGGGCCCGAGGTCCGGCTGGTCAGCGGCGGCCGTGCTCCTCTGCTCGTCTCGCTGGGCTGATGGGGCCGGCTCAGCCCCCAGCTACGGCCCCACCAGCACGGGGACACAGCCCTGGGCTGTGGTGAGGGGTGTGGGGACGCCCCAAATCCAGAGGCTGGTTGGTGATGAGCCGCCCAGGCTCGCGGGTTGGGGGTCCTCTGCCGAAGGTCAGTGGGCGCCTTCCGGGCACCACAGGGAGGTCCCTGGAGACCTCGTCAGCCACCAAGCCTGGCGTGGCCAGCCCGACCCTGACTGCAGGCTCCGGGTGGCTGGCGTCACCCTCAGCGGGGCCTCCCGCTGACCAGGGGTGGGCGACGTGACCAGGGGTGGGCGTTAGGGCCGGGAGCCGGAGATAGTGGGAGGCCCAGGACCCCACCCAGGCTGGCAGCACGCCCTCCCCTGTGACCACCGCGGGGGGTGGACACTCACCTCAGGGAGCCCAGGCAGCTGCCGTTCAGCTTCAGCTGGCTGAGGTTGGGCAGGTGCAGCCCTGTGGGGCCGCAGGAAGAGAGGTCAGCGCAGGCCCTGCCGCCCTTTGCACCTTCAGAGGCGTCAGCGCCCCTCGGCCCCTGCTGCCCGACGGCTGCTCTGAGGCCCAGGGGCAGCCTTGGGGCCACATGCTGATGTCTGAGGCCCGGCTCGAATGACACAGGCCAGCAGGGGAGGGTGCAGGAGGCACCCCGTGGGGGCAGAGGCACACAGAAGGCCACGGGGCCACGGGACTCTGCGGGGAGGGGAGCCTGGCTGGCGCGGGTCTCGCCCACAGGCCGCCTCCCACGGGGAACTGCGGGCACGCCCAGACCACACACTGGGCTCCAGAGCACGGCCCCCCCAGCCAGTGTCCCATGCTCTCAGGGCCCCGGGAGAGGGTTCTCAGTCCCTGGAGAGCAAGGTGCAGGGCAGGTCTGTGGGTGCAGTGGTCCAAAGACCAGAGCCTGGTGGGCAGGGCCCGAGCAGGCCGAGCCTTCAAGCACGGCCTGGCCGTGATGGTGGCGGGTGTGCACGGGGAAGGGCTCTCACCAAAGTTCCCCAGGCTGTTCTCGTGGGTGTTGACACACAGCTCCAGCACGCTCACCAGTCGGAGGTCATCCACCTGGGCCAGGGCCTGCTGCAGGGGTCGGTGGGGAGTCAGCCCTGAGAGCTGGACAGTAGTTACACACACCCCGCCCCGCCCCCTAGTGAAACTCCTGCTTTTGGCTGCAAGGCTGGAGCAGGTGGCAGGCATTTCCCTGCCTCACCCGTGTTGACTGCGGCTACGATTGGCTCCAGCTGGACGATAAGTGTGATGTGACAGGAGTGGAGATTGTGATCCTGTGTGGCTGGTGGGGCCGTTGCCAGAGAAGGGCGTGCCCTGAGGTGTGCTGGTGTCCTAACGAGACCCATGGAACAGACCCAGTGCAGCTCGGGCCTGAAGCCCAGCTCTGCTCAGCACGGCCGAGCCCCAGCCTCCTTCAAACCCACGGACGGTACACTTGCACTGTAAGCTGATGAGTTTGGTGGTTGTTTGTTACGCAGCATCACTATAGCAATAGCTGACTCATACAAAACTTGGGACTGAGGTGCAGCTCCAATAGCTACCATAACAAAAATGATGAAACGATGTGACACTGGATGGGGACTGGTGGGGGGGGGTTGACGTGGGTGTCACTGAAACTGGAAAGATGGAGACCCAGGTCATGTGACAATGGAATTTTTGGTAAAAGGGTCTCCTGTAGTAACCTGGATGGCAGAAGACGCACACAATGAACCTGTGATGGGGGTGGAGAGGTGCCAGGCAATTGTGGGCAGAGTGAGCTGGCCACAGTTCACTGCATTTGATGAGGTTTTACAGAAGGCAGAGTTCAGAGCTGGTGGAGAGAGCCCAGGAGTCCTGGAACTCGTGGCTTGGAAAATAAAATGGCTTCTCAGCTCAAACCAGTAAAAGAAAAAACGAAGAAGGGCTTGGAGTTAGGATGACTCAGTAAGACTCAGCCTCAGGGAGAAAGCAGTTGCCACATGCTGGCGACACGCAGGACGGTCTGGGAGGACAGAGGCCTGAGACCCCCGGTTCCAGCGACCAAGGGAAATGCTTCAGCAGCCATGCTTTGGCACGGTGGGCACTGGACTCAAATACGTTAGGAAGCAAGGGTGGTCCTGGGGTGCTTGGGCCGCGCTCACACAGGCAGGCTCTCTCCCCCGCCAGGAGCTGGGTGGGGGAGGGGGAGGTCCCAGGGTGGACGGAGTGGCTCTGATCAAGGCGTGCACCCAGCACCCAGCCCGTGCAGCAGCGGGGGCCGGCGGCCTGACCTGACGGGTCCACGCTGGACCAGGACCCTGGGTGCTGTGGGCGCTGCAGGCCCGGCTGGAGGGCGGACACACAGGGGCTGCTGGGGGGTGTGGGGAGGGGGCCGGCGGGAGTGTCCTGTCCACCTGCAGTGACCAGACCTCGTGGACCCTTCTCCGAGTTGGTCAGGAAAGTGCGTGGGGACCTCAGGCAGCCAGGCTTCCTTCTGCTGAGTGTTGGTGGGTGCGTCACCCCAGGGTCTCCAAGGGTCTCTCACCTGGGTGCAAGTGTTTGTGCGGGCCGGAGGGGCGCTGGGGAGTGCCTGGCCCTTAGCGTGGCCAATGACGGGCGAGGGGCATGGCCAGCAAGGGAAGGGGTCCAGTCACCAGGAGGTGCAGGGCTGCTCTCTGGGGTCACTGGGCAGGAACCTGCAGTCGAGACGGCTCTGCAGAACCTGCTGGGCCCCAGGGTGGGAGTGGGGGAGCGGCTGCCACCGCACCCCAGGTTTGGGAGAAAGGCTTCAACAACTGCGCCAGATGAGGTCAGTGGGACCCCAGGATGCCCCGCCCTGCAGACGCCTGCGCCCTCCTCTGCTCGCGGTTCCCTAAGTCTGTGCGCCACGCGCTTGGATGGGCTGTCACCCTGTTCCCCACAGGAAAGAGGGGCCTTCTCTCTGGTTCACGGAGGGGTCCCTGGAGCCCAGCGCACGGTAGGGGCTCAGCAAAGCTGTGGATGGGCCTGGCTCGGGCCCTTCTGCGGCCTGAATGCCTGGGGGACGTCTGTGTCACCAAGCACCTGGGGTCGACCCAAGGGTAGAGCAGGCACAGGGGCCCCAGCGGGCCAAGCCCAGCCCCCCGGCACTCACCAGTCGGGCAGGTGACAGGTGCTCCTCCACCAGCCACTCGCTGCGGCTGCCCCCTCGGCCGCGCGGGGCCTTGCTCCGGGGGCGGGGGTTGCGCCGGCTCTGCCAGCTCAGCTCCCGCACTCGGACACTGGCTCTGCTTGGCCAAGGCCCCTGGGCTCTGTCCCAGGCCTGGTCCATTCACATCCAGCCTGCTGGGTGTAGGCAGAGGGCAAAGCTGATCAGCCTCTGCTCTTCCTCTGATCCGCAGCCCAGCCGAGACCCTGGGCAGCCCTTGATGTATCCAAGCACACAGCAAGCCCCCGGAACCCACCTCTGGCCCGGAGAAGGCTGTAATGGGGAAGCCCCAGCCTGCCCGGGGGCCTTGCCTTCTCCTCCCTCAGCCTGGGCTCACACCCCCGGCCTGGGCAGGCCGCCCTCCCTGTGTTTCTGCCCATGCTTCAGGGTCCATGCGGGGTGCCAGCTCCGGCCTACCCTCTGAGGCCCCATGTAGGCGAGGGAGCGGGGCTGCCTCGAGGTCCCGTTCGCCCATTTGCTGCTGTAATCAGCAGCAGCCTCTGCCTCAGGGCTTGTGCTGTGTGTCCTTCTCCACCTGATGGTCTCTGACCCTGTGGGGCTCAGGACCAGGGTCTCAGGCACTCCCCCCCCACCCCTGTGCCCACTGAGACCCCCTCACCTGGAGGCAGCTGCTTTTTCCCCACCGTGGGTCAAACATCTGGGCAAGAGGGCAGCATGTGGCCCCAGGCAGCACCTGCGAGAGAGACAGTCAGGTTGGCCTCCTGGCCAGGTCACCATGCTCGAGGGACCTGGGACAGGCTGGGCCAAGGTCACAGGGCCCAGAAGCGAGCAGGTGCAGAGGTGTGGGGCTGTCAGCCTGGGGCCTGGCCCTTAGGTCCTTTCAACCATCCTGATGGGGCACCTGGCCCGGCTGACTGGGAAGACAGCCATATGGGTGACCGACGCTAGGGTCCCTCTGGATCCATCCAATGCAAATGCTTGGTCTTCATTCAAATCCCCACTTCCCTCCATCCCCAACTCCACCCTCTCCAAAAGGGGTCCCCGGCCTGTTGCTCTGGACCATCCCCTGTGGGCTGGCCTCCCAGGCACCCTGTCCCTCTTGGGCATTACCCCCAGGCCCACAGGAGGTGGTCCACCTGCACCAGGCTCACCTGGCATTGCTCCTTAACGACACAGATGCCTGTGCCTGGTCCCAGACCCTGGAATCATCTCTGAGGGTAGAGCCAGAAGTCTGTACGGAAATCCTGGCTTCTTCCCTCCACCTTGGATCAGGGCCTCGCCGACCCCCACCCCTGTGCTCCCTCCCGACCTTCTTGGACTTACTACCTGATAAGACCGACCCCCTTCTACAGCCCTCAGTTCAGTTGAGTGAGTGCCTTGCTTGAGACAGCATGAGCTCTGTGTGGGCAGGACACTCACCTGCCACGTCCAGTGTGCAGAACAGGGGCTCAAGAATATCCCCCCCAAAATCAGTGAATGTGGCAGATGCAGCTTCTGGCCACTGTTCTTGTCTATCACCCCCTGTGGATGGTCAAGATTCACCCTCCCCGGGGCGGGGGTGGTCAGCTAGCCTTTGACAGAGAGGGTGGGAGGGAGTGTTGGGCCTTGGGACAAGCTGCCCGGGCTCCACGTGCCCTCGTCTGGAAAGTGACCACACACCAAGGACCCAAGGAGGTGAAGGCCATGCAGGGGAGCCTCACGAAGAGCCTCATGGAATTTCTGGCCAGGATTTCTTTCCAAAAGTTCCTCTACTGCCTGCCTTTCTCCAGCTGGTGAAAGGCCCTGAGCCTCAAAGGAGGACCCCAGCACCAGGCCCCCTAGGAAGATGCTGCCCCTGCCTACCCCAGGGCTGCCAGCCTCGGGCTCTGGGAGAGGGACGGGCTGGCCAGGCTGTGGCCTGGGACGCCAGTGGGCCACCCTCTTCCCTCTGTGCTTGAGAACAGCTGACCTGAGGTCCTGCCCATGACTAGGCCCAGAGTATGGGTCCAGATTAGCCAAAGGTCTTGGGGTCCAAGGAGCAGGGCCTGGGTTGGAGGCTGAGGTTCCCACTGAGACACCATCTCTTCTCATCTACTCACTGGCCTGGACCCGTCCACACTGTTCATGGCCCTGATCCCATCCTGCCCTGCCACTCTGTGTGTGAGCCCCCGAAGTTGGAAATGTGGTGGCCTTTCTCTCTCCACGGCCCAGACTAACACCAGCTCCTGGCCGGGCTCATCACCTCTCTGGGTCCCCTCCACCTGCTATCCCTTCTGAGGGTAGGGCCTCTCCCCTCCTAGGTCCCTATCATGGAAACTCCCAGAGTGGGTCCCTAGGCAGGGCTTGGGGTCCCTCCTGTCCCGGTGACCGCGAGACCCTCAGCAGGGCCAGGGGTTGTGGGATGGGTCCCCAGGGGACCAGATCTGACAATTGGGGCATCACTGGGACCTCACTGTCTTTCTGCTCCATCCCCGGCCTCAGTTTCCCCCCCGACACGGGACGAGACAGAGAGGCCTGCGGCTCCGGACCCAAAGGCGCTCTCGGCTCTCACCTGAGGGGTCGGCCCCGGTGCCCCAGCCCCGGGGACTTGGTCCCGGGCGCCCTCCTTCGCCGGGCGCTCTCTTCGACTTGGGGTTGTTCTTCCGGCCGCGGGGTTGAGGGGCCTGGGCGCCAAGGCAACGGGGGCGGGGCCTCCTCTGAATCTGCAAATATTCATGAGCCGCGGGAATCTTCCGGCTCCGCGAAGCCGAGTCACGCCCCTCAGCAACGGTTGCTAGGGCCGGCGGGAGGGCGGGCGGGGTGGCGGCCAACCAGGTTGGGGGGGTTTGCCCGTGTCCCGCCCCGCACGCGCGGGAGCGCCCCTCGGGCCGGGAGGGAAGCTGGGGAGGTGAGACGCGGTCGAGACGGCGGGGCGCAGGCAGGCCAGGTGTCGGCTTCCGCAAAGGTGGTCTGGGGTGGAGACTCGCGCCCACCTTTCTCAGGTGGTAGGCGCCCGTGTCGGGTCGTCCCTGAGGCCAAGGCCCTGCGGGATTTAAAGGAAGCGCCTTGGGAAAGGACCCTCTGAAGACGAGGGAAATGCAGACCTGGACTCCTGGAGGGGAGTCCAGCGTGTCCGCGCCGGCGAGAGGCGCCGTCACCCGTTTTCACTTATCCGCCTTTACTTCGCGTCTACGCGCGTCAGGCGCGAGCCGGGCTCCGTCGTGGCCGCGGCGCAGTGCGCGGGACGGCCAACCGGACACAGCCACGGCACGTGGGGTCGGCGCCGTGCCTGGGGCGGGGGCGGCCCCCCAGGGGCCTGCCGAGGTCAAGGCTTGCAGTGGGGTGAGCTCCTGGGCAACAGCACGGAGCCGGCACGGGAGGGGGCCGAACGGCGCGGAAGGGGTAGGAATGGAAGGAGGTGCCGGCTGAGCAGAGGGGGAGGTTTGGCCTTACGTGTAATGCACCATTCTTTCTTATAAACAAGGAGAATGTGTTTATGCGTTACTTTGAAATTTTTTAAAATGTTAAATCATGTACTTCTGAGAGTCTCTAAAGGAGATACAATGTGCGTATTTATGCTTGGGGTGGGAGAGTCTTCAATTCAACCCCTTATGGCAACTTTTGGGTTGGATTTCCTGGGTACCGTTTGGGCCTCAGGGTGAGCTTCTGCAGGGCTGGGCTCCGGGCTTTGGGGAAGCTGGGTGGGCGGGTAGTCTGCAGGGCCTGCCGAAGTTGGGGGAAGCTGGAGATCAGGGAGCGCGGGACAAGGGCCCTCTGCGGAGCCCGGGGCGGGGCTGCGCACTACGTAAGTGAAAAACAAGACCCCCCCCGCACTGGGTAAAAAGATTGAGCTGGACTCGCTGCTCCGCGGGCTCAGACATCCCCGCCCAGCCGAGGCGCCCTGCGCCGCCTGGCCCTGGGCGCATGGCTGAGCCGCGCCCAAGGACCCCGCCGAACCTGCCAGGCGTCCTGGGAGCCGGGAGGAGGCCCTTCCGAAGCCACCTGCACCTGACCCTCGTCCCGGCAGCCCCTCCGCTTTTCCCCGGCCTCGGGTCCGGGGGAGTCTGCGGTGCTGACCCCGCGGGCTCCACCCTCCCTGAGGCTCAGCCCTCGGGCTGTCCCCTCCGCTCCGGAACCCCTACGGTGTGCTGCGCGGCACGGCGCAGGGACGGCCTAGGGGGGCGTGGGCGCAGCTGTGCGCGCCGTGAAGGTGCCCAGGGGCCCGGCGCTGGGCTCCAAGAGCGGCGCAGGGGCTCGAATCGGACATCGGCGACCCCGCCCCAGTCCACACCCGGCCGCGGACCCGCTTCGCCGCAGGGTCTCTATCTCCCCGCGAGTCCCGCCTGTTCCCGGGAGAGCCCGGGCAGTCTCCGGATAAGTTGTCTCCCGCAGACCCCATCCCCAGCGGAGCCAACCCCGCAGGCCGCAGCCCACGAGGCCCAGCCGGGCGGGAACCGCCCTCCGCGCAGCTCCCGGAAGCCCCGCCCGGCCGAGGCCTCTGACGGGCGGGCCTCTCGGCCAACCGGGGTGGGGCAGGGCGGGGCCCGGCGCGCGCGGCCAATGGCAGGCTGTGCCGGACTGACGGACGGGCGCGGGGCGGGGCGTGCGCGGCCCGGTCGGGTGTCCGCCGCCCGCAACCCGAACCGCACCCGCCGCGGACGGAGCCCATGCGCCGGGCGAGCCAAGTGCCCCGACCCCCGCCGCCGCCCCCGCCCCGGCCCCGGGGGCAGTCGTGCCAGTGAGCGGTGAGTGCGGCGGGGGCGGCGAGGGCCGGGCCGGGCCGGGCGGGGGGCCTGCTGTCCTCGCAGGGCGCGCGGGCGCGCGGGGGCGCAGGTGAGCCGCGGGCGGCGACGGGCGGGGCGCTGCGGCGGGGGTTGCGGGCGGCGGCTGGTCCGCTCTGCCTCACCCAGGCCAGCCCCTTCGGCTCCGTGTCCCGGGCCCTGTCTTCCGGGGCCCCGCAAGTGCGCTGGGTGTCCCCGAGCGGAGGCCCGCCCGTGACCATAGCGCTAGGCGGGGTCTCCCACCCGCCAGAGACGCAAGGATTCCTGCGAAGAGCTCGGGCACCGGGCGGCCATCACATACACCAGACGAATCTGAGGTTTAGGAAGTCACTGCCCACTGTCCCCACAAGGGCATCCCTTCTTTAAGCATCACAAATTGGGGGCACCCCAGCTAGAGGCCTTGGCCCCAGGCCGTTTTCCTTTCTCACCTGTCTCCTTATTTCCGCACCTCCTTTGGGTCTTTTCCTGTGATCAGCTTCTGCTTCCTGGAGCCCTGGCCCCCTGCCCGCCTCCTCACCTTCCTTATGCTCTCCAAAGTTCTTCTGGTAGTGGGGCCCAGTGGGTTTCCCTTTATTTTTCCCTTATGTGGATTTTTTGTTTGGAGCATAGCCCGAACCCGCCAAGGCAGGGGTACTTTCTGTCTGCTCGTCATCCTGTGCCTGGAGCAGTACCTGGCATGCAGTAGGTGCTCAGTGAATACTTGTCAAATGCACCAGCATGCCCGGGGGTGGGGGGGCCTGGAGCCGGTTGTCGGCTGCCACCAGCCTGTCCGGGCACGCTGCTGTGCCCGCCACTGTGGCAAGGCCTGTTCTCATGGGGGCGCTGGTAACCTCAGCCCACGGCGCTTCCAGTTCAGGCTTCTTGCCTACCCAGCAGCTTCTAATTCGGGTGCATGCTTGGGAGACGCTCTCAGCTGTCAGCCCTGCCTCTGGGGGGCCGGCTCCCTGCTTCTCTCACACAGTCATTAAATGCAGCTGGAGGCAGGAACCCCCGTCCCACCTCTGGGCTGGAGGTGCCACAGGTGAGTGGCTGGGCCACCATTCTGGCTGCCGCCCCTGTTACCTGGATGTCTGGGCCCAGAGGGCAGGCCGGGCCTGGGCAGGCTGGCCCAGGGAGCTCAGCGGGCCTGCCCTACGTGGTCTGGCCGTGCTGAGTGCCGCTTCCTCGGCAGGTGGGACAGGCGACCACTGCAGTGCCTTGTGCTGTGGTCCTTTGAGGAGCAATGACGGAGTATAAGCTCGTGGTGGTGGGCGCCGGAGGCGTGGGGAAGAGCGCCCTGACCATCCAGCTCATCCAGAACCACTTTGTGGATGAGTACGACCCCACCATAGAGGTGAGCTGGCCTGGCCCCTGTACACAGCCTGGCTTCTGACACGGGCTTGTCTTCTACCCGCTCTGCAGGAGGGGTCTCTTCGTCATAGGTCCTGGGGGGCACGAGAGGAGCGAGGGAGGGTCCCATCCCTGGAGAGCCGGCTGTCTCTAAGCAGTGTCCTCCCCAGGACTCCTACCGGAAGCAAGTGGTCATTGATGGGGAGACTTGCCTGCTGGACATCCTGGACACGGCGGGCCAGGAGGAGTACAGCGCCATGCGGGACCAGTACATGCGCACCGGGGAGGGCTTCCTTTGTGTGTTTGCCATCAACAACGCCAAGTCCTTCGAGGACATCCACCAGTACAGGTGAGCTGCCCGCCAGCCCTCAGGGGCCTCCTGCCCTCCCTCAGGGGCCACGGGCAGCCTGCCCACCGGCTCACGCCTTCCCTCTTGCAGGGAGCAGATCAAACGGGTGAAGGACTCGGACGATGTGCCCATGGTGCTGGTGGGGAACAAGTGTGACCTGGCCGCGCGCACCGTGGAGTCTCGGCAGGCCCAGGACCTCGCCCGCAGCTACGGCATCCCCTACATCGAGACCTCGGCCAAGACGCGCCAGGTGAGCGGGCCCCCTGCCCCCGCAGCCAGCCAGGGCCCCGCCCCGCCCCGCCCGGGAGCCGCACTCACTGCCCCCTCTCCCTTGACGCAGGGCAGCCGCTCTGGCTCTGGCTCCAGCTCCGGGACCCTCTGGGACCCTCCGGGACCCCCGTGACCCAGCAGCCCCTCTCGCTGTAAGTCTCCCCGGATGGCAGGGCAGCGAGGGAGGCCAGGGCCCGGGTCTGGGCCGACACAGCTCCCGGGGGAGGTGGAGGTCCCTGGAGAGAGCTGCCCTGAGCCAGACCGGAGCGGTGACCCTGGGGCCCCCACCCCTGTGCCCCCAGATTGCCCCACGGGTCCTGGTCGGCCCCAGCCCTCAGCGGGCCGTGGGGGAGCTGCTGAGGACAGGCCTCTCAACGAGGTGGCCCTGGGGCCAGAGGGGAGCAGGGTCCAGCTCCCCGTTTGCGGGGTGGGGTGGAGAAGGGGCTGGGGTTCTGCTCGAGGCCGAGGCAGTGGTCCCCGCCCTGAGCTGGCCTCCTCTTCCCAGGGCGTGGAGGATGCCTTCTACACGCTGGTGCGCGAGATCCGGCAGCACAAGGCGCGCAAGCTGAGCCCGCCTGACGAGGGTGGCCCGGGCTGCCTGAGCTGCAGGTGCCTGCTCTCCTGACAGCGGCGTGGGTGTGGGGTGTGGAGGTGCCGGATGAGACGCGGGCTAAGGATGCAGGGAAGGAAGGAAGTGCCGCCAGAGCCTGGCCCGCCCAGGTCGGTGGACAGAGTGACCGCAGGCCTCCCGGGACGCTTTGCACAGACTGTCATGAACTGACACCGGCGGCCCCCAGTTGTCACTCTTCTCCAGCCCTGTCCTGGCCCGCTGGGCACAGGCTGAGTCGCAGTAAATTATTTCATGTCTTGACCCTGGCATTTGGCTGAGGCCGGGAGGCTGCGGTGCGAGTGACCCCCCAGGAGGCATGCGGGAACCTCAGCTTCGCGCATCCGGCAGCTTCTCTGCCTCTGGGGGCCCCGGGTGCGTCCTCCGGAGACCTCTGGGTGCTGCGAGCACCGGCCCGTCTACCACTTAGCACATGAAACTTTATTCACCTTTAACCGGCAAGGGGGGAAACTGAGACCAAAGACTGTCCCTTCCCTGGTAGGGAGGCCTTCATAGGGAATGGCTGCGGGCCGGGGAGCTTCTTCGGACTCCGGGTGGGGTCGTATCTCCTGAGTTTTGGGGACCCTGGAAGGCAGGAACTGACTTTGGTGGAGGGCGGGACACAGCCTGCCGGGTCCCGCGGCGCCCTCTGCTCCGCCCCGTGGGGACCAGGTGGCTGCGTGGGGTCTGGCGTCTGGCTGGCCCTGCCATCCCCTCGTTGGAGGTGGCCTGTTGCTCCCAGGGCCACCTCAGGTCACCAAAGCGGCCTGTGGGGCCCATCCAGGCCCCAGGTGGCCACGTGCAGCCCTGAGAGGGCTCGCCTGGCCTCGGGCAGGACTCTGCACTGGCCAGGGCGGCCCCTTTAGTCATCATCCCAACTGTCGGGGTGCTCACAGCACCGCTGCCTTCCCGGGGCCCAAATTCAGACCAGGCCAGGCGCTTCTGGGTCAGGGCCTTGTGCCGTGTGAGGGGGTCCCGTCCTCAGGGAAGGCCAGCGTGAAGCAGCAGGGCGTGTCGCTGTCTTCCCAGGGCCTCGGGGTCACTGTGCTCACAGTCACCTTGTCCCCTGGAGGCCCCTGAGCGTCCAGCTTCCTTGTGGACGCAGAGGTTGGGGGTTGTGGGGACGTGCGGGGCTTGCTCTTGGGGCACTGCCCTGGGTCCATCGTGGCCGTGCTGGTCACTGCCCCAGGAGGGGTGCCGGCTGCAGTTGCCACAGGGCAGGAGGGGTGTCGTGGCCCTGGCGGTGCCGTCTTCAGCGGGCTGGGCAGAGCCAGTGGCTGGGACCTCAGTGGGGTTGCAGGGCCATGCCTATCGTGTGGCCCTGGGCGTGGCCCAGGCAGGTGTTGAAGGGGAGAGGACCCAGCATTCCGGCTCAAAGCCGATGTCTGGGGGCCACTTGCCTGTGGCCTCATGGTTCACTGAGAGGCTTGGGAGGGAATTCCATCACTGGCCGCAGCCGATCCTGAGGACTGTTCTGGGCTGGGGACAGGCAGGCCAGACTCGGAGCCTCCGGGGCCCCCAGCGGGAGGCCTGCGGCCGGGGCCCCCTCGTGCTGCTGCTCCTTGGCCTTCAGGTTGGCCGGGCCGGGCGAGGGGCCGGGCTGCTAGTGCTGGGCAGGTGGGCCAGGGAGCGCCAGCCCGTCTTCTCCGGGGAGCGTCTTGATGCTGGGAGGGGTAAGGAGAGGCCTGGGGGCTGGGGCAGGTCGCTCCAGGCCCAGGGGCCTCGTGGGGAACTCTTCAGGTTTTGCTGGAAATGAACAGACCAGGTCAGCTTCTCAACCAGGCCGTTCGGCTTGCGCAGGATGGGCCCGTGGGACCCTGCGTGGCTGCTCCGGCCCAGCGCTGAGAACAGCTCTCCAGGCTGCTGACCCCTGGCTGTCCTGACGCCCAGCCCTGGCCTGGTCGGCCGAGTGTTAGAGCAGAAGAGCAGATGGATGGGGCTGAGGAGGAAGGCCTGGGGCTCGCCCCACCGCTCACTGCCCCGGAGGGTGACTCCGGAGGAGACTGCTGCCGAGGGCACCTGGGGGAAGCAGGTCCCGCTTCACCCCGCACAGCTGAGCCATCGAGGCCTGCAGCTGCCTGAGCACCGCGTCGTCCTCCAGGGCCCAGGCCCGGGACAGCGTGTCCTGCAGGAACTCCTGCAGGCCTTCCGGGGCAGCTTCAGCAGGTGCTCTGGGGGTGCGGACGCCATCAGGCCAGCGGGGGCCCCACTGGGAAGACTCAGCCCCCCACCCTGGGGCACCTCCCGTGGGCGGCGGCTGTATTCTGCTGGGCACCACACCTGGGGGTCTGCCGTGCCCGGGAGAGCCGTGGGCAGGGCCACTGCCAAGGGCGCGCTCTGGAGGGCGACCTCTGGGCCCCCGTGCTGGCCGGCCTGCCTCCTCTGCGGCCTGCACTCCACGCTCGGGAGCCTTGCGGACGGTGTACACCATGGCCGTCAGCATGTGCTCGCTCTCCAGGATGTAGGCATCCCAGAGCTTCAGGGTGAGCGAAAAGGGGGTCTGTGGGGACAGCAGGCCCAGGAGGGGCAGCTTGAGCAGGGCACGGTGGTGGTCCCAGCACAGGGTAAGAACCCGCCACCGGCCTCCGGCCTCTGCAGTCCGCCTGGGCTGCATCAGACAAGCTCCTGCAGCTCCTCACCTGGCTGGGCTCGTCCCAGTGGGGTCGTGGCTCCTGGACTCAAGGTCCTGAGGGCCTGGCCAGCACGACCCCTAATCTGGGGGCAACAGAGCCTGTCCCACGCTCGGTGGGAACACCTCAGTGGAGCAGAACGCTGGCTTGCTCACCCCCGGGCTGACCCAGCCTTCTGAAGGGAGCCAAAGCAGAAACGGCTGGGACTTCGAGATGCCCTGCGCCCACCAGGAGGGCTCCGGGCTGCCCCCCGGACGCCCCTCGGGAGGGGCATGGCATGTCTGGGGGGTGGGGCTCAGCCTCCTGGGCAGCCTTACCTGGTGGATGAAGCCCTGCAGGAACCACTGGACGGTGTCAGTCCCCAGGGACATCTGCTCCTCGTCCCGATGGAGGGCACAGGGGCTCAGGGCCTGCGTGCTGGGCCGGAAACCTCCCTATTTCGGGACGCCGTGCAGCCGCCCCCAGGACCCAGGTGGCCCGAGCTCGCCGCTGATCCGCCCCAGGAGAAGGAGAGTGAAGCCTGCAGGAGGCCAAGCCCCCCCGGTGGCCGTGGGACAGGGCCTCTGTGGGGGGCGGGGGGCGACGCTTCTACTCACCAGGTGTCGCTGCAGCTGGGGGAGGCTCTGCCTAGAATGTGCTCTTCGTGGGCCTGGAGTCTCAGCCGTTCTGGGAACCCCCGGGATGAAGAAGCCCGAGGAGCCCCCAGACCCCCACAAGTCAGAGCCGTGTCCAGCGAGGGTTGAGTACTGCAGGTGCCCCCCGTGGTGACCCCAGCGTGCGGGGCCCTCCTGAGCCCTGGCTGGACACGCTCTTCCCAGGCAGGACAGCCTGTGAGGCCGGGGCCGCCGGGGCAGAGGCCCTGCTCCCGGAGGCCCAGCTCGGCTGGCGCCCTGGGCTGAGGGGTGGGCAGGCATCCGGCCCTGGCACTTGCCCTGGCCACAGCAGAGGGTGGGGGACCCAGTACAGAGGGGCAGGGAGTGCGGCCCACGGGGTGGGTGGCGGGGGTGTGCCTGGCCCTCTCCTAGGCTTGGCAGCCAGGCTGGGGGCACGGGAGGGGGTGTTGCTGCTGCCGGGGCTTCGTCTGGCCATGGGCTCGGAGGGCGCTGGGGGGTGGCAGGTGTGAGGCAGAAGGACCAGCAGGGAAGGGAGAGCTGCCCGGACGAGGCCGGGACTGAGGGCCGTGGCTCTAGGACCCAGAGGGCAGCACGGGGAGCCAGTGCCCTTCGCTGATGGGGAGATGGACTGGGCCCAGGTCCCCGCCAGCCCACAGCCAGGGGAGCTCTGCAGGGAGACCCCTGGCCCTGAGGCACTCCCAGCTGTCCCCGGCGGTCACCTACCATGCATGGCGTGTTTCTTGTCATCAGCTGGACCAGCGCCCAGAAGGCGTCCTCCTCAGGAACATCAGCAGGATGGCCATGACCTGGTTCATGCCCTGGCAGTAGCCACCTCTTGCAAGAGCCAGATGTGCATGGAGGACCCACCCGGAGGCCTCTTCTGCCCCCCTCCACACTACCACCTCAGCTCCTGGATGGGCTCCCGCCTGGCCGAGCCCACACTGCCCTGGAGGGGCCACCTGAGATGCCCTCTGGGCCGGAGAGCCCCTGAGCCAGCTCAGGCGCCAGCACCACAGCAGCCCCGTGCCTGAGGCTTTGGGCGCCGTCCTGGGTCCCCTTTCCCAGATGAGGCGAGGGGGGCGATGGGGCCCAGCACGGGCTGGAGGTCCTGCCGTGAGGGCAGGCTTGGGGGGCCTGACCTGGGAGAGCACAAGGCCAGGGGGCTGGCCCAAGACCCCACTGTGGGCAGCCCGTGGGGTCCTCTCAGCTGGTGGTCCTCGAGGGAGTGTTCTGGAAAGAGCCGGTGGAGCAGGAGCTGCCTCCCGGGGGCCCCACAAGAGCTTTGGTCCCTGGGAACCTTCATCCCTGCCAAGTTTCTGATTAATAGTACAGCATTTTCAGGATCAAAACTCAAGTTTCAGGGGTTAAGTCTACATGCAATGAAATATAAATATCCCAGGTATACAGTTTGACAAGTTTTTATTTTCTTTCTTTATTCAGTTTGCACACATGACAGTTCAGTCTCTGGGACGTACAGCCCCGTGGGTTTTCACACACGGGTGGGGCCGCCGCATCCGCGCTGCAGCTTAAGCCCCCACCCCATTAGCCCCGGCAGCCGCTGGTGCTTGCCCTCCCGGGGCTGTGCTTGTTCCAGAACGCCCTGTGAGAGGAATCATATGTGGGTCTGGAGTCCTTCACTTAGCAAAATATGTCTAAGGCTCATCCACGCTGCTGAGTGAATCAACAGCTTGTTCCTTTGTGTCCCTGAATCATAGTCCGTTTCATGGAATCCCACGGTTTATCCATTCCCTCGATGAAGATGATCTTGGTTGCTTCCAGTTTTTAACGATCACGAATAGAGCAGTGAATTTTTTTTTTTTAATTAATTTATTTATTTTTGCTGTGTTGGGTCTTCGTTGCTGTGCGAGGGCTTTCTCCAGTTGCGGCAAGTGGGGGCCACTCCTCATCGCGGTGCGCGGGCCCCTCACCATCGCGGCCCCTCCGGCTGCGGAGCACAGGCTCCAAATGCGCAGGCTCAGCAGTTGTGGCTCACGGGCCTAGTTGTAGAGCAGTGAATATTGCATGCAGGTTTTATGTGTGTTTAAGTTTTCAGTTCATTTGGGTAAATACCAAGGAGCATCATTGCTGATCACATGGTGAGTATATGTAGTTTTTTTTTTTTTTTGGCTGCATTGGGTCTTCACTGCTGCAGCACGTGGGCCCTAGAGCACGCAGGCTTCAGTAGTTGTGGCTCGCGGGCTCTAGAGCGCAGGCTCAGTAGTTGTGGCGCACGGGCTTAGTTGCTCCGCGGCATGTGGGATCTTCCGGGACCAGGGATGGAACCGGTGTCCCCTGCATTGGCAGGTGGATTCTTAACCACTGCGCCACCAGGGAAGTCCCAGTATGTGTACTTTTGTAAGAAACCGCCCAGCTGTCCCCCACAGTGGCTGCACCATTTGCATCCCCACCAGTGCTGGACGAGAGTTCCTGTTGCTCCACATCCTTGCCAGCACTTTGGTTCTTATTCTGCATGAGTCCTTTATTAGATATATGATTGGCAAATATCTTCTCCCACTCTGTAGCTTTTTCATTCTTTTAACAGTATCTGTTGCAGAATGAAAGTTTTACATTTAGATATAGTTCTTTCTCTCATAGGTGTCCTCTCTCTCATCTGACCGGCCTCTTTCCCAGTGTCCATGGCCTCACCCCATCCTGGCGTTCTGGTTTTCTAATGCCACAAGTGAGTTGCCCTGCAAACAAGCCAGAGGTTTAAGATGGAACCAGAAGTTGGGACACAGCCATGTTTACTCGTTTGTGTATCCAACAGGCTGTGTTCTCAGACAACAGTGGCTGGGCCTGAAGTCTAAGATATTTACCATCTGGCGCATTACAGGAAACCTCCCTGATTTTGTGCCCAGGCCTGCAGATGGGCAGGGGTGGTGGGACGGCGGGGCCCACCAGGCTTACCCTCACACCCTGGGCTCCTGTCTGCGTGAGGCCTGCAGCCTGGTGGCTGTGGGGCGATGGAAGTTCTGAGGGCCAGCGGCGGCTGACTCGCCCTGGGCCCGGCCTCGGAGGTCAGCAGAGACACAGCCACACTCTGGGCCAAGGCGGGCGTGGGGCCTCCCAGCTTCGGGCCCGTGGAGTCCCCCCGGTAGAGGCATCTCGTCGTGAGAGGAGTGTGGGAGGTCCAGGGTGACCACTCGGGCAGCACAGCCCACGCCTGCCTTGATGCTCCCAGCGCCATCTTGGCCAGACCCCTCTTCTCTCCGGGGTCAGGGCTCTGAAGAGCATCTCTTGGTCCAGAGTGAGCTTGATCTGTTGGCTATTCACGTGCGCCCCGAACCTGTCACGGCAGAACCTGCTCTCCTGCCCACCCACAAGGTCTCCCCGGCCGGCAGGGTCTTTGCCCCATACCCAGTTACCCAGATTGGAACAGGTTGTTCAGAAAGCAGTGAGGCGTTGGGAGACCCGATACTAGGGCTCCCATTAGGGCTGGATATTAGGAGATTACAGTAAATGCTTCAGGTGTAGCAACAGGGTCAAGGTCACGCATAAGAAAAGAATCCCTGTGTCGTCGTGTCCCGTCCCCCCCCACCCCCAAGATCCCGCTCGGCTTTGGGATCTTAGTTCCCCAACCAGGGATCAAACCCTGGTGCTCGGCAGTGAAAGTGCCGAGTCCTAACCACTGGACCGCCAGGGAGTTCCCAAGAATCCCTCTTTTTAATTAATTAATTTATTTATTTTTGGCTGTGTTGGGTCTTCGTTTCTGTGCGAGGGCTTTCTCTAGTTGCGGCGAGCGGGGGCCACTCTTCATCGCGGTGCGCGGGCCTCTCACTATCGCGGCCTCTCTTGTTGCGGAGCACAGGCTCCAGACGCCCAGGCTCAGTAGTTGTGGCTCACGGGCCTAGTTGCTCCGCGGCATGTGAGATCTTCCCAGACCAGGGCTCGAACCCGTGTCCCCTGCATTGGCAGGCAGATTCTCAACCACTGCGCCACCAGGGAAGCCCAAGAATCCCTGTTTTTAAAATGCATACTGAGAACCTAGGGACGGGGTGAGGCCAGACATCTTGGGTTCTCTGTAAAACACCTGTGCTGGTCAAGTGTGTGGTGAACGCAGGACACAGGACAGGACAGTGTCGCTAGTGTTGGACCTGGGTGATGGAATTTGGGGGTTCGTCACACTTTTAAAAAATAAATGATGGAAATTGTCTAAAAGAGCAGAAATATATAACTAAAAAACATCAAGATGGGGCGTCATTTCGACCCCGCCGACCCGCATTCGTTCCATCTGGGCTCGGGTCCAGCCTGGTCTCTGCTGCCTGGAGCCCCTCCCCTCCCGCGGGGCCCTCTGGGGCCTGTTGAGCCAGTCCAGACCGGTCCCCACTCTCCCCTCGTGCCCCCCGCCCCCGTGCCCCACACCGCCGCCCTCGCTCCTCACGTGCCCACTCGCGCCCCCTCGAGGCTCAGCCGGCACCGCCAGGCCGGGGGTCGGGCACCCGCCATCCCAGCTTCAGACCCAGGTCCACGGCCTCCCCCCGCGGGGCCCCGGGGACCCACTTGATGCCGTAGCGCTCCCGGAACATGATGTGGTTTCGGAAGGCGCGGTTCCCATCCAGGTCGGATCTGCCTTATGTCCTGGGAGTACAGACGGGCCTGCTGCTTCGGGCTCTGTGGGCGGGGCCAAGGGGCGGGGCGGGCGTCAGGCGGAACCTGGACCCACGGCCACCACCGCCGGACAGAGCGGGCGCTGCGAGGCCAGCGGGAACTGAGCTGTTTCTGCAGAAGCCTCATTGTGCGCGTTTCTGAAGCCAGGGCGGGTCACGAGTGACCCCTGTCAGGATGAAGGTGACCTGACGATTGCCTGTGCTCCTAGCCTGGCAGTCTGCTCCAACAGAAGATAATATCGTCAGTGTGTCATCCAATCATCAAGTTCTTTATAATTTCTTAAATATAAAATGTGCAACACTCAATCAAAAGTAACCAGGCATTATCAGGAAATAAGATGTGATGAAAAAGAACAGGCAATAGAAACAGACCCAACAGAGGTGCAGATAATGGAGCTATTAGACAAGGGCTTTAAACGAAATACACTTGGACTTCCCTGGTGGTGCAGTGGTTAAGAATCCTCCTGACAATGCAGGGGACACGGGTTCGAGCCCTGGTCTGGGAAGATTCCACATGCCGCGGAGCAACTAAGCCCATGCGCCAAAACTACTGAGCCTGCGAGCCACAACTACTGAGGCTGCATGCCACAACTACTGAAGCTTGTGTGCCTAGAGCCTGTGCTTTGCAACAAGAGAAGCCACCTCAATGAAGAGTAGCCCTCGCTCGCCGCAACTAGAGAAAAGCCCGCACACAGCAACAAAGACCCAACGCAGCCAAAAATAAATAAATAAATTTATTAAAAAAAAAAAAAAGAAATACACTTAATGTACTCATGGAGCGAAAGGCAAGATTAACAGATGTGGGGAGGGGGAGACCTGGAAACAAAAACAAACAAATGAAAATTCTAAAAGAAATAAATAGAATAACTAAATTTAAGGACTGAATGGATAGTTTTGACACCAGATCTAAAGATAAAGAGAGAATCGGTGAACCAGAAGGCAGGTCAAAAGAAATTATGTAGACCGAAACAGAGTCAAAGGATATAAAATCTAATAAAAAGAATAAGAGACATGTGGGTACAGTGGAAAGATCAAGCATATTTATTTATTTATTTTCAGCTGCGTTGGGTCTTCGTTGCTGCGCGTGGGCTTTCTGTAGTTGCGGTGAGTGGGGGCTACTCTTTGTTGCGGTGTGCGGGCTTCTCATTGCGGTGGCTTCTCTTGTTGCGGAGCACGGGCTCTAGGTGCACGGGCTTCAGTAGTTGTGACATATGGGCTCAGTAGTTGTGGCTTGCGGGCTCTAGAGCGCAGGCTCAGTAGTTGTGGCGCACGGGCTTAGTTGCTCCACTGCTTGTGGGATCTTCCCGGACCAGGGCTTGAACCCGTGTCCTCTGCATTGGCAGGTGGATTCTTAACCACTGTGCCACCGGGGAAATCCCAAGCATATTTTTTTAAAATAAATAAATTTATGTATTTATTTATTTATTTATTTATTTATTTATTTTTGGCTGCACTGGGTCCTCGTTGCTGTAGGCGGGCTTTCTCTAGTTGCGGTGAGCGGAGACTACTCTTCATTGCGGTGCGTGGGCTTCTCATCGTGGTGGCTTCTCTTGTTGTGGAGCACAGGCTCTAGGCGCATGGGCTTCAGTAGTTGTGACATATGGGCTCAGTAGTTGTGGCTCGCGGGCTCTAGAGTGCAGGCTCAGTAGTTGTGGCACACGGGCTTAGTTGCTCCGCAGCATGTGGGATCGTCCCGGACCAGGGCTTGAACCCGTGTCCCCTGCATTGGCAGGCGGATTCTTAACCACTGTGCCACCAGGGAAACCCTCAAGCATATTTTTAATTGATTCTAGATGAAGAGCAGAGAGTGAGGCATCCAAAATATCTGAAGAAATAAGAGCTGAGACGTTCCCGAAACTGATGAAAGATATCAAGCTACAGATTCTAGAAGCACAGTGAGCAACAAAAAGGATAAATACAGGGAAAAACACATCCAGGCACAGTATAGTAAACCTGCTGACTGAGAATAAAGAGGAAAGCTTCAAAGTACCCAGGAAGACATGTCATCTTCAAAGGAGTGACAATAAGAGTGACAGAAAGTATGGAAATCAGAAGACAATGGAATAACATCCCCAGAATGCTAACAGAAATAAATGCCAACCTACACATCTATACCCAGTGAAAATGTCCCTGAAAAATGAAGAATGCACAGAAAAATTTTCAGAGAAACAAAACCTGGCAGAATCCAGTTTCCTGGTTTCACCAGGAAACCCACATCAAATGAAATACTAGAAGGTGTTCTCCATGGAGAAAAAAAAAAAAAGTGACCCCAGATAGAAGTTTGAAAATGCTAGGATTGAAGAGGGCCCGAGTTTGATCCCTGGTTGGAGAACTAAGATCCCGCAGCCATGCAGGAAAGAAAGAAAGGAACGAAGGAACGAAGGAAGGAAGGAAGGAAGAAAAGGACTCAACCAGGTGAATCAGGTAAGTTCAAAAATAACAAGAATGACATAACTTCCAGTGAATCCCAAAGGGCCCCCCACTGTGGCCAGCACATGTATGGTGGTAACCTGCATCCTCAACTTTGTGGAGTGTCTCAAAATTGACAAGTACGGGTGAGAAAATGAGGGGAAAGGCACTTCCAGACCTTCCTTCCCCTCCTCAGGAGTTTTACTCAGCTTTCAATTTTATGTCCTTCGGCTGGGCACCACTTGTTTCATTCAGTCTGTGGACACCTGGCCACACCCCTCACCAGCTCCAGTCCCCGCAGGTAACCCTCTCAGGCCTGGCCTTCCCCTCCCGAGTTTCCCTCCATCAGGGACTTCTGTTTGTTCTACTCAATGTTGAATCCTCACCACCTAGAACACAGCCAGGCACACAGGAGTTAATAAATATTTACGAAGAAATGCATTTAGGTGAGGCACGAATTGTTAACATTCATTGACAATATTAGATGAATGAAACATCACCCATAGATTACAAACGTTGCCTTAATTAACAAAGTTGCCACTTTGTTCCGAAACCAACTGTCTATCTGTGTCTGACTCTCCAGCTCTAGTTGTCGGTGCTCGCAGAATCCCGACACCCAGACTTTGCTCCAAGTCAGAGAACCGACCCGCTGCCCGCCACGTTAATGTCACGGCCCGGGTCCTGCGAGGCCTCATCCTCACCGGGTCCGACTTTCGAAGCCAACCTACGGCACGCGCGGGTCCGCCCATCAGTTCCAGCCGGGCTGGAAGCGGTGAGGGGGCCTTGGGTACCACCGCCGGCTCCGCCCCACCCGCAGGCCCCGCCCCCTCCGCCAGCAGGCCCACCCTAAACCCCGCCCCTGTCCGCCCGCCCACAGGCCCCACCCCTAGAGGCCCCGCCCACCGCCTGTTGCCGCGCCGCAGCGAGGCCCCGCCCCACCGCTGGTCCTGACACCGCCCCCCGGTCGGAAGTAGGCCGTCTCCCTCCCGGTCAACAGGCCAGGGACAGTTCGTTGTCGTGTCTAGGTCAGTCACTCCCTAGGTCCGTCAGTGGGTGGGCCAAACAGACGGCCGACCGGTCCAGCGTCAGTCCTTACCGGCGCCGGTCTTGGTCGGGCCGCGCGTGGACGCACGCCGGACGCCACTGAGGCCACGCAGCCCGGGGATACGCGCGCTCGCCAGCGTGGGGCGAGGGGTCCTCTGGGCCGGGGTCACCCCCGCTCCGCGGACCTGGGGGGCGGGTCCTGTCGGGGGCGGGTTCGGTGAGGCGGGGCCGCGCGGGCCGAGGCCGCGGCACCGCCCAGGGAACGTCGGCGCGCTCCGATGACGTCAGGTCGCCCGAGTTCGCCTCTGCGCGTGCGCGCCGCCGCCGGTCGTCCTCCCGGGGCACGCTGGGACCTCCGGCGCGGGGCGCTGGGTCTGCGCCTGCGTGATCTGCGTCTTGGTGGTCCGCCCTTTGGCTCCCAGTAATCTACACCAGCAAGGGCTGGCTCGGCCAGACTTTCCTTCCCAAATTGAGTAACCCCCGACCTTATTCCCCCAAAGAACCGATCCCCAGGAAGGACAGACAGCCCTGGCAGAGAGCACTCGCCCGGGTGGCGCCCTCAGGGTGTTGGGCCTTGGGATGGCCATGTGTCCGCCCTGCAGTTCTGTCCCGTTAGGTCACCCGAGTGCCCCGGGGGAGCTGGGTGGGCAGCTCCTGTGGGAAAGAGAAAGACATAAGTGGGACAGCACCTCGGGGGCCGCGAGGTTGGGTTGTCACAAGGTCTGGCTGAGACAGTCTAAATGTCAGCTTGTGGAGGTTGGTTGAGTAGATTGAATACACTCGAACAGAGACACACAGTGTGCCCACTAAAAGTTAGCTTCCATACGTATCTATTCACGTACGTGTATATTCGTCTATACATTGTATACATATCTATTCTTAGGTGAGAAATATAGCAGCTCCCTAATGCATTAGTTTCTTACTGCTACTGTAGTGAGTTGCTACAGACTAGATATTTTACAATTCTGGAGGTCAGAAGTCACAAATGGGCCTTAGGGGGTTAAAAATCAAGGTATCCACAGAATGGTTCCTTCCAGAGGCTCCAGGGGAGAATCTAGTTCTTGGCCTTTTCTAGCTTCTAGAGGCTGCCTGTCTCCATCTTCAAAGCGCAGCCACTCCAACCTCTGCTTCCATTGTCACTTTTCCTCTCTGATTTTGACCCTTTTGCCTCTCTTTTAAGGACCCTCAGGATTACATTGGGCCTATCCAATTAATCAAGGACAGTACCCCCATCTCAAGATTCTTGACTTTGTCATATCTGCAGAGACCCCTTTGCCATCTATGGTAACTATTGACAGGTTTGGGGATTAGGATGTGATCATCTTCGGGGGCCATTATTCTGCCTACTATTGCTTATATCTCATTTTTATTTTTAAAACTGTATTGTGTGTACAGGAGGAGTAGGAGCAGATACACAGATGTCAGATCATTTGTCTCTGGAAGATGGGCATTCTTGGGCCTTTCATTTTTTTTAATCTCTTCTGGTTTTTCTACAAAAAGCACATACTGCTCCTGTGATAAAAATCATGTTAAAGTTGGTTGGCGTGCCAGTGCACCCAGAGGCCTCTTTCTGCCCCCTCCCCTCTCCCTGCTCCATCCTCACCCACCCCAGCCTGCAGGAGCTTCTGCCAGAAACCCAGCACCACGCTCATTTTCCTGCATCAGGGTGAGAGAGAGCTGCTCACTGTCTTCACTTGACAACTTGTCAACTTGCACTTGCTGTGGGGGAGCTCATGGCGTGGGGCGGGGGTGGGTGTCTGTGCCTTGGGGGCCCAAACCTGCGAAGCCACTAGGCTCTCCAGGACCCCTGGCCCCACATTGGTGGCCCTGACCCCCTTACAAACTACACAAGCAAGGACTGGCCCCCACCGGATATTCTCCCCAAGTTGAGTAACCCTTCCTTTATTCCCACAACAAACCAACCCCCAGGCAACTGGTCAGCTCCCTGAGGCTCCTTTGTTAAATTTAGAGATCTTGGTTGGTTTCAATAACTGACCATCTGGGCCACATGTGCTTTTCTCTTCTCCTACTGTAAATTCCCGCTCTGATGTTTTAAATTTACCAATAGTGAGCCTGTGAAACCCTAGGCCGCCAACCTTGACCCCAGTAAAAGCAGAACCCTAGCCGCCTGCCCCCAACCCCCCACCCCATCCCCACCTCGCTCTGTGGCCCCAGGTATGCCATGTGCATTCCAACACATGTGAGTAATAGACCTTTTTTTTTCCCCCCAAAGTTTCCTAATGGTCTTTGTTGAAGGCCGCCTTGCAATCACAAGGGCAAGTCCAGCCACGACACTGGTTATGGCTAGGCCAAGAGGGGTGCAAAACAGGTGTGTTATGAAGCCTTTAACCATCTTCCTACTGGTAGACATTTAGATTGTTTCCAGGTTTGGACAGTTGCAAAATGCTGCAAAAAGATATTTTGAACATGTCTCCTAAGCTCATGCATGAATATTCCTCTTGATCGATACACAGAAATGCAGGGGTGTGTAGTGTTTTTACATAAGCCAAATGCCACGCTTGTTACCCGAAAAACGTTTTGCCTTGTGGTGCGTGTTGAGTCAAAAGACACAGCCAAGCCAAAGATCCGGAGAAGGAAGGATTTATTACCTGCTGCAAGTAAGGGGAACACTGGGGATCTTCTCCAAAGCAGTGTCTCCCCGCAGAGTCCAGGGTTTATTTGATTGTAGTCAGGAGGGTCAGAAAAGGTCATCTTCACCCCTTAGATTCCGGTAGGTCTGGTGGTTGCGGCTTCAGGCTAATCGTCACCATTGAAACAGAACCGGGAGTCTTTACAACTGGTACATTATTTTTGCTGTTGTTACTTCTCTTGTCTGATTACAGTCGTTTGTTTCTGCGTTCTTTTGTTCCCTTAAGACCATCAATTACTGAGACCTGTTCAAGGGCAAGCATTGTGGCCCACCTTAGATCACAAAACGGCTTAGGCCAAAAAATGGCTTCTCTTCTGTTAAGAAAACCATGCCTGGTTCTCTCTCCCAGGAAACCTACCGTATCTGCTTACACACTGACGCATTTCATCACAGCCAGGACAGATAATTTCCATCTTTTCCTGTGTGGCAGCAAAAAGAAGTGTCTCAGATATTCGATTTCTGTGCTTTGGCAAACTCCCACGTTCTGCCTGCTGGTGGGAGAGCGCAGAGGAAGTCCCGACGGCCTCTGTCTCCTTGGGGGTGGTCGGGGCTCCCTGCGCCTGCGCCGCATCTCCGCCTGGCGCCCCCTCCTCGCGAGGTGGCCTGCCCCCGTTCTGGGTGACAAAGTGGAAAATCAGACAGGGACGTCAAGTTTTACCCCAGAGTTCAGCGGAAAGCGGCAAAGGTTTAACTGGGGGCGCAGGCTCGGCGCGCGTCTCAGAAAAAGACCCGGGGCCAAGCCGGGGAGGGATGGCGGGCGGGCCCGTCCCGGGGTCTAATGTCCTCCCGCCGGGGTTCGGTGGGCGAGGGCGAGCTGGCGCGGGACCCTGGGCCCGCCCGGCCCCCACTCTCCAAGGCCCCGCCCCAGGACGTGACCCCACCCCCTGCCCGGGCGGAAGACGCAGCTCGGTCCTCTGGTCAGCGGTGGAGGCCCCGGAGGTGAGGTCCGGGGTCCGGGGCAGAGCGGGAGCGGGAGCGGGCCGGGGAGGGGGGCGCGGCGACCCCGCGGCGTTTTTGGGGTCCCCCAGCCGGTGACCGCGTGGCGGACGGTTCCTGGGCCCGAGAAAGCACGGGGGCCGGGGGCGCGGGGAGCCCTCTCCGCGCGGCATCTGAGCGGCCCGTCTCTCCCTGGAGAGGCCCCGGCCCGACCCCGCGCTGACCTCCGACCCCCGACCCCCGGACACATGCGGATCCTCGGGCGGGCGTGGGGGGCGGCGGCGGCCCCGCGCGGACTCCGGCGCGCCCCTGCTCCCTTCCGCCTCCGCGCCTCGCAGAGGTAACCAAGCTGCGCCGGGGGCGGGGGGCGGGCCGCGGGCGCCGCTCCAGGGAAGGCCCGGGCCGGACCCTGAGGCGGAGAAGACGCACCTCCTGTCTTCCGGCACGGTCTTGCGCAGCGGCCTGTCCCCGCACTTGGAAGCATTAATTAGGGGCGGTTGTTGAGATCCTGGACCCGCGACTTGGGGCCTGGGGAGCAGCCCAGCTGGTGGGGGTCCTGATTGCCAGGGAGGCCGTGGGCCGGACACGTGCTTGTTCCTGTCCAGATCAGGCACCCTGACTGGGGGCTTGTGAGGAAGGCTGTACACGCGGCGTCTTTGCGGGATGTTAACACTTTTTCATGGGTTCTCAAAGGGATCCGTGTTCTCTGGAGGCTAAGACGCCCACAGGCCAACCAAAGGGATACTCTGGGTCTAGTCAAGTCTGGGGGCTTGGGGGGCGCAGCTGCTGGGTATCAGTTTCCTACTCTGGAGAGGCGAGTCCCCTAATGTCACACTGGATTCAGGGAGGGAGCAGCCGGGGGAGCAGTGTTGGGGCTAGAGCTCCTCAGTGGCCCCTCCCATCCTGAACCCCGAGCCCCTCCTCCTCATCCCTCTCCCGCGATGACTGAGGATTCTGAGTCAGGGTTTGGGTGGCCACACCCTGGGCTGGGGGTGGGTGGCAGGTCTGGTTTTGCTCACGGGCTCTGGCCAGTGGGCTGGGCGGCCTCTTCCTGGTATGGTCCCTCCCTGTGATGGTACGTGAAGTGGCCAGTTACCCATGCCCTCGCCTCAGTTTCTTAGCAGGCCCCCCTGCTGGGACGTGCACACGTGAATCTGAATCTTACCTGATCATTGGCACCAGGGGCCTCCCAGGAAGAATGTAACTAGAGCCTTTGCCTGGGCTGGCCCTCTTCCCTGCTGTGGGCTCGAACCAGCCGGGGCCGGCAGGGGGCATGCCCTCTTCAGCAAGGCCGGGGCTGTGCCAGGCACGGACACAACACGAGTGAAGCATTGTTCTCAGGAATCTGGGGGTTTCGGGGAACCGGGAACCTCACGTGGGTCTGAGTCATCCTGCCTCGAGACCTGGAAAGGCATGGCTTCCAGGTGCGGGTGTTTACTGAACTTCCTGTGGCTCTTGACTGAAAGCCCGCTCCCTGCCCTCCTCCCGGGCACCCCCCAGCTCATGGCTGCCGCTGGGTTCCTCTCCTGCTGGCTCCCCCTTCAGGGCCACAGTCGGCACCCGCCCCGGGCTCTGGTTCCTCATTTGTTCAGGCTCTGTGTGTGGCCCTGGTGAGGTTTCAGGGCCTGTGACCTCCCATCCCAGACCTGCTGGCCAGAGGCCTCCCTCTTTTCTCAGCCTGCTTGGTGAGCTGGCTTCTTTGTGGGCTGGTCCCTGGGCTGAGCCAGGGTCGGGCAGAGGACGTGCCCTCTCCAGAGTCCCAGCTTCCAGAAGGGGCTCATGGAAGCAGGCACCCCGGGTGGCCACCCATGAATGCACCATCCAGAGCGTAGGTCACTGGACCTGGGGTCCCCACCCCACCTGCTCTGTCCTGGCCAGGGCACTTGTGGCTGGCGCCCCTCAGGAACCGTCAGCTGACCACCTGACGGCTGCTTCAGGGCAGTGAGGCCTCAGGTGCTGGCATCCTGGGCGGGTCTGGCTTTGTGGATGCCGGCCAGGTGGGGCTGTGCGCTGCCTTCCTGTTCTCGGAGGGGAGAAGGAGGCTGAGTCGGCAGGGGCAGTTACCGCAGCACGTCACAGATTGGGGCCCCTGCGCTCCCCTGGCTGGGGTCTGCACACCGTCCGGGCCCACAGGCCACCTCCTCCCCACCTGTCCTTGCTGGCAAGGCAGAGGCAGGGCTTTGGGCGGTGAGCGCTGCTCTCCCCTTCCTCGGCCGGGAGGTGCCTGGGGGGCTGGGGGACGAGAGCAGCCTCTGTCCCCGCGGCCACGTCCCCCAGCTCTGCGGTCCGTGGCGGTCTTTGCCCGGGAGCCCTCTCCCATTTCTGCTCCTGGAGGCTGAGGTGGATAAAGGTGTTGAAGAAGGGAAACGAAGCAGGCGGGGAGGCTGTGGCTTCTCCTGGAATGTCCCCTGGGGTCCTGTTTGGACGTCTTCCGTCCACTGGATCTCTGGCCTGTCAGACCTTGAGAGTTTGGCTGAAATCCTCTCCTTCTCCCCTGCCTGTGTCTAGGCAACACCTCGCCTCCCACCATGAAGCTCGACATCCAGTGTGAGCAGCTGAGTGATGCCCGGTGGACGGAGCTCCTGCCTCTGATCCAGCAGTACGAGGTGATCAGGTAGGACCGGCCGTGCCTGCGTGCCCGGGGCCACCACCCTGCAGGGGGTGAGGGGTGCTCCCAGCTCGCTTCACTTACAGAAGCGTGATGTAAATTTTGTATGATTTTCACGTGGCATAAAATGTGACTCTTTGTATTTTTTTCCAACCATTCGAATGTAAACCCATTCTGGCCTAGGCCTGGTGGGCAGAGCAACCTGGCCCAGGGTCTCGTCTGCTCGTCCCCTTCCCCTGGGCATGCAGTCGCCGCAGCCGGCTCGTGTGGGCACTGCCTGTCCTGTGCCCCTGCCGGGCTGCGGGCTGGGAATCCAAGTCCAGGCTGACTCCTGCTGTCGAGGCCCTCAAACCCGCAGGTTCCTCAGGGCTCACGAGCAAGAGATGAGTGCCTGCCTGCTTATCTTTTTTTTTTTTTGTATTTAAAAATATTTTATTTTATTTTTTTTAATTTTTATTTTTTATAAATTTATTTATTTTATTTATTTATTTTTGGCTGCGTTGGGTCTTTGTTGTGGCACGCGGGCTTTTCGTTGCGGTGTCTTCTCTTGTTGCAGAGTACGTGCTCTAGGCACGCGGGCTTCAGTAGTTGTGGCTCGTGGGCTATAGAGCGCAAGCTCAGTGGTTGTGGCGCACGGGCTTAGTTGCTCCGCGGCATGTGGGATCTTCCCGGACTAGGGCTCAAACCTGTGTCCCCTGCATTGGCAGTCGGATTCTTAACCACTGCACCACCAGGGAAGTCCCAAAAATATTTTATTTTTGAATAGGTAAGACATATGGCACAAAATTCAAAAAGACACAAAAGGGAATACAGTGAAAAGCCTCTCAGTCCTGTGCCCGTCCACTCTGTTGCCCTCCGCACCAACTACCCTTGTTTCTAAGAATTTAGCCCACAGGTGTAATTCCGTAGATATAATGTGAAATAACATATGCACAAGAATGTTCATTACAGCATTATTTTTAATAGCAAAAGATAGGAAACAGTGAAAATGTCCATTAATAGGGGACTGATTAAATAAGTTATGATTTATCCGTTCAATGGAGAAGTATACAGTTATAAAATAGAATGAGACAGCCCTTTATGTGCAAGTATGTATTAAGTAAAAAAAGTGCAGAACAGCATGCACAGGATGCCATTTGTGTTTCTAATACAAGGAAGTATGTGTATATGCATGAGGTATCTTGGGCAGGGCGAACAGGAAGGTGAGGGGTGGGAGGAGGGGCAGTGGGAACGGCATTTAAGAAAGTGCGGTGCCCGAAGGGTGTACTGAGGAGTGGTGAGTCCTTTGAAACATGGCGTGTGAGTTGGAGTGGCAAGGATGAGGTTAGCAGATATCCAATTCTTTTCCCCCCGTTTTAGACAAATAGCAATAGCAGCGTAGGCTTCACTTAGTTGTATAACCTTCCTTTTTCCCTTAATCTATTTCGGAAATCTTACCCAGGCATTTAGAGCCACTTTTTTTTTCTTATTAGGGCTCCATAGCAATTAATTGCTTCTAACCTTTTGCTGTTACAAACAATGCTATAATAAATAACCTCTTACATGTGTCATTTTACTTTTTTTTTTTAACATCTTCATTGGAGTATAATTGCTTTACAATGGTGTGTTAGTTTCTGCTTTATAACAAAGTGAATCAGTTATACATATATGTATGTCCCCATATCTCTTCCCTCTTGCGTCTCCCTCACTCCCACCCTCCTTATCCCACCCCTCTAGGTGGTCACAAAGCACCGAGCTGATCTCCCTGTGCTATGCAGCTGCTTCCCACTAGCTATCTATTTTACGTTTGGTAGTGTATATATGTCCATGCCACTCTCTTACTTTGTCCCAGCTTACCCTTCCCCGTATCCTCAAGTCCCTGCTTATCTTTCTTCTTTTGAACTTATTTGAAATAGTTTTATGGAAGGTTTACGGAAGAGTCACAAAGACGGTGCAGGGTCCCCTGTGCCCTGTCGCCTGGGGCGCTGGTCAAAGCGAAGAGCCCGACACGGCCACCTTGACTCACGTCACTGGCTTTTCCGTGCGTGTCCTCTCCTGTTCCCGGGTCGTGCAGGACCCCTCACGGCATCATCGCCACGTCTCCACGGCCCCTCCTGTCTGTGATGGTCCCTCTGTCCCTCCTTGTCCTTGGCCGCCTGACTCTGGCGTCTGCTCACTCGGGCTCAGGTGAAAGTGCCTCTGACGTCTTCTCAGGGTTGAGTCACATGTTTTGGCCAGACAACACAGAAATGACATTGTGTCCTGCCTGGCGTATCGTATCGTGGGAGGTGTTGTCACAGCGGTGCCACGTAGTCACCCCTAATGGTCGCTGTGACCACCTGATGCAGGGTGCCTGCCACCTCTCGGGGTGACACCCCTTCAGACTCTGCTCATGTCCTGTTTCTGCTCGGACTTTTGCCTGTTGATCTTCGCAGCTGTTGGTGGGTTTTGCCTGAAGTGTTCCTGGGACTCTGCCTCACTGGGGTTTTTAATTTTTCATTCCTTCCACACTTATCACTTGTCATTCTCTGAGGAAGAGCTGGCTTTCCTTCCACCTGTATTGACTCAATGGTTCACTTAATCGGTGGACGTGATCCTGGGTCAGGGTCTGGCACGTTCCACGCTGGCCTCTCCAAGCCTCTTCAGCCGGGCTCTGCCCTCGAGCTGCCACCTCCAGGTTTGGTTTCTCTCCTGGGGGTGGACGGGCACTTGTGCCCGCTGACCGTGTCCCGGGAAAGATGCGGAGATACGCGTCCGTATAGGTGCCAGTATCTTAACAGTTTTCACAAGACGATCCACGCGTTTTCTTTCATTTTAAGATGCGTTGGTTGTGACCCACCTCGTCGAGTTCTTGGCCCAAGAACGGGTCACAACCTGCTGTGTGAAGTGACTGAGTGTCCGTCTGCAGGCTGGACGACTGTGGCCTCACGGAGGTGCGGTGCAAGGACATCGGGTCCGCGCTCCGGGCCAACCCCTCCCTGACAGAGCTTAGCCTCCGCACCAATGAGCTGGGCGACGGCGGCGTGCACCTGGTGCTCCAGGGCCTGCAGAGCCCCACCTGCAAGATCCAGAAGCTCAGGTGAGCCCTGCCGGTCACTCCTGGGCTCTGGGCCCTGAGGCACACCTGAGCCCTCTCGCGGCCCCCGCCCCACGTCCCCTCCTGCAAGGCCGGCTGCCTGGCCTCCCCGTGGGTGCGTGTGTGGTGGCGGCGGTTCTGTGTCCGCCTTGCTTGGGCTTCGGCAGACGGAGGGGTGGCTCGTCTTGCACGGGAGCCGCACTTGGCTCGTGGGGCCCGCTGACGGCCACGTGTCTCCAGCCTCCAGAACTGCTGCCTGACAGAGGCCGGCTGTGGGGTCCTGCCCGGCGTGCTGCACTCCCTGCCCACCCTGCGGGAGCTGCACCTCAGCGACAACCCGCTGGGCGACGCCGGCCTGCAGCTGCTCTGCGAGGGGCTCCTGGACCCGCAGTGCCGCCTGGAGAAGCTGCAGTGAGTGTGCACCCCACGCGGGGCCCCGAGGTGCCCGCGCCCACCCGTCCCCTGGGTTTCGGCTGTCTGCCCTGGGCAAGCCCCCTCCCCAGCTCATCAGCTACAGGGAGCTTCGAGGAGGGGCTCGTCCCTGAGGCTGGGGCTGTGGCCTCTGAAAGCAGCTGGCAGCTGGCCTGTGACCCCGAGTGAGCACACAGATGGCGTCAGCCGCAGAGGGAGGAAGCCGAGCCCGAAAGCCCCAGCTCGGGCCAGGTGTCTTTCTCCTGGGTCTCTGGGCACCCGCCACCCAGGGAGATGGCCCCTCGGCCACTGCCGTGCTCTCACCGCCTGGCAGCCCTCCGGTCTCTGCAGGCCTCACGGCCGGGGTGGGAAAGGAGACCCAGACGGGTGCCCCCTGGGCCAGGCCACGTTCCTGCGGCCGAGGGGCTGACTGCCCGCCCGCCCCCAGGCTGGAGTACTGCAACCTGACGGCCGCGGCCTGCGAGCCCCTGGCCGCGGTGCTCAGGGCCACACAGTACCTGAAGGAGCTCATGGTGAGCAACAACGACATGGGTGAGGCCGGCATCCGGGCGCTGTGCCGGGGCCTGGCAGATTCCGCCTGCCAGCTGGAGACACTCAAGTAAGCTCCGGGCTGGGGCTGGGGGGCGGGGCAGGGCGGGGGCTAGGGGGGGCGCCCCAGCTCGCAGCGCCTCTCGTGCCCCCAGGCTGGAGAACTGCGGCCTCACGCCGGCCAACTGTAAGGACCTGTGTGGGATCGTGGCCTCCCAGGCCTCGCTGCACGAGCTGGACCTGGGCAGCAACCCGCTGGGCGACGCAGGCATCGCAGAGTTGTGCCCTGGGCTGCTGAGCCCCGGCTCCCAGCTCAAGACCCTGTGGTGAGTCGGCCTCCGGCCGGGCAGACAAAAACCTGGGGGCGGCAGGACGCGTTGGGAGCCTCTCTGTGCTGACGGGGGGCTCACCTCCGCAGGCTCTGGGAGTGTGACATCACCGCCCGTGGCTGCAGAGACCTCTGCCGCGTCCTCCAGGCCAAGGAGACCCTGAAGGAGCTGAGTCTGGCGGGCAACAATCTGGGTGACGAGAGCGCCCGGCTGCTGTGCGAGAGCCTGCAGCAGCCGGGCTGCCAGCTGGAGTCGCTGTGGTGAGGGGGCCGCGCAGAGGACCCCGGGTGGCCCGGCGGGGGGGACGGCGCCGGGGGCTGGCGAGGTGCGGGTGCCCTCGGGGGGTGGGGGTGGGGGTGCCGAGGTGGAGCCACCGAAGATGGGCAGAGACTCGGCGGGGGCTGGCGCTCAGATCCCCAGGGGCCTCCCGGGGCACCCCAGAGGCGTGGGCCGCGGTGGCCCCAGCTCCCGTCTGCCGCCCGCAGGGTGAAGTCCTGCAGCCTCACGGCCGCCTGCTGCCACCACTTCGGCTCGATGCTCACCCAGAACAAGCATCTCCTGGAGCTGCAGCTGAGCAGCAACCAGCTGGGCAACTCGGGCGTCCAGGCACTGTGCCAGGCCCTGGGCCAGCCCGGCACCACGCTGAGCGTGCTCTGGTGAGCCTGCTGGGGGGCGCCCCGTCCGCCGGGGCCGAGGGCGGGGACAGCTGAGACTCGGACCCGCCCCCTCGCGCTCCGCGATCTGGCGGCGGCCTGGGCCCTGGTTGCACAGCCACCTGGGGGCGCAGCCTCCGCCTGACCTCGGCCCTGCCCCCCGCCCAGGCTGGGGGACTGTGACGTCACGGACGGCGCCTGCGGAGGCCTGGCCTCGCTCCTGCTGACCAATCGCAGCCTGCGCGAGCTGGACCTCAGCAACAACGGCCTGGGTGACCCCGGCATCCTGCAGCTGCTGGGCAGCCTGGAGCAGTCCGGCTGCGCCCTGGAACAGCTGGTGTGAGTGGCCCTGGGGTGCGGGGGGCAGGCGAGGCACACGGGGTGGGGCTGGGGGGCGTGGCCGCTATCTCACCCCCTTCCTCCCTGCAGCCTGTACGACATCTACTGGACGGAGGCGGTGGAGGAGCGCCTGCGGGCCCTGGAGGGGAGCAAGCCCGGCCTGCGGATCGTCTCCTGACGCCCCTCCCCGGACGGCCCTCCTCCCCCGAGGAGTCCTGGCTTTAACCGAGAGAAGAGCTTAAATCAGCTCATTTTTGGGAGAGCATTTTAGGCACTTTATTAAAACGCTTTTCTGGCAGGAGGGTCTTTGTCTGTCCTCGTGGTCCTCACGAGGCTCTGGTGTCGGGGGGGGATGTTTTCATGAGCACCCGGCTGCCCAGCGAGCACCACGGACGTAGCCGCTTTGGGCAAGTCAGGGGTCCGGGCCTGGTGGCGGGTGTGCCCAGCGGGGCCCTCCGTGGGGGTCCGGTCTGAGCGCCCCAGGTGCTGGCGGGGTCCTGCTCCGTGCGGCCTCGGAAGCCACCCATCCTACAGGCCTTCACTGCCTCAGGTCTGCGAGGACGGCGTCTCGCCTGCACTACGGGGCACCAGAACGTGGCCGCTGCCCTCGGGGCCTGGCTCACCTTGGCCAGCAGCGTCGGTCATTGGTTGGCAGCGCGCTCGGACCTCCTGCGTGTGGGCCGGAAACCCCGGCTGGGAGCTGCTCCCAGGGCCGGGCCGGGCCGAGCCTGCCGACGGCTGGCTCCCGAGTGCTCTCCTGGTGGAGGCCGGAGCCCTGTGGACATAAGGGCAGGGTCCACCCCGTCTAGCTGGCCTCGTCTGGCCGTGGGTGGACAGCGTAGGGGTGACCTGCCCTGAGCAGCACAGTCAAGGTGTAGACACTGGGCAGCTTTCAAAGGGTCTGGCGCCTGGGCAGTAACTTCCTGCCATCACTACAAAGCCCTTCAAGGTACCCAGGACCCTGGCTTTGTAACACCTTCCCCGGGAAGGGAGCAGGATCTGTGGAGAAGTGGGTGGACCCACCCAGGTCTGGGTGGGAGACGCTCCAGGGGAACCTGCACCCACCTTGGGCCAGAAACCGCTCCCGGGGGCCACGCCTGGGACTGGTGAGCAACACGGGCCTCCAGCCCTGCAGGGAGAGCACAGGCCACAGGAGGGAGGTAGTCTGGGAGCAGAGCGACTGTGAACCCCGCGACGCCGAGAACCCCGGGTGGAGGTGGGCGGACAGGACGCTTGGTGCCTCCGCACTGGTGGGACGGGCGTCGGCCCTAAACCCAGATCAAAGGTGACACTGGGACGGCAGCAGGTGGGGTGGGGCACACTGAGGAAGCCCATGGAAACCAGAGGCTGAGAAACTCAGCTCAACAGCACAACGCAAGAGCAGCGGGTGGGGCGGGGGGCACAGGCGCGCCGCCGTCTGTCCTCACAACCGCCCTAGGTTTGAAATTCTCCCCAGAAATAGTTACGGGAAAATAAACTAAGGAAACGAGTCCACCGAGGCCCTGGCGCTCTGAGGAGCCCTGCCCTTGGGGAGGTCGGGAGTGTCACCCTCGCCCGGAAGTCAGGGCGCTTCCCTTCACCCGTGCGTGTGAAGCCTGAGGACGGCGCGCCGTCCCCCGTCCCCCGCCCAGAACTAGCTCCCTCAGGCCAGCCCGAGGGGCAGAGGCAGCAGGAGGCGCCCGGGAGGCCGGCGACCCTCGCGCCCGCTGGTCGTCCGCCGGGACAGGCGTCCAGCCCGAGTGGCTCCCAGCTGCCCTCTGGGCAGCACCCGAGGTGGCACAGGGTAGGGCGGGGGTGAGGGGCAGCGAGGAGCCGCGGAGCCGCAGGCCTTCACCGTGGCTTTTATTTGTTCTGTTTGCTCGTGGGGGTGACCTCAACCCTGGGCCACAGAGACCCTCCCTCACGACCCGCCCTCCTGACGGCGGGCACCAGGCCTTGGAGTCTCCGACTCGATGTGCGGGCAGCCCCGTCCACGCACCCTCCAGGTTGGAGGGTCAGATGGAGGCTCCCGAGGAAGCGGATCTGCCCTTTCCAGCCACGTCAGGGCGTCCCCGGACGCCTGTCCTTCACACGTGCCGCCAGAAGGTCGTGGGGGACCGGTGGGGCCCAGGGAGCGGACGGGCACCGAGACGCTGCTGCCTGGGCCGGGCCGTGCGGGCACCAAGGCTCGGGGTGGCCAAGGCGGCGGGCTGACCGCGCAGAGGGGGCACCAGCCGGCCCAGGGCGAGCCCCAGAGCCTCAGGAGCACACGCGCACACACACACAGGCACCCACACGTGTGCACACGCCACACACACACGCGCCCCACCCCACTGTGCACGCGGGAGAAGAGGGAGATAGAACCTTGAGGGCTGAGGCCCGCTGGAAGGCTCCTGGCCGGAATCCCAGAGGGTGGAGGGCGCCAGGCCTGGGCTCTGCAGGCCCAGCCGCAGCGTCAGTGCGGTGCTGGCACCCCCTCCCTCTCGGCCTCCTCGGGCCCCGAGGGGTCGTCGGGCCCTGGTGGGCGCCCGTCCACGCTGCCGTCCGCCCTGCCCTGGTCGTCCCTGCCCTGCTGCTTCTGCCGCCGCGTCTCCTTGTACCTCAGGGTGATGTCCCTGGGGACAGCGGGGGCTGCGTCACCACCGGCCGGCCCACGGAGGTCCCTGGACGCTGCCCCGCAGGGGAGCTCAGAGCCCGGGGTGGGCAGGCAGGACCGCCGGGGCCACGGCGCTCACCGCAGGAAGAAGCGCCAGACGGTCCAGGTGAGGGCGAGCACGGAGCCGAGCGTCCAGCACTGGGCGATGTAGAAGGGCAGGGACAGCGTGAGCGTGTGCGGGTCGTACTTCACCACGATGAGCAGCTCCGTGACGGTGATGGCCGCCACCAGCCAGGCCTGCTGGCCCAGCTTCTTGTGGAGCTTCCTGCAGAGGGAGGCGGGTGCAGGGGTGAGGCCCGAGAGCGCCCGCGCCCGCCCCTCCGCGGCCCAGGCCCCGCCCCGGCCCTCACGGGTCGTCCATGAAGTCGTAGATCTCCCGCATGGCCACGCCGCCCACGTTGACGAAGAAGACCAGCCGCAGGAGGACCAGGTAGTGCTCGGGGGGCAGCCACAGCACGAACTTCAGGTAGAAGGTGTTCAGCTCTGCCAACAGAAACTGGGGCAGAGGAGGGAGGGTGGAGGGCGCCGGGGGCGGGGGCGGGGGGCGGGGCGGGGCGGGGCGGCGGGGGGCGGGGCGGCAGGCGGGCCGGGGGCGGGGCGGCAGGCGGCCGCGGGCCTTACCACCAGGATGATGCCGCACACGGCCAGCCAGCGGCGCAGGCTGGAGGCCGGCTTCCACTCGAAGCGGACCCAGCTGTAGGGCGTGAACTGGAAGACGATCCTCTGCATCTTGCCCCTGGAACCGCGGCCGTCAGCCCAGGGCAACGCCCGCGGGGCACACCCCGCGCCGCCCCCCCCCCCCCCCCCGGCCCCCCAGGTCTCTTCCGGGACCGTTTCTCTACTTCTCCACAGAGGGAGGCGGCTGGGAAGGGATGACCCCGAGAAGGGCCAGCAGGGAGGAAGAGGAGCCGGCTGGATGGGGACGGGCTGACGTCCCGGCCGCCACGAGGGCAGCACCCAGGGTCACATCCTGGGTGGGGTTTACAGAGGCGAGATCCTCGCCTGTAGCACCTCACGAAAGGACCTCGGGGGGCGGCGGGGGCCCTGCAGGCCCCACACTGGGGTCAAGGCCTGCGCGGAGCAGGGCGGCTCTCCAGACGTACTTGTAGGTCGGAATGTTCCAGAGGCCCTGCCACTTGTAGGTCTTCAGGGACAGCCACTCGAGGGTCTTCATGCCGCAGTAGATGCCCAGCCCGTTGCAGACGAGCACGTCCATGATCCACTGGGGGTGGGAGCCAGGCGGGAGGGAGGTGGGTGCCACGGATCCCCAGGTCGAACGGCCCTGGCTGAGGGGACCCCGTGCCGCCCGCTGCCCCCACGTGGTGGCCGGCCGGGACGCAGAGGGCGGCACTTACGTGGTCCCACCAGCACTCGCTGAAGTTGGGCAGCTGATGCTCCAGGCTGTATTCCAGGAACTCAAACATCACACTCACGATTGTGCACATCCACCAGTCACGGATCATCAGGGTCTGCGGGCCGCCAGGGCGTCAGCCCCCTGCGCGGGATCCCCCAAGGACAGCCCGTCCCCTACCCCCGCCCCACTGCCCTCCGGTGAGGCGCGGCGGCAGGGCAGCTGTGGCTCGGGCTGCCCCAAGTTAAGACTTTGAGGGTTTCCCTGGTGGCGCAGTGGTTAAGAATCTGCCTGCCAACGCAGGGGACACGGGTTTGAGCCCTGGTCCTGGAAGATCCCACATGCCGCGGAGCAACTAAGCCCATGCGCCACAGCTACTGAGCCTGCGCTCTAGAGCCCGCTCGCCACAACTACTGAGCCCGCTCGCCACAACTACTGAAGCCTGCGTGCCTAGAACCCGTGCTCTGCAACAAGAGAAGCCACCGCAACAAGAAGCCCGCGCACGCAACGAAGAGTAGCCCCCGCTCGCCACAACTAGAGAAAGCCCGCGTGCAGCAACGAAGACCCAACGCAGCCAAAAATAAATAAATAAAATAAATAAATTTATTAAAAAAAAAACGACTTTGAGGCAACTTGCAGGTATGTCGACGACGCGTGTGCCCAGGCCTGAGGGTGCCCAGGGCTGGGTGGGGTGGGGGCCGGGGGCCCCCCGTGGGTCTCTCCCTTTTGCTCTCCGGCGGCCACCGCAACGCCCAGGACACGCAAGGTCGGGTCAGGCCCCCCAGCTCGGCAGCCTGCCTGTCCCACACCGCGGCCGCAACCCACCGCACGGCTGGAAAACGGCCCAGAGTTCAGGGCGGCTCCGAAACCAGGTGCCCCGCCCAAGGAGGAGGTGCCTACCTTCAGGTACCAGCCGATGAAGTGTGCGGGCACGAAGCCGTCCAGCTTGTCCTGTGGGGCACAGAGGCAGGCCTCGCGCTCGGTCTACGTCGTGAGCTGGGAAGGGGCCCCGCCGCGGCCAGAGGCATCCCCGCGTGTGGGTGGCACGGCCCCTGGTACCCTCACCCCCTCCAGTCCAGAGTGACTCGGGTCCCAGAAACATCCACGCCTGGGGCTGCGCCGAGCTTCACGCGTGGGAGGTGGCGCGGCCCCGCCGGGAGGGGCCCCCACGTCATGAGGCCAGCCGTCCCCCTCCGGGCGCCTACCCAGACGTTGTGGAAGGGGTCGGTCTTGTTGTCTGCATCATAGATGAGGCAGTTTCCCCCGTAGTCCCTCTCCGGCAGCGGGACCCCCAACCTGGGGTCGACGTACTTCAGAAACTGGCGGCCGTCCTGGACGGTCTGCAAGGGCGGCGGCATGTCAGTGGGGCGGGGTTTGGGGTGCGCAGACAGCACCCACCAACCGCGAGGGGAAGCACTGTCTGAGCATCGCCCCCACTTCGGGCCGGGCAGAGCGGGGCTGTCCCAAGTCTGAGGACGTCCTCACGCCCCCATGGGACCCTAGGACCACACCACGTGGCGTCGCAGGGGCACTTCCCGTGGGAGGGCGCTCCGATCACCAGTCTCCCCACCTCTCCTCCCTACGTCCAGTTCGGGGTCCAGACCCCACACCGAGGAACAGCGCTGTGGGACACGCTTCTTCACGCGGCGCCCGGACAGCCTCTCCCAGACGCCAACGTTGGCCAAACAGGCCTCCAGCTTTGGCACAAAGTAGGCTTTTGGGGGCGCACTCTGGCAGAAGAGGGCCCCCTCATTCCTCCCTCCAGGCCCCCGCTGGCCGCCAGCTGGGGCCTGTGGTCCACAGGAGGCACCCTGGGATACCCGTCATGAGGACCCTGTCCCCTCGCTCCTGCCCCGAGTACCAGCGAAAGGGCACAGCGGGGAAGAGGCTCCAGGCTGGGGCGACGAGACGCGGTCCGTGGTGTGTGTGGACAGATGACACTCAGACCTGCATCTTGTCACATGACTGAGGTGACACCATGAACAACTGAAACCCCCCCCCCACCATGTGTGCCCTGGTAACACAGGATCTGAGGGCCAGACAGCAGGACAGCACCCGACACCGCTGTGTTCCTGAGTCAGGGTGGCCCCACGGGCTCTGCTCCGGAGCCAGGTCATTAGGGGCTCAGATCCCTGGACACTCAACCCTCAGAGAAGTGAAACACAGCACTGTGTCTTCGTCTCAGGGCATCTGAGGGCTGACGGGACCCAAGGAAGTCAGCTCCGGTCCCAGCTGAGAGCTTGTCACCCAAGCCCAGAGGGCCAGACCATGAACCTCCACTCCAGCAAAGGCCAGGGAGGCCGACTGACCCCTCGTGACACGGCTCTGGGGGAGGACAGCAGCCTGGGCAGGAGGGCCTCCCAGAACCAGCCACTTATAAATCTGCAGACTCACTAGTCAGGACCCACAGGGCTCCGCGCTGCTGGCCGAGAGAGCCCAGATCTTGGTTCCTAAGAGCATTCGTTCTCCAATAAAGGAACCAGGCTCCCTGGAGAAATGACAGATTCCAGGGCTGGGCAGGGAACCCCCAAGATGGGCCTGGAATGTCTTCTAGCACCAGAAAGGAGGGAGGTGCTCAGAAACCCAAAACAAAACACCAAGAACCCACCACGTACGTGGGGTATGGGAAAGCTCCCAGCAGCCAACTGGAACAATTTGAGCAACGAATCAAGTATTGAATTGTAACCCAAAGTATAACGTAGATACCTACCCACGAGTCTGCACTGATTTAAGAAATGACCGGACACATTAGTGAGTCAGGGAGAAGAGACAAACCTCCCACACAGAAGGTTTCCCATCGGATTATGGAGCTGCTCTCCGCCCGCTGCGCAGGGGGGCCTCCCTCCTGAGGGCGAGGCGTGGAGGGGACCCGACAGACACACCTCTGCCAGGGGGTCGGGGTCAGCACCGACGGTCAGAATCATGTGTCAAATCACGACAGAAACACCAGACAAACCCCCAGCAACCCTGATACCAAAATCAGAAAAAGACATTCCAGGCAAACCACAGAGAATGTCTCTTATGAATATGGATGCAACAATCCTCAACAGAATACGAGCAAAGTGAATCCAGCAGTATATACAAAAGGTCATACACCACGACCAAGTGGGCTTTATCCCAGGAACGCTAAGCTGGTTCAAAATGAGAAAATGAATCAACACAAAACATCATGTTAATAAAGGGAAAAAACCACATGATCATCTCATTTGATGCAGAAAAAGCATCCAACCAACAAAATCTAATACCCTCTCATGAAAAAAACACTCAACAAATTAGGAAGAGTGGAACTTCCTCCATTGACAAGGGGCATCTGGTGAGGGCTGAGGGCTCCCTGCTAAGAAGTGGGGGACAGTGTGAGGCCAGAGACGGACGGACAGACAGACACTCAGGTTGGAAAGGAAGAAGTGAACTCCCCCTATTCCTGCACAGAGACCCCCTCAGGAACCCCCCGAACAGCAGCAGAGCTGTGGGAACCAATGAGCAGGTACAGAGGGCCCAGACCGACAGAGCAAGCGGGCTGCACTTCCAGACGCCAGGGACCAGCAGACCAACACGACATCAAGACAGTCCCACTCAGGAAAGCACCGGAAAGAGTGAGATACTTAGGAATACATTTAACAAAGGAAGTGCAAAACATATACTCCGAAAACCACAAAATGTTGCTGAGAGAAATGAAAGACCCACGTAAGGGGAGGGTCCTGTGCTGCAGAGGAGGGGAAAATCTGAAAGAAAGTGTGGGTTTTAGTTAATAATGATTAATTGTAACAAACGCGTCATATTAGTGTAAGATGTTCATAACAGGAAAAACTGGGTGAAGAAACTCTCTGCACTAACTTCACAATCCTGTAAATCTGTCTTAAAATAAAAAGTTTATTTTAAATAAATAAAACAAAACATGAACCATTAAAAAAAATCAATCAGAACAAAAGCTGGTCTCCCAAAAAGACATACAAACAAGCACATGAAACGATGTTCAGCATCACTAGCAATCAGGGAAATGCAAATCAAAACCACATGAGAGGACCTCCCTGGTGGTGCAGCGGTTAAGAATCCGCCTGCCAACGCAGGGGACACGGGTTTGAGCCCTGGTCCGGCAAGATACCACATGCCGCGGAACAACTAAGCCCGTGTGCCACAACTACTGAGCCTGTGCTCTAGAGCCCGCGAGCCACAACTACTGAGCCCGTGTGTCACAACTACTGAGCCTGCGTGCCTACAGCCCGTGCTCCGCAGCAAGAGAAGCCGCCGCGATGAGAAGCCTGCGCACCGCCAACGAAGAGTAGCCCCCGCTCGCAACAACAAAGACCCAACGCAGCCAAAAATAAATAAATAAATTTATTTAAAAAAAAAAGAAAAAAAAGAAAAACCACGAGATATTTTACCACTTCACCACCCCGCCCCCCCCAAAAAAAGGAAAATAACAAGTGTTGGTGAGAATACGGAGCAACTGGAAGCCTGTGCGCTGTTGGAGGGACTGTAAAATGAGCACAGCCGCTGTGGAGTCTGGCAGCTCCTCTAAAGGTTAAACAGAATTACTCAGCAATCCCACTTGTAGGCGTGTCCTCAAAGGAATGGAAAGCAGCGACTGGAACAGGTACTCGCACGCCCACGTTCACAGTCACCAAAGGGTGGAGGCAACCCGAGTGTCCGTCCATTTGAGTGGATACACAAAATGTGGTTTAAACACACAACGGAACACTACTCAGCCTTAAAAAGGAAGGAAACTGTGACACAGGCTACACAGGGTGAACCTTGAGGACGTTACACTCAGTGAAATAATCCAGTCACAGGAGGACAAATGCTGTCTGATTCCACTCCCAGGAGGTCCCTGGAGGAGTCAGATCCATAGAGACAGGAAGTAGACGGTGGGGCCCGGGCTGGGGGAGGGGAGGGGAGTGAGTGTTCATGGGGACAGAGCGTCCGTTTGGGAAGACGGAATGTTCCGGGGATGATGGTGGGGAAGGTAACACGACCATGTGCATGTGCTTCGTGCCCCGCCTTGTGCACCTAGAAGTGGCTGAGACGGTAAATTTTATGTTACGTGTTTTTTACTGTAGTTAAAAAATACTTTTAATTAAATACACTGCAATAAAACCAAAACAATTGCACAGAATTCTACATACACACGTGTGTGTGCACACATGCGTGTAAAACTGAACTGTGACAAACTCTGTGGAGTGCATTGATATCAATTTCCTGGTTTGATCCTGTCTTATATATACATATATATATATATTTTAAAATTAAAGTATAGTTGACTTACAATATTGTGTTAGTTTCAGGTACACATACTGTCCTACATTTGTGCAAAATATTGAGGACCTGGGTGAAGGAACACAGGACCTACCTGTACAATTTGTTCACAATTTCCTGTGAATCTACAATCATTCCAAAACAAAATGTAAAAAGAAATTCAACATGAATAAGCAATCTCAGTGTAAAATATAAAACCAGGTAGGTTTTAAAAGAAAGTACAGGAGAAAATCTTAACAAATTGGTGTTGGACAAAGAAGTCTTAGACATGACATCAAAAACACAAAAAGAAAAGACACAAGGACCGCCACTGTTAAAGAACGAAGGCCCAGCACATCCAGCAAAGGACCCTGTAACCAGGACTACATAAAAAGCTGTCATAACTCAACACTACAAAAACAAACCACCCGATTTTTAAAAAGGGCAAAAAATAAACACTTCACCGAGGAGGATGTGTGTTTCACGGCTCATGAAGGCAGGAGAAGTTGGTCGAACATCATCAGCCACTCTAGCAATGCAGTGAAATCCATAAGACACTGGCTAAAATAAAAGATCCTGGTGATGGCCAGTACTGCCAAGGTGAGAGAGGGTGCTGGCGGGACACAGCTGCCCTGGGACTAAGACACCTATAACCTGTGACGCAGGAGTCCCTCCCGAGTGTTCACCCTCAAGAAATGAAAGCTCAGGTCCACACAAGAGCCTGTACCTGAGGCTCAGAGCAGCTCCACGCACGTCTGCCCCAAACCAGACACAACCCCAGTGACTGGACAGATGGCGGTCCCTCCACCAGGAGCCCCATCCACGATAAAGAGGACCGGCTGTAGGTGCGCACGGCTTGGGTGAGTTTCAGAGGCAGTGAAGGCCACGCTCTGCACAACTCCACTCACACGAGACTTTCCAAGAGACAAATGGCGGGGATGCAGGGACAGATGGTGCCTGCGAGGCCACTGCGAGGCCAGGGTCACAGAGGTGGCACCCGAGGGGGCCTGGGGCTCTGTGCCTAACTGTGGTGTCCACACAAACACAAACAGGTGTTACAGCTCCCAGCCCTGCACACCTACCCGAAATGCAAACCTTCCCACGTGATGATTAATTACTCAGCTATCGCTGACTGCTTTGAGATTGTGAATACTGGAGACCACCCTCAAAGGCGAGCTCGATAAGTCCAGCAGAACAGGAGTATTAGTCAGACAGACGTTAGCGGCAACAAATCCTGATCCAAGATTTACTGAGGAGCTAAGTTTCCAACCTCCAACCCAACCCCCTTGCAGAACGTGTGCCAGAAGGGAGAAGAGCACACAAAGCCACAGCTGGTCACCCGCAAAACCAGAAACGAGGCCCATGGCGACTGGCCCTGGGCCCACTGCCCACACTCAGAGCGCCTGTGCGGCGGGGTCAGGTGTGCCCCCTGCGAGGGCTCAGCCCTGCTCAGATCTGGAGCGCCCGCCAGGCGTCCACATCTGAACCCATCGTCCCCCGGCCACGCGGCAGCTGCGCCCAGAGGTCCAGGCCCGCTGAGAACGGAGACTCTGCCGCAGGCGATGGCTGGCGCCTTCCCACCCCTACGGCCCCTGCCCCCTTCGGGTGGGGTCCAGCCTCCTACCAGAGCCCTGGGGGCCAATGTGCAGAGCGTTCTGTGCCACCTCCACTTTCACAGCTCACCCAACCAAGAGACCCGCTTACCTGGAAGAGTATAAAGATGAGAACCAGCTCGTAGACCACACTGACGCAGAGCCAAAACCTCCAGTAGGCTGTACAGACACGGAGAACACAGAGGCATCAGGGGGCGCCGCCCTGCGGCCCGCGGCCCCGCCCCACACAGCTCCCGCACGCGCGGCCTCTGCTCGGGGCCCTCAGGTCCCTGGTAGAGACTTCAGAAGCAAGATCTAACTCAGGGCTGGGCACGGTTTCCCTCTGACTGTTCTTCCTCCTCCTCTTCCGTTCCCGTCCCTAATCTTTCCCGCAGCACAGAAGGCCCGCAAACCACCAGATACGAGCAGTGACAGCAAACATCCTTGTCTTGTGTTCCCTAGGGATGCTTCTAACCTTCGTCATTAAGTAAGTTTGCAGGGTTTTGGTGGATACCTTTCGTCACAGTAAGAGAACCTTTTAATTCCAGTATGCTGTGTTTCTATCATGAATGAGTACAAAACTTTATTCTTCTGCATTTACGAGGATCAATTTTTTTCTTTAGTGTTAATGTGATGAATGAAATTAACACATTTCCCAACATTAAACCATCTCTGAATTCCTGGGACGACGATTTGTTTCAGGAAACTGTCTTAAGTTTCAGTCAGCACTTTTGCCCCTCCGGTGACTACATGTGGCGGTTCTATATTATATACTTTAAAGTTGCTGAGCGAGTTGATCTTAAATGTTCTCGCCATAAAAAAAAAAAAGTTGAGATTACATGAGATGACAGAGAGGTTAACTAACCATACTGGAGTACGCAATACACATGTATCAAATCATCACACAGTACACCTTAAGCTTATGTTACGTGTCAATCCTATCTCAATAAAGCTGGAAAAAAGAACGAACGTGTCCCTCAGAACCCCTTTCACTGGCCGGGACTCCTCTCTCCCACCATCTGCTATCCATACTCTCAAGTCCCTGGGGGATGAGATGACAGGAAGGGGAAGGTCTAGAACTGTCCTAAAAGCCAACGGTAATGTCTATCTTCCAAGAATCTTCAGAATCCTGTTTAATAAATGCCTAAGGGGACTTCCCTGGTGGCGCAGTGGTAAAGAATCTGCCTGTCAATGCAGGGGACATGGGTTCAATCCCTGGTCCGGAAAGATCCCACATGCCGCGGAGCAACTAAGCCCGTGCGCCACAACTACTGAGCCTGCGCTCTAGAGCCCGCGAGCCACAACTACCGAAGCCTGTCCGCCCCAGAGCCCACGCACCGCAAATACTGAGCCCACGTGCCGCAACTACTGAAGCCCGCGGACCACAACTACTAAAGCCCGCGTGCCTAGAGCCCGTGCTCTGCAACGAGAAGCCCGCGCGCCGCAATGAAGAGTAGGCCCCGCTCGCCGCAACTAGAGAAAGCCCGTGCGCAGCAACGAAGACCCAACGCAGCTAAAAAACAAATAAATAATAAATAAAATAATAAAATAAACAAATAATAAGATATCTGCTTCCCCTATGCTTATGTCTGTAAAGAAAAAAAAACCCACCAGCCTACTTTTAAAAGCTAATTCACCTTGAATTAAAAAAATAAGCCGTGCTCACAAACTGGAGACACAAGGTTTGGCCACGGCTATTCCACAGCTATTCCAGGTCATCTGTGACAGCGCCACGCGCCCTCCCGCCCCCGCTTCGGTGGGGACCCAGGGTACAGGCAGCCGGGCAGGTGAGAGGGAGGGGTGCGGGGCCTGTTGTGCCGGAAGAGCGTGAGAAGTGTGCAGACGTCCGGCTCTGGGGCCGCCTGGCACCCTCAGGGCTGGGGCCTAGCCCACTCGCCCGGGGAAAACCGCCCCGGAGACTGACGAGAATCCAACCTCGCACGGGCAGGAAATACAAACGTGGTGAATTCTTGGGCAGGTGGGCTAACGTGTTCTGAGACAACGGACGTAAACAGCTGAGGTGACAGACTTATTCTTCGTGCCCTTGAAGATAGGAGAAACCTGGAAAACTCTCCCTGGTTCGAGGCTGCAGCAGCAGGTCGAGGGCTGTGGAGCAGGGACTTGGGGCGGCTGAGTGTAGCTGCCCGGCTGCCGGGACGGCCGCCTCCTCCCATGAAGGCTGCACTGTCCCTCCCCCGGCCGCCCCCACTCGGCTCAGACAGGCAGCCAGCTCAGACTCCCCACCACGAGCACCCCGTAGCGCTCACCAGGACCCAGGCCTGCCCCCCGCCAGTGGCCAGCGGGCCCTCGTCCCTCCCCACGGCCCGGGTCCCCACACCCCAGCCCGGCTCCGGCTCTCCGCGAGCCACCCCAGAGGCTCCTGATTACAGGCTGCCCCGCTCCCAGACCCACGCTCGGAGCTCCTTCCTGAGCGTCAGCTCCGGGCAGCTCAGCAGCACCTGCAACGTCCTCGTCTACTCCAGCGTTCTGCAGGGAGCCACGCACGAAGGCAAGGGGGCCTCTTTAGTGGCAGCCCCAGTCGGAGCTGCAGCCAACTCGTTTCCAAATAAAGCAACGCCCCACACAGGTCGGCTGTCTGCTCCCCGAGTGGCTGCCTGAGCCAGGCCCAGAGGAGGGCGGGAGGCACGCGGAGACCCCAGGGCGCCTCCTCTGTGGAGTCCGTTCCTGCCAGCGTGCACACGTAACCTGATTTGAGAGGCTGAGGACTTGCTGCCAACTACCAGGTGAACAAGCCGTCTGGACGGTGCTCCTGGGCAGGTCTCCACGTGAACTAAGCCAAGACTGGCAGGGAAACAGGGTGTGCGCACAGCAGGTAAACTAAGGAGAAAGGCAGAGCCGCGCTCAGCACATCAACTCAGAAACCAGGGCACCGCCCTCTGCAGCGGGGGAGCCGGCCTAACGCTCACACCGCGCAGAGCCGCAGAGGGAGCTTTCCTGAAGCTGAAGCCCCGGGATGACGCGGGCAGGGCCCCGTCCAGTGCCGGGTGCGCACGAGAACTTGGCTGCGCCCTCACCCACCGACAGCCTCTGGGGAGTTTCTGGCAGCTCCTGTTCTCCCTTCCAAGTCTGCCTGACGAGCACTGAACACACCTGGTTTCTCACTGTGATTCCGACACTTCAGCTCACTTTTCCGTTGCTCTGGTTAAGAGTCCACACCCTTCTGAGGCAAGACTGGACGGGCCCACACCAGTGGAGACGGTGGAGAAGGTCCTGCAACCCCTCCCCAACCCCCAGTGGGGGCCGTGCCCTGCGGCTCAGGAAGCTCACGCTGCCCTGGGGGCGGGGACCACACGGGCTTCACCCAGCACCAACGTCCCCACCAGGCATTGAGGGGGCAGAGCCCCCGGGGGCCTCGCTCACAACCCCCGGGTCGCTGGCCCCTGGGCAGATACGCCCCTTCTAGGGGGCAACTGAGTAGCACCCATCAGGAGCCCCAAATGCTCATGCCCTGCTACCTCCCCTGGACCTTTGGTCCCATGGATAATCAGACAGGTACACAAAGGTGTACAAGTGGAAATTCACTACAGCCTGGTTATTGCCACGAAATTGGAAACCCCCAAGTATACAATCATATAGGACTGGTTGAGTAAACTGTAGTACATTCAGATGATGACTAAACCAGGAGCCATCAAAACTCCAGTTCTCAAAGGAAAAATTAACAAGGATACGCATGCGTTAAGCCTGAGGTGAATACTGCATGATACAAAACCACACATACAGTTTGATGCCAACTTCTTGTTTTTACAGCTGGGTACGTATACACGTATACACACGCATTAAAACTTAACGGTGGTTATTTTCGTGAGTGGTTTTTATTTTTATTTAAAAATACTTTTTGTATTTTCCAAATTTTCTACGATAAATACACACCCTTACTGAGACAGAAACTCGTTACTAAACTGAGACCCTTCAGGAAAACTGACCACCCCTGCCCTGGAGCCGGCCCCTAGGGGAGGCTGGAGTCCGGACAGGCTGGGGCCACTCCAGCTGTGAGGGGACGTCCCAGGGGTTGCCAGAAGGCCCCATGACTCCGGGGGGGGGCTGCGGATGGCGCCCTGTGAGCCCCCCAACAGCGGCGAGGCACAACCACCAGCTCGAGGCCACGCCAAGCGCACTGCACAGCCCCGGACGCCTCCGCCTGCAGGAAGACCCCCCTGACTAGCACAAAGAGGGCAGGGATGGGGGAGGAGCGGGGGCGGGGGAGGGTCCCCGGGGGCTAGCGCCCAAAGAGGAGGGGCTTCGAGGTGGCAGTGAAGCCGGCCAGCCAGGAGGGGCCCAAGGGGGGACGGGACACTCACACGCAGCAGCACAGACACAGAGCGACCCTCAGAACAGCACAGCTACGCGGGCACACACGGAGAAAGAAATGGCAAGTTACCTGGATGAGGTCTGGAAAATGGCCCGTCTTTAGCTTGTGTGACTCCAAAACATAAGAAAACCAAAATACTGGCCACAATACCTCTGCAAATAAAGAACAAACAGCCCTCAGTGTGCAGAAGCGCCAAGCTCCGGGTCGGCTCCTCCCTGGCGGGAGGTGGGAGGGACCCCTGGGCGCCCACCATGGGGACGGCCCCGACCCCGGGCTGGGGCAGAGCCGAGGCTCGGCCGCAGGGAGGCTGGCGGCCCAGCACTGCCGCCCTGGCCCCAGAGGCAGCACCACCCCGGGGAGAAGGCCCTGCCACTGGGCTGGGTCATGTGTACCGTCAAGAGCCACGCCACTAAGACGTGTGGCACGTTAAAAACACACAAACAAAAACCCCCTAAAATTCCATACAGGACGATCCAGAGCTCACTAAAGCCCTAAGAAGGAAAGGTATTATTAGGATCAAACGGCTTCCCGCTCCAACAAGGCTGGGGCCCTGCTGGTAGCTCTTTCGTCCTGTGGGGCCACCGTATCCAGTCCCAGCAGGAACCCACCAGGAGACAGAGTGAAAGCCACACAGACGCACACGGCACCCCTGCCCACGACGGAGGAGCAAGGTGGGCCCAGCTCACCCCGTCCATGGGGGACTGTCATGCCACAAGGGTTCACAGGCTCGCGTTCGCAGGCCTGGGTGACTGCACGTGAAGCTGCTGTGCACGGACGCACTTCTCACGGGACACCCGAGGCCGCTGTCCCCAGGAGCAGGTCTGAGGACGCAAAGCCCTGTCCCTGGCACTCAGCGGCGGGGTGGGGTGCAGGCGAGGCTGCCCTGGGGGCGACGGCCACCCTTCCAGGGTCTGGTGAAAGGGCCGCTAGATATCCTCCCGCCCCAAAGAGATGATGTGGGAAAATCTGTCGCCCAGAAGGACTTTTAGAGGAAAGCAAATAAATTACACTTTAAAATAATCTTTTAATTTTAGAACAGAAAAGTTACAAAGATAGTACAGAATTTCCCACACTCCGTGAGCGTGGGACAGCTGTCACAGTCAGTGAACCAACACTGATACAGTAACTGAAGTCCACAGTTTTTTTTTTTCAGATTTCTTTACTTTCTACCTAAAGTCCTTTTCCTATTCCAGGACCCCATCTGGGGCCCCACATGACAGTCCTCAGGTCTCCTTAGGCTCCTCTGGCCTGTGACAGGTTCTCAGACTGGCCCTGTTTTGATGACCTGGACAGTTTTGAGGAACACTGGCCACGTATTTTGTGGAATGCCCCTTAATGAAGGCTGTCTTTTTTTATTAGATCAGGGCTGTTTATGATTAGATCAGGGCTATAGGATTTTTGCAAGTGAGATCACAGATGTTAAGGACCATCTTCACCTCATATCAAGGGTACACGCCATTGACACGATTCCGATTGTCGGTGCTGACCCCGAGCCCCTGGCAGAGGCGTGTCTGTCGGGTCCCCTCCACGCCTCGCCTTCGGGAGGGAGGCCCCCCTGCACAGCTGGCAGGGAGCAGCTCCGCAACCTGATGGGAAACCTTCTGTGCAGGAGGTTTGTCTCTGCTCCCCGATGCACTAATGTGTTCGGTCATTTCTTACATCAGCCCAGATCTGTGGGTACCTACGTTACACGCTGGGTTATAATTCAATACTTGATTGATTTTGTTGCTCAAATCGTTCCAGCTTTGGCCGCAAGGAGCTTTCATTTGGCTCCTGTACTGCTTTGACACACCCCATCTTTGTGGAGGTTTGTATTGTTGTTTCTGAGCACCTCCCTACTTTCTGGTGCTAGAAGATGCTCCAGGCCCATCTTGGGGGTTCCCTGTCCCAGGCCTGCAATTGGCCATTTGTCCAGGGAGCCTGGTTCCTTTACTGGAGAACGAATGCTCTTAGGAACCAAGATTTGGGGGCCCGTGTGCTCCTTGCCTCTGGGCCCTCTCGGCTGACAGAGCAACATGATACGTGTGTGCCAACCTTGCATACACACACGTTACAAATATTCCTGTGTGTAACCACCTGTCTCTACATTAAACGAACGTGAGTTCTCACTGACGTCTCCAATCAGCATCTGTTATCCACGGATCATTCTCCCCTTGGTCGCCTGTAACCTCCCGCTCCTCCGGGGTGAGACTCCCGGCCCCCACCATCCGTGTACTTTCCTGTTCAATCCCAGCGCACGTGTACAGCAGGGACACGGTTGTTAACCCATGCCCCATGGGAAACAACTTCACCACTAGAGCCCAGTGCTGTGTGCACGTCCCCCTGCCTTCAGGCCTACAGACCCCACTCGTTTCCAAAGTGACTCAGGTCAGCACCTTTCGTATGTTCTCCTGTCACAGTCTGCAATCCTTCCTGGGGTCCTCTACCTCTTAAATGACTTTTTTTAAAAAATTTATTTATTTTTGGCTGCGTTGGGTCTTCGTTGCTGCACGAACGCTTTCTCTAGTTGCGGCGAGCGGGGGCTACTCTTCATTGTGGTGCGCAGGCTTCTCACTGCAGTGGCTTCTCTTGCTGCAGGGCACGAGTTCTAGGCGCGCGGGCTTCAGTAGTTGTGGCTTGCGGGCTCTAGAGCGCAGGCTCAGAAGTTGTGGCACACGGGCTTAGTTGTTCTGCGGCATGTGGGATCTTCCCGGACCAGGGCTCAAACCCGTGTCCCCGGCATCGGCAGGAGGATTCTTAACCACTGTACCACCAGGGAAGCCCCTAAACAATTTTTAAAATTTGCATACTTAGGCTTACTCTTTGTGTTGTTTAGTCCTATGGGTTTTGACAAACACACAGGGTCATGCATTCACCATTACAATATCAACAGAACAGTTTCAAGACCCTAAAAAAATCTCACACTCCACCTATTCATCCTCCCCCTGCCCCGAGAAACCACTGATCTTTCTACCATCACATAGTTCTGCCTTTTCCAGAACGTCACAGCTGGACTCACACAGCACGGAGCCCTTTCAGGCTGGCTTCTTTCCCTCAACAATATGCATTTAAGCTTCGCCTCTGTCGCCATGGCTTGAAAGCTCATTTCTGTTTATTACTTAATGATATTCCATTGCATGAAGGTACCAGTTTGTTCACCCATTCACCCACTAAGGACATTTTGGTGGCTTCCAAGTTTTGGTGATTGTGAACAAAGCTGCTACAAATGTCCACGTTTTGGTGTGGACTTAAGTTTTCTGCTCCTCTGGGTAAATACCAAGGTGCACAGCTGCTGGATTATGTTTAGTTCTCTGAGAGAGTCTCCAACCGTCTTCCAAAGCGCCTGCCCTGTTCACGTTCCTGCCGGCGAGGGATAAGAGTTCCTGTTCCTCAGATCGTCGCCAGCGCCCGGTGTTTCCGTGTTTTCAACCCTGGCCACTCGAGTAGGTGTGTAGCGGCGTCTCCAAGCTGATGCATGGTGCTGAGCGTCCTTTCACGCACTTGTGTCCTCTGTGGTGTCCGTCCAGACCTTCTGCCCGGTTTGTGACTGTGCTGCTGGTTTTCCTACCGCTGAGCTTCAGGAGTTCTTTGAACAGTGAATACAGATACTTCATCACATGTGTATTTGGCAAATATTTCCCACCAGCCTGTGGCTTGTCTTTTCTTTGTCTCAGCAGTGTGTTTTGCAGAGCAGAAGTTTTTAATTTTAATCAAGTCCGACTTATCAGTTTTTTCTTCTGTAGATCATGCTTTTGGTGTTCTACCTAAAAAGTCACTGGGACTTCCCTGGCGGTCCAGTGGTTAAGACTCCACACTTCCACTGCAGGGAGTGCGGGTTCGATCCCTGGTCAGGGAACTAAGCTCCCACATGCCTCATGGCGAGGCCAAAAAAAAAAGGCATCATCAAACTCAAGGTCACCAGATTTTCTCCCATGTTTTCTTCAAGAAGTTTTATAGTTTTCTATTTTATATTTAGGTCTATAATCCATTTCAAATTCATTATTGTGAAAAGCGTAAGGTCTGTATCTAGGTTATTTTGTTGAAAATTCTCCTTTCTCCACTGACTTGTCTTTGCTCCTCTCTGTGTGGGGCTACTTCTGGGCTCTCTACTTGTCCAGCCTTCTGCCAGCACCACTGTCCTGACCACCACTGCACAGCTTTATGGTCAGGCCTGAAGCCAGGCAGCGGCAGTCCTCTGCCTCTGTTCTTCAGTACTGTGAATACATTATATTTCTACACATTACAAATATGCAAAATATGTTTATACTGTACATGTATTGATTTATTTACACATTTACACATGCACATGTGTATATATACGTAAACATCCCAACGTCACCAACAGATAATGGATCAAGGAACTGTGGCGTGTCCACACGGTGGACCACCCCTTGGCAATGGACCAGGATGACCGCTGACAGACACGGCAACGTGGGTGTCACAAAACCATCATGCCGAGTGGGAGGGGCCAGACACAAGGGCGCATGCTGGATGAGACTGTGCAACAGGCAAGAAGGGCCTGTGGGGACAGATCGGTGGTGGCCTGTGGCCAGCAGTGCAGACTGACCGCGGCCCTCAGAGGAAACTCAGCGTGTACCTCCACCTAGTTGTGGCATGTAGATGAGCCGTACGTTTTAATTACGTGCATGTTATATTAAATGACACAACAATAAAGTTGGCCTAGGAAGAAAAATCTACTCCCTTAAAGTGACAGAACTTGTTAGATCCACAATGACACACAAGGTGAAACTGAAAGCTTTAGGGAAACAAACCAATTTCCTAGATTTTTAACAATGTAAATATTAATTAAAAAAAAAATAACCGTAACCTTTGGGAAGTATTTTACATATACAAAACCTTCCCCTGACAGCATCAAAAGCTCTGACATAATAAAAATCAGCAGCCCCAGCGGCCTCCAGAGACCGGGGGGAGACCTCATCACAGCCCAGGCAGACGTGCTGACGTGGGGGGCAGGCTGTGGGCCCCTCCGGGGTCCACGGGGGTGAGAGTGGACTCAGCAGAAATGAATGAACCCACACGCGCATGTGACTGTCCCTGGAAGAAGCCGCAGAGCCTCAGACAGGTGAGGGCGGGGCTCCAGGCGCCACCAGCAGCCGTACAGGGCCAGGAAAGCAGCTCCTCTGTGCCCCTGAAGTGGGCCGAGAGGGCCAGGGACTGTGGCTACAATGTCCTGTGTCCCCAGAGCACAGAACTTCAGGGCAGAGCAGTGCCTGGGGCCCTCGAATTCCCACCCACCTGCCTTCGCCCGGCCCCGCCTTCAATGAAATCACACAGGGGACCAGGGAGAGGACCCAGGTGTCCCTCTTGGTGGCACCTTCTGGGCTCACTGTGCCAACCTCTCTCGGGCAGGAACAGCTCGGGAGAAAGGCCAGTGCAGGAAGAAGAGGTGGGGAAGCACCCACCCGGGTCCACAGCTGCTGTCCCGGACGAGGCCAACAAGCCCCCTCGACGCTGGGGGTCTGAGCCCCTGGACCCCCGGGCGCGGGGCAGGGCCCAGGGCAGCAGGCTTTGTGACTCGCCTGGCAGGCGTCTGGCGAGTGAAACCCCGCCCCTGCCTCGGGAGGCGTCCCGGGACACACTGCGTGGGCCACTCGCCCTTGTGACTGGTCTTGCCCTGTGACGTCATGACTGCTCATCTCCAGCCCAACTTCACAGCCACATGGGGACACCTCTTCAGTGTGACCAAGCTCTACTTTTTGGTCCTCCCTGCCTGGCTGTGCCCAGCAGACGCTGCAAACCCTCCATAACGACGTGCTGGCAAACAAATGCACAGGAAAGGCCAAGTTCCAGCGGGAAGCCCCCTCGAGGCAGACGTGGGGCTCCGTCTCCAGGTCCACGGGCCCGGCGTCCCCCTCACAGACCCACCCAGAGGGGCCCAAAGAGCAGCCCAGCTCCCTCCTCTGCTCTGGGCTCTGCGACCCCGGCTGCCAGGCCTGCGGTGTGATCACATGGGGCTGGGGAGGGCTGGGGAGGGCTGGGGAGCCCGGGCGGGAGGCCTGCGCCTTACAGGGGAGGGTGACACACACCTCCTGGGGTCCTGGACCCTGGCGTCTACACCACAGTCCAGGCAGAGGGTTAGACCCCAAGGGTGAAGGTGCACGAGCCCAGCCCCCACCCAAAGCTGACCAACGGTCTCCTGCCACCTCTGGGCTCTGGATGCCGCCCTCCACCTCTGTCCCTGCCTGGTCTCCTCTAGCTGTCCCACCAGAGCAGGAGCCTGGGCCCCAGGATGAGAACAGCAACGGGGGCTTCATGGCACCAGAGAGGGAGGGGTGAGTCCGTCCAGCGTAGACAATGCACAGAAACGAGTTCTGAAACCAGCTCATCTTCCCCACGCACTTCTGAGACTGGCCCCAGAATCTATGGGGTTCAGGCAAAGGACACAAACCTACCAGCTAGTCTGTTTCTGGAGATAATGCTGGAAAGACAGACTACCCCCTTCCTGCCCTGCAGGACGAGATGGACCACCAGACTCCTAAAGCCAGTTTAAAACTTTCAAAAAGTCTTCTTATCAACAGAGTGTAGAAGAATGGTGGTAGCTGATGGGAACCACCCCTGGCCTCACAAAAAGCCCAGACACCCAAATTCACGGTCACTGTGATATTGTGCTTTACAGCAAGAAATACGTCATTTGGTCTTCATCTGTTTCTGGCCAGAGCTCCTAAAACCTCTGGTATTGCCCAAGTGCTGAGGGCTACAAAGGTATCTTTTGTTATGTTAATGAGGTGACTTTTGGAGCCCACCTCCTGATGAGAGCTGGTTGCAAGGGGAACCAACCAGACGATTGGAGGGCTCTCCGTCCTACCCCCAGACCTCTGGGGAGGAGTAAAGATTAAGTCAATCGCCAGTGGCCAGTGATTTAATCCATCACGCTGTGTGAGGAAGCCTCCCTAAACCCCAGAGGCACTGGGGTTCAGAGCCTCCAGGCTGGTGGCCGTGTGGCCGCTCTGCGTCCCATCCCCACACCTCGCCCTGTGCGTCTCTCCCATCTGGCTGTTCCTCCATCTTTCTATGATAAACCTCTGATCATAAATAAGTAAAATGCTTCTCTGAGTTCTGTGAGCCGCCCTAGCAAATTAATTGCACCCAAGGAGGAGGCGGTGGGAACCTATGGTTTACAGCCCGTCAGGTGATGACCTCTCTTGCAACTGGGGTCTAAGTGGGGAGGCGATGCAGTCTGGCCGGACCGAGCCTGGGACCATGGGGCCTGGCGCTGCCTGGGACGGTGTCAGAACTGAGCTGACCAGCAGGACAATCAGGTGGGGCCTGGGGTGCTGAGGGTGGGATGTGTGGGGAAGCCGCCCCATCGGAACTGACCTGAACCCCTTTAGACCCCTCCCTGGAGCTGCCGCAGCACCTTCCGGTTTCTCGCGCGCAAATGCAGCGTGAGCAGCGGGTCCCAGGGATGGGGACGGGCAGAAGAGGGGCGGAAAGTGCCACACAGCACCCAGAGCCCCCGCCAGCCGCGTGGAGCGAGGCTGGGCCGGGCCGGGCCGGTACCTCTTGGTGTTGTAGGCCGTGTCCCGCGGTGTCTCTTCCAGCAGCGTCACGTAGCCCAGCACGCAGGTGAGGATGAAGAGCACGCTCAGGGTGTGGGCCCGCCTGCAACGCAAAGAGCCCGCGTCGGTGCACGCAAAGCACGCGTGGGACCGCGGCGCGACGTGCCGCCAGAGGAGCGAGCTCAGCCCTCGACCTCCAGCTCAGAATCCCCCGAGCGCCAGCTACGGCTGCGTGACTCCCAGACGGTCCCGCGCCGGCGCGGCGGCCCGTTCGGGCGGGGAGAGTGGACGGCACGTTGGCTCAAGGCGTCCCGGGCAGGCGGCTCTGGTTCAGAGGGACCAGGCAGCCGGTAGAGTGGGCTCCGGGCACCGAGCAAGATCGCCCCGAGACCAACCTCGTGATTCACGCAGTGACCACGGCTGAGAGGTTCGCCGGGATGACAGCGGAGCACTGGCGGCGGACAGAGGCCCCAGGGCCGGAGCGAGAAGGGCGCGGGGCCGGCCACGGCCGCCTGCCCAGAGGACCGGGCAGAGGGACGGCTGCCCGGGGGGAGGGGGGGTGAGACGTGGGCTCCCCGCTTCCGCCTGCCCACCCTGGCTGGGCCTCCAGAGCCCCGATGTGGGCCAGGGGCGGCGCTCGGCAGGCAGCGGGCAGCCTCTCCTGGAACCAGGCGCACAGCAAGTCCGGCACCAGCCCGCACGCCGCTCAGTCACATACGCGCCCGGGCCCCTCTGCCCTGAACGACTGCCTGCAGAGGGGCAGAGGCCCAGCTCCCGTGTCCGTGGAGAGGCGATGCGGCCCTCCATTTCTAGACGAGGGCACCTCCAGCCTTGAAGGGCACCCTGAAGACGAGTGAACAAACACACGAAAAGCATCGAGCCCAGTACTGGCCTCTCGTCCAAACTCCGTGAAACACACAGTGAAGAAACGAAAAAGCCAGCCACCAGCCAGGAGAAAACACTGATGACACGTACACCCGACAAAGGCCTTCGTACCCAGAACACATAAAGAGCTCTTACAACTCAACGATAAAGACAATCTCCTGAAACACGAACAGAAGATTGAACACACACGTCAAAGAAAAAGATCAACAAATGGCCAACACCACACGAAAAGATGTGCAGCGTCACTGGTCGCCGTGGGAGCAGACATGCAGCATGGCAGGCAGCAGCGCCCGCCCCCTGGGACGGGACCACTGACGGCGCGAGTGCCTCCGAGGAAGGGTCCTCGCGAGGACGCGGAGCCACCAACACTCACACGTTCCAGGTGGGGCTGCAAAAGGGTGCAGCCGCTTTGAAAAAGCTTCCCAGTTTCTTACAAAGTTAAACAGAGTCTACCACCCAAGCCAGCCATTCCTTCTGAGTGTTTACTTGAGAAAAATGAAAGCACGTGTCCATTCAAAGACTTGTATGTGGACGTTAACCCCATGCTGACAGCCAGGCACGAAAGCAACCTGCTGTCTGTTTCCACCGACAAGACTCACAAGAGGCGGTGACAGAGCATGGACGGCAGATTGGCGGGGGAGGTGCTAGGGCAGCAGCTTCCAAGACGATGGAATGTCCTGCATCCCGACCCCGGTGGTGGGCACCATGTATGAGGCGCTGGAGTGTGGGTACAGACCCTCAGGTGGGTGTGTGTCATGGAAAGCAATCGCACCTTGATTCAAGTAATCTTCTAAAACGCAAGAGTGGGGCTGCATGAGATCAGGCTGGCGCTAGAGGCCTGGGCCACAGCTAGACCCCATCCTGACGTCCGGCAGGCCAGCCCTCTTCCCCATCCTGATTATTCTTGCATATTTACTCTCCCATCTTAACTTTGACATCAGCCTGACAGCTGCCACAAATAATTCTATTAGGATTCTAACTGGAACAGCACTGAATTTATAAATTAGCCCAGGAAGAATTGATGAGTAACAACTAGTTGAGAGTCCCCCATCCACAAGACAAGGAGTATCTCTCCATCTATTCAGGTGTTACGCCCTTCACTTAAATTTTATTTTCTTTGTGAAAACAAAAACAAAAACAGTCATGTTCAGATAAGTTGGCTCCAAGTAAAGAAAGCAGAGAGCACATTCTTTTGCCATATTTCACAATACTGGCGTTTAAAACTATTAGAAGTGAGCAAATCTCCTATTTTAACTATTTTCATATAATTCAATATTAATATATTCACATTTGAGTCCTAGGCCATGAGGGAACTTCAGGAAAATCTCAGCCTTTCAGCTGAACTCTGTATAGTAAACATTTCAGTGCCTGAGAGATCTGCGGAATAATTACAGCACAGAGACTACATTATAAGGTCCTACTTTAGACCTTCACTCCTAAGGTTCTCTGGATGTGGTGACCCAGAAACTGATCCTCTGCTGGACATTAGCCAACACCTACACACAGAGGGACTCAGCTGCCTCTCCTGGGTCTAGGACATGGCCCACCCTTCCCGACCCAGAGGAGACATCAGATTCTAGCAGGGAGAACAAGAGTCACTGAGAACCCACCAGGGACCGAGGGCATCTGGATTACGAGGGTGACGACGATAAGGCATGGGCCTCTCCGTCACCTTGGCCCCTGAGGCCGGTCAGAGCTGTAAACGGCAGTGTCAGGGTCACGCAGCTCGGTGGTGAGGGTCTGGGGTCTGAGCCCTGCTCAGGATGCCTCTAGCACACCTGTATCACCTCATAAACCCTCGCCGTGAGGTGATGAGACCCAGGGCCAGTGGGCCTAAGTGACACAGACACTAAGCGGCGCAGAGCAGCTACCAGATGCCAACAAACCCCAACCCTGTCTCCCCGAGCTGTCGTTCCAACACAGCAAGACACACAGAAGGCTGGGTATGGGGACAACGAAACGGGGTGGGGTGGGGTGCAGAATTAGGGAGGGCCTCACGCAGGACACCCGGGGGTGCAGGTCCAGGCCAGCAACGCGAGGGCAAAGGGCTGAGGGGCCACCGTGGCTGGAGGAGGGGGTCCTGCCCTGGGGGGCCCGGACTCACGTCGGTGGAGCAGGAGCCGCTGCAGAGCCGAGAGCAGACGCGGCCGCCTCGCGACCCTCCAGGGCGGGCAGGAGATGCCGGGAGGGGCTGGTCTGGATCTGCCCAGAAGGCGCAGCTGACACGCTGGACGGGACGTGGAGCCCAAGCCGGCCGAGCGTGACTGAGCAGAACCGCTCAGGGCCGGCGGGGTTCAGCTCCAGGCCTGTGTAGACGTGTCTGCTGGGCCGGGGGCGGAGCCACGGGACAGCACCCTCGGCAGGCAGGCAGGCAGGCAGGCCCGGTCCCCGCGGAGTCAGCGGCCTGCACCGCGAGGGGCGGCACCGGACGGGCCCTGAGCTCCAGAATGCCCACTGCCTGCCCCAAGAGGCAGGGTCACGCCTACCCTGGTGAGCGTTTTCAGAGGAAAAAAGCAAAAAACAGGAATAAAGTCAGAAATCAAGATGTTAGAATTGGTCCCAAAGGTCCCTGCTTTTCAGCCACCGCAGCACAGACTCCGCACCAGGCTTCTTTTCAGCTCAAACACCAAGTCTGAGCTCAGATTTCTCCTCAGAAACCATGGAGGCCAGAGGAAGTGGGACAAAATTTGTAAAGCAGTGAAAGAAAAGAAATGTTGAACCAGGATTCCATGTCCAGCGAAAACATCCCTGAGGAACGAAGGTGAACTAAACATTCGCGGATGGAGGAAGAAGTAGAGAATCCGGTGCCGGCAGACCTGCTCTAAACGAATCACTCACCCCAGGAAGGTCTCCAGACAGAAGGGAAGTGAGACCAGAAGGAAACTAGGTGGCCAGGAAGGAAGACGGAGCCGCTGAGACGGGAAGGCTGGGCAGATCAGGTACTGTCTTCACGAACACTGTTGACGGGCGCCACCAAAGCCCAAGGGGAGAGGCCAGACGGGTTGAGATGGACTTGACGTGGCAAAGCGAGGGTGCTGGGGCTGGAAAAGCTCTGCATGTTCACTGTGGCCACAGAGACGTGATAAAAACAACACGTCAGTGGCGCAGGACAGCACGGAAGACTCCGTGTCCCTCTCGGATGCCAGAGCTGGGCAACGACCTCTTGCTCCTGGTTCCCGGTGCCCAGGAAGACGAATGCACCGTTTGGTTGAGTGACTAATAGATGACGTGGGGGATCCAGGCACAGGGAGAGATCGGCCGTAAATCCTGTGACTCCGGCCACTGGGCCAGGGTGAGGGCATGAAGACAGCAGGCTCCCTGCCACGGCGAGCGGAAAATACCCAGCTGTCAGCCCCTGTCTAGAGATGACCATGCTCATCCGCCGAGCGGGCAGGGAGGCCGCCTGCCAGACCAATCAGAGGAGGTGTGAAGATGCGGCTGTGAGACTGAGTGCGCAGCGGCGGCTTGGCCAGGGAACGTCAAGACCAGAAGGCCTGTCCCAGGCCTGCGAGAGGCACCTGGGGCCACCGACCCTCCTGGCCTGCCGACCAGCAGGACCAAAAAGGCACCAGCTGGCAAGTCATGCTGCCCTGATGTGGGCGAAGCTGGCAAACCCCAACCCACACTGACTGAGGAACGTGGGGCGTCTAAGATCTGCCCCACAGATTCTCACAGCTACTGTGAGACGCGTTGCTGACAGCAGAGCCCGCGCTCACCGAACGCTCAATGTTGTAAGATGTGAGCATGCAGTGAGCATTTCCAAAATGTCACAACCATCCATCTTGTCCCTGACTCGAAGCGCGGTGACCCAACGGCGAGTCACCTATCTTCCACCTACAGGTGGCTACGTTCAGAAGCACCCGTCGGGGCACTGGGTCTCCAAGAGCGTCCAGAACAATTTTCAGAGAAATCGAGCTGCCGTATCTTTGCACTGTGTCTACTGTCCTGAACGTTTCCACCAGGTGTTCCCCAATGAAGACAACCACGACTGGCAGAAGAGGTGGTGTCTGTGCCACCGCAGACCCCAGCGGTCCTCTTGCCCCTTCCCCGAGGTCCAGTTTGGGGCAGCCCAGCCTCAGGCTCCACGGCTGAATCTTAATTCCATACTCTGTGGCTGACAAGTAATAACAAAGAAACTCACAATCCTCATACATGGCCCCCAAGAAGCCCAAGCTCCTTTGGAAACGAAAACTGTAAAAACAAGGTTTTGAACATGCAAGAGTTCTTCCGAGTAATTTTGGAACATGTAGTCGTTTCCACAAATACATACTTTTTAGTCTTTATGTTAATTTTTTGGTAACATCCATTAATAAAATTCCCTAAAACTCAAAATAAAGAGTTTTTTAAATCCCAGCACAGCAAGTCAATGACGAGAGACTCAGAAGAAGGTACGCGGCTGGGCCCTGCAGGTAAAACTAAGTCATTCTCGCCAGGTGAGCATCTGGTTACCTGCCTTGAGGAAACGTGAAGCTTCTTCCCTTGCACAGCTGAGGGCAGAGGCCCGGGACGCAGCAACAACCCCACACACCTGCGGTGCGGAGGCTGCAGACACCCGCCCAGGAGGCCCAGGAGGCCGGTACCCGGGAACTGGCAGCCCCGCGGCGCGCCCTCCTCGGAGCCTTCCTGGCTCTATCAGGCCTCCCCGCAGGTGAGCGCAGCTACGGCAGGCCTTTCTGTGTCCCCGTGGGCAGGGACCCGCGGGCCGCTGCTCTGTGCTTCTGAAGAAGCCCGCACGTGCCCTCGTAACCCTCTGGCTTCTGTGAGCACCCGCTCGGCCAGCATGCTGAGCCTTCTGACGCTCCAGTCTTGCGCCAGAACCTAAGTTTCCTGTTTAGTTCTCTGCTGTATCTCCTAGAACAGCAACTGGCACCCCCAAAATATGCGCCGAGTGAACGGGAAAGGAAAGCAAGCCCGGCACCACTCCAGAACCTCAGTCTCCCCCCTGTGGTCACCAGCCGGGCTGTCGGAGGACGGTGCCCTCCGTCCTGAAGTCTGAAGGGGCCCTGTCCCCCGAGCAGAGGCGCCTGGTCCACTCACAGAATGTCTCTAGCTCTGGGGCCACACCCTCGCCGAGGAGGGCACCCCACCCCTCTCCCCCTCCCCCTGGCTCCAGGCCACTGGAGCACAGTATCTCCCCAGAACAGGGCTGGGTGGCCACCCCCAGCAGCAGCTGCCCACACCCACAGGGAAGATCCCGACCTCGTCAGATGCAGGGACGCCTCCCCCACCACATCTGCTTCCCTGTCTCTCCCGAGTCAGACACAAGCAAGACACCGGTGGCCCCACGTGCACCTCCCCTGAGGTTTCCAGCTGTGTGGCACCTCGCCGACTGTCCAGTGGCTCTGTCAGGCTCTCCTCCTTTCCTGATGGCATCTTCTCTGCGGTCCCAGGCTCCCTCTCTGAGGAGCTGCTTCCACACGGCACCCTTGCTGCCTACACGTCTGTCTCTCCCATGAGCCCTCTTGGCACCAAAGCCACAAATGTCCCCCGGGCCTACCACGGGATACAACTTCAGGTGGCCGTGAACGGAGCAGCATAGAACGGCCACAGCCCTCCTCTCAAGAAGCACACTTTCTAGCGTATGGGGTTTGTGTCTCTAAGAAGCAAGGAAAGAGAAGCTCAGACTGGCGAAGGGTAGCCCAAGGTCACTGAGCCGTCAGGTGCACGAGCCACACCTGGGACCTGTTGGTCCAAGACTGCTTTCCTGGACCCTCAAACGCAAAAGTGCCCAACTCGGCCTAAAGCAACATCATGAACTCTTCCAACTCTGCTCCTGGCGGCCTCTCCCTCCCTGACCCCCGCGAAGGTAGACTAGAGGACAGCCTGACCCCGAGGCTTGGCCGGGACCGAGCTGCACAGGGGTCAAAGGGCTGGCCTGGCGAGGGGCCACTAAAGAGAGGAAGAGCCTTCCTCCACACTCGTTCGCTCAGCTGCCGGCGCGGAGTAAGGTGTCGATATTACCGCCACGTGCCGGGGGAGGAGACGATCATTTCACACGGCATCAGCACCGTCAGCGAAAGGGATCACGACGGAGGGCAGCGGGGGACTGCCGCCAGGGAGGGCAGGAAAAGCCTTTCTGAGGTGACTTCGGAGCCAAGTCCTCCCAGGATAGGGCGCAGGGGTCAGAGATGAGGGGCTGGACCACCGGGGAGGCCGGGTCGGGGTTGCAGCAGCAAGGGGCCGGTCCCGGGGTCCTGCGGGCACCCCCAACCCGCACGACGTGGCCACGCCCCTCGCGACCCCAGCCGGCACTGAAGCGAACCACCGTCCCTCACCAGAAGAAGGTGTTGGTGCCGTCGTCGTAGACCTCTGACTCGGTGCTGCGGCGGCCAGCGGCCGGCCCGCTCGCTCGGCCCGCGGCCGCGCCGTCCAGCGGCTCCTCCAGCGAGGCCTTGCCCACGGGCACAGGGGACCCCGGCCGCGGCCCCTCGGCGCCCTTGCGCTCACCCCTCCGCATGACGCCCCGACCCCGGCAGCTCTGCCCCGCGCCTTGACCCCACGCACCAGAGTCCACGAGACCGCGCGAAGAGCGCCGGGAAGGGGTCGCGGCGCTCGCTCCGCAGGGTCTCCGGAGAGTAGAGGCGGGGGGCGGCAAGAAAAGGGCGGGCGGTGCATTGTGGGACTTGTAGTCCGAGCGCCTGGGCGCGAGGCATACTGGGATTCGTAGTCCCCAATGTCGTGCTTTAGAAGCAGTGCTTGCTGGGAGGGATGCCGCCTGGTTGCTAGGTAACCAGCGCGGCAAAGTTGTGGGAAGAGCGGGGGTCTCCCTATAATGCTGGGGCGCCCGGGCTGCCCCAGACCCTCCTCCCCCGCGGTCTGCCCCGAGCTCCGCCCCAGACCCTCCTCCCCAGGCGGCCTGCCCTCCCCCACTCCCCCCCCCCCCCCCCCCCCCCCCGGTGCGCCACCAGCACTCCCCCTTTCCCAACACCCTGGGCCCAGGCGTGTTCTCCCCAGTCTCCATTGGGAGCTCTAGACTCTAGCCTGTAGAGTCCTCTTCATGGCCGGAGAGTAGGTCTTAAGAAAGTAGTAGACATGCTGATCTTGGTTGACTCAAATTATTAATGTAGACAGAGCCCCCTGCAAAAACATTTAGCTCTGACCCATTTGAAAAAGTCCAGCAGGACTTCCCTGGTGGCACAGTGGTTAAGAATCCGCCTGCCAATGCAGGGGACACGTGTTCAAGCCCTGGTCTGGGAAGATCCCACATGCCGCAGAGCAACTAAGCCCATGTGCCACAACTACTGAGGCTGCGCTCTAGAGCCCGCGAGCTACAACTACTGAAGCCCGCGCGCCTAGAGCTTGTGCTCCGCAACAAGAGAAGCCACCACAAGGCCTGCTCACCGCAATGAAGAGTAGCCACCACTTGCCGCTACTAGAGAAAGCCTGCGCGCAGCAACGAAGACCCAACGCAGCCAAAAATAAAAAATAAATAAATTAAAAAAAGAAAAAGTCCGGCAGCTGCTCAAAGGGTGAAACATAGTTACCATGTGACCCAGCAATTCGTATATACTCAAGAAATGAAAACATTGTCCATGCAGAACTGTACATGGATATTGTCACCTTTAATAATAAAATAGCCAGTTATTTCACCAGCAAAGGCAGGCTTATTCAGGAATAGCAAAGGAATTGCAGCTCAGCGTCTCTGAACCATGGTGGACCACTGGCAAATCCAGAGAACAAGGAGGGGCAACGTGCTATTATAGGGAAAAAAGGGAGCTGGGTGGGGCTGTGATAACCAGAGCCCATTGGAGGAGCTGGGGGGTCCAAAGTAAGGAGGCTTCCCATGGGCTGGGCCACTGCAGTCTCTGATTGGCTGGGCTGCCGTGGGAGGAGAGAAGTTTCCTTCCTCCGGCTGGGTGGTCCGTAGAGATGCCTTCCTGTCGGAGGTGTAAGGGGAGGTCTTTTTCTGTTTGCATTACCAATGACAATAAATATACCATTCGTTTTGTTTAATTTTAGAACTTCAGTCCTCCAATTTAATTTTAAGAAAAACGAGTTTGGGGAGATCAAAAGTTTCCCATAATGGCCATTGTAATTCTGGATTACTTTGGCCCACTTAGTTAAAAAATAGTCATGTAGAGCGGTCCCTAGATTTTAAACATGAAACTAGCTGGAGTCCCCAAAGGAGAGCTGCCCCCAGAGCATTTAGATGGCCAGGATCCCATTTCCCTAAGTTCTCCTGAATACCCAAGAAAGTTGCTAGAGTCCTAACCCAGATTCCAAAGGGAATAAAACAAAACTCTTAGATCCCAATTTGCTCAGTCCCCAAAAGAGAACCTTGCTACTGTGCACTTCAGAAAACAGCTGAGTACTCACCAAGGATGAAACCACACCCCTGAAAGGACAAAGCCTTCTGTCCTGAATAAAGTTGGAGAGCTCAAAACGCAAAAAGAGCAGAGCTCAGAATCCGAGAGGAGACTCACCAAACCAAAAGCTGGTGGCGACTCCCAGAGGCAATAAGCACAAAGGGCTTGGTGCAATGCCTCAGTCAATTTCATCCCTTGGGGTTTGCCTCCAGACCCCACTACTGACACCACATGTGTCCACTTCAATAATATAAATAGCTAGTTATTTTACCGGCAAAAGTGAGATTATTCAGGAATAGCAGAGAAATTACAATTCGAGATACATGAACCATGGTGGACCACAGGCAAATACAGAGAACAAGGAGAGGGAACTTGCTTTCATAGGGAAAAGGGGGATTGGAAGGGGCTTTGATAGAGTCCACTGGAGGAGCTGGGGGTCCAAAGTAAGGAGGCTTCCCATAGGTTGGGCCACTGCAGTCTCTGATTGGCTGCAATCAGAGTGAAGCAGAGAGAAGTTTTTTCTTTCTGCTAGATAGTTAACAGAGATGCCTTCCTGTCAGAGGTGTAGGGGGACATCTCTTACTGTTTGGGGGTCATTGACGATGCGTTGAGGGCATGAGAGCTTCCCCTACAGGCCTATCCCAACTCCAGCTTTAGCTGGTTTCTTTAATTAATTCCACAATGTTCATAGCCGCATAACTCATAATAACCAAAGGGGAAGTGACTTAATGTCCACCAACTGATGAAGGCATGCAAAAAAATGTGGTATATCCATACAATGGAAAATTATTCAACTGTAAAAAGGAAAGAAGTTTTGACACATGCTACAACATGGGTTGTACATTATGCTTGAAAACTTTGTGCTAAGTGAAAGAAGTCAGTGACAAAAGACTATATACTATATGGTCCACTTATATGAGATGTCAATAGGCCAGAAGAGGCAAATCATGGACACAGAATAGTGGTCACCACAGGCTGGGAAGGGAATGTGGAGTGACTGCTCAAGGGTACTGGGTTTCTTTTCAGGGACATGAAAATATTCTAAAATTGACTGTGGTGATGGTTGCATGTATCTGTAAGTATACTAAAAACTACTGAACTGTTCACTCTAAATGCAGAGCGTTCCCAACAGCTTCACAAATGGTACCTGTTGTGATCTTTACACCCCAGGTTCTATTTTTATCTCTGGTTTAAAGAGGAGAAACTGAGGCACAGAAAGGTTCGTAATCCACTGGCCCAGCCTCTTCTTCCCCCTGGAGCCTCTCCCCTGAACCCCTGCACTCTGCAGAGACCCCTGCACCTGCAGCTTTGCTCCTGGGGCCTGACATCTGGGTCTCACCTCCACCTAGTCTCTGACCTAACCATGATGCTTCACCCTGGACACCTTGCAGCCCCCTCACCCCTCCCACTGCAAGACTTGGAGACAGGCCAGAGGGGGAGGGGCGGGGCATCTGCAAGGCCCACCACACTTTGTGGCCCAGGTGGCCAGGTGGCAGGTGTGAAAATTAACAAAGGGAAACCTCATTTCAAATGGAGTTGGGAAACCCTGAAGGGGGAGCTCTCACTCACGTACCTTACTTTACATTCCTGGGCAGGAAGAAGCTTGCTTTACTACCCAGCAGAAGGAAGGAAGTTTTTCTCCTTGCCCAGCAATAGCCAGCCAGAGAGAAGCTACCACCACCCAGCACACGAGAACCCATCACCACCCTGCGCTTTTCTCCATGGACTTCCGGTTCAAAGCAGCCCCTCCCAATAAAGTAACAGTTCCTCTCCTTTGTTCTCCAGACTTGCCTGTGGTTGGCCATAGTCTGTGTTTCCTGAACAGCAGTTCCTCTGCCATTCCCAAATAAACTCATTTTGCTAGTGAAATAACTGGCTATTTCGTTTTAAGGTTGACACAGGTGTGAGGAGTTAGCAGAACAGCTTTGAGGACTTGGCCTGCTGCGGTTCTGAGCCTGCAGAACCATTGAGGGGCTGCCCCTGGGACCCCATGTGGGGAGGGTGCAGAGGCCGTGACCTTCCTCAGCCATGGCGGTGACTGTGGGAAGCCCCAGCGCACTGGAGCAATTCAGGGGCTTTAACGGTGGCCGATTCTGGCCTTGCTGAGGGATTGCTGGTGTCCCGAGACCACACCTCAAAGAACCAGGTCAAAGGTTACATGGGAGTGGCCTGGTCTCAGATCCCAAGGTTTCCTTAGGCCTGCAGGACACATTTGTGGTGGTAAATGGTGAAAATATTGGCAGAAATGCTTTCCGAAAACATTCTTGCAAGGAAGGCAGAGAAAAAGTTGCGAATCTGTAGAAGAACCATGACTATTATTTTCCACTGGAGTGGTAAACCTGCAAAGGTGAAGGGTTGCATAGAACTCTGCCCGCCACTCGCACACCTGCCGCCTGGGAGTTTTCTCAGGGTTGATGGAAGGATTTGGGACAGCAGGGCTGTAAAGTCAGCCAAGAACGGCTCTCTGCTCCCTGAGAAAGAAAACAGGGCACTTCCCTGGTGGCGCAGTGGTTAAGACTCCGCGCTCCCAATGCAGGGGGCCCGGGTTGGATCCCTGGTCAGGGAACTAGATCCCACATGCATGCCGCAACTAAGGAGCCCGCGAGCCTCAACTAAGGAGCCTGCAAGGCGCAACTAAGGAGCATGCCTGCCGCAACCAAGACCCGGTGTAACCAAATAAAAATAAATGAATAAATAAATAAATAAATGGCATTCACTATTTTTTTAAAAAAAGAAAGAAAACAGGAACTGCTGAAATTTAAGGCCCAGAGGCATTGGTGGGGAGCAGCAGGGAGTCAGAAGTGTTCCTGGGGTGAGGACATCAGGGGCCTGGGTCCCCACCCCAATGCCATCCTGGTGTGACAGGCACGGGCCAGCTTCCCGCAGACCGGAGGAGCAGAGGCCCAGCCTGGGGGAGGGGTCTCTCCTGCAGGTGCCTGAGCCCAGCGAGGTCTATGGCCCAGGAGAGGCTCCGTCAGCCAGAGAAGCCAGAGGGGGGTGGGGTGCCTGGGACCAGCCTGGAGAGGACTCGGGAGACCCCAACCTCAGCCGCCCTGCCTGTGCTGCCTCGAGGAGCACCCTCAGAGAGACCCCAGAGGGTCTTCGGCCACATCCAGGCCACTGGGGTTGGGAGGACAGATTCCCCCCTGAGGAGGAGCCTGGGGCACTCTTGGTAGACTTGTCATTCTGACCTCTTCCTGGGGGGGCGCCCTAGAGACAGAGGGAATGGGGGGCCTGCGTCCTGCTGCACTTTGGCCCTCAGAGGGAGACGACAGCTGTGCAGGGTTCTCTGGAGGTGGAGGAGGAAGGAAAGGAGAGCAGGGTCCAGGGTTCACAGGGGAGGAGCCGGAGGCCCATGTGCACCTCGACTGGAGTTCTCCGCCCAAAACAGGGCAGGGTCAGCCTGCCAATAGCCGGGGTGGCCAGGCCACACTGCCTGAAGGGGTGCGGCTTCTTCACAAGATGTACTCAAAACCAAGGCAGAGAGTGAGGCTGAGTCTGAACAAAGTTCCTAATAATAGACTTTAATATGACAACAAAGTGCATTTAATAACATAAAGTTTATAAAAGTGATGTGTGTCAAAGAAAGCAAACTATAGGAAGAAAAGCACAATTCCACCATCCACACGCAAATATAAATATCAAATATAAAAACTACTCTCCTGGTATTTTTTTTTTTTTTTTTTTTTTTTATTTATTTATGGCTGTGTTGGGTCGTCGTTTCTGTGCGAGGGCTTTCTCTAGTTGCGGTAAGCGGGGGCCACTCTTCATCGCGGTGCGCGGGCCTCTCACCATCGCGGCCTCTGCCGTTGCGGAGCACAGGCTCCAGACGCGCAGGCTCAGCAGTTGTGGCTCACGGGCCTAGCCGCTCCGCGGCATGTGGGATCTTCCCAGACCAGGGCTCGAACCCGTGTCCCCTGCATCAGCAGGCAGATTCTCAACCACTGCGCCACCAGGGAAGCCCTCTCCTGGTATTTTAATGCATTTTAACTTAGTTGAGATAAAAAAATGTATATATGTTTACAATCTATGTTTTTTTCACTTAACAGTATAACATAAGCATTTTCCTATGCTGTCATAAACTCTTTGAAAGCATCATTTTTAATGGCTGCTTAATCAGCATATGAGTATACCGTGTTTGCTCAGACATTTCCCTATTATTGATAATCTAGGTGGTTTATAATTTTTGCCTCAAAGGACATAGTAATACATATTTTCAATATTTTGGAGTTTTTCTTAGGATAGTTTAGAAAAAGTTAATTAATGGACCAAAGTATAAACAATTTTTAAGGCTTTAGATTCTTATTGCTGGACTGCTTTCCGAAAGGGCCGCACCCATTTCCTCTCCAGATAGGACTAGATGAGATCTGCCCTTTCCATCCTTCATTGAGAGTAGGGGAGCTTCCACTGTGGGGCGAGGCCGGGGCTCCTCTTCCTGCGCCCCCCCGCCCCCAGGCTGGAGATGCTATGCTGCCTTTGCCCAAGGGGCCACAGGTGCAGGCTCTTGAGCAGCAAGGCTGCTGGATATAATTTAGGTTCCCTCAGACCCTCGGAAGGGGGGAAAGAGAAGAAGCAGTGATTCTGTGGCATTAAAATTGGGAACGTCAAATAAAGACATTGAAAAAGGGAGCAGCTGTGTAGACACTTGGGGGGAACTCGTGGACTCTTTTAACAGAATGAAAGTGTAAATGCAGACTGTTCTGAGCAGGTTGAGCTGGAGACTGGGGGGAGATGGAGAGTCCAGGAGATGGCTGGTAATAGGGGTCTTGAGTTTGGATTACTCATGCTCAAAGTCTCTTGCTGACTCTGTTTCCTGAGCTCTAACACAGCATTTGAGGCCCTCTCACCTGTGGCAGAGGCTGCTGGGTGCCCCCAGGGTCCATCTACCTTCTCCCTTAGGAAAAATGATCATACTTCCCATGCTTCCTTGCAGTAAGGTGTGGCCAGGTGACTGGCCAGGTGACTAACCACATGCAGGATGGAATACCCCTCCTTCATCCTTTGCTCTTCCTGCTGTCTGGAATGTGGATGTGACGCCTGGAGCTTGAGCAGCCATTTTGAACCATGTGATGGGTCCATGTGCTTTCGGTGACAGAGCAACAAGTTAATAACCAGGCGTCTGGTAGGACCGCCTCCAGACATCATTTATGGGAGGGAGAAGTAAGCAGGCTTGTTTAAGCTGCTACTGTTTGGGGTTTTCCGTCACACCAACCTCCATGCATTTGTCCAGATTTGCTCCGTCAGAGTTGCACAGGTTCTGTGCTGCCAGTTCACTCTCTTGTCTTTGCCACTTCATAGTTCAGTCCCCGCTGCTGTCACAGCCTGCCATGGAGTCCCGCAAACAGAAATGTGGGTGGGGCCATGTTATCCCTGGGGGAACCTAGAGCAAACATGTCAACCATGGGTCTACACTGCAGGGTTGCCTGGGCTGCACAACGCTGTATCGTGACATCGTGGGTGCCCCCTGTGACACTATGGGTGCTCCACCTGTCTTCCCTCCTGAGCTCCTGCCCTGTGTCCTCAGCTTCCCAGCAGCTGTCAGAGCCTGGATACCCCACCCCCCTATCCCACGGGACAGTCTCTCTCAGGTGGCTCAGAGCCTCCTCCAGCTGCTGCCCCCCTGGACCACAGGATGTGGTAGAGCTGCCCTCTCAGTCCTTCATTCCCCACCCAGCCCAGCCAGCCACCTGTCCTCAGGGCCCCAAGGGCTCCCCCTCCCCCAGCTGGGGTCCAAAGAGCAGGGGCTCAGGGAGCTGATTGTTTCTTGCTGGGGTCTGTCTCATCTTCAGTCCTCTGGGCCCCAGTTTCTCCTCTAAGGGAATCAACACTAGACTTGAAAGGGTCGGAGGTTGGGCGCTCTGGAAGGGCCTGGGGTCAGGAAGAGTGAAGGCGAGCAGGGAGCTGCGGTCATCGGAGAGGGCTCCCCTCCGCCTACCGGATGCCAGTCTAACCCCGCAGCGCAGGGGACACGCCCCTCTGCAGGTGAGGCCGAGAGCCGCAGGGCGGGGCGGGGGCGGCGTCCCCAGGAAGGTGTCCCAGGCCCGGGGGACTGGGGGGAGGGGTGTGCCTTCTGGCCCGCGGGCCACTAGCTCCTCCCCGACGGCGCCGGGCGGCACAGGGACCTGAGGAGGAGGACGAGGAGGGAGCGGAGGAGGGAGGGGTGAGTCCCGCACGGAAGTCGGGTAAGAGCGCCGGGCGGCTTCGCAGCCACACTCGGGTTCCCACCGGCGCTGGGGCTGCCGGTCCCTCCGACCCCTCCGAGCCCGGCGCCCAGCACCGCCACCGGCATGCGGGTGAGTCTGCTCCGAGGCCACGCCCACCCGGACGGGGTCCGAGCCGAGGCCCCTCCGGCCGGCCCTGCCCCTCACCTGGTGAGTGCCTGGCGCGGCCGCGGGGAGGCTGGCCGGGCTGGGATTGCGGCGGGACAGAGGAGGGCGGCCCCTCGAGAGTGAAGGGCTTACACGGGGAGGGCAAGTCCACCCCCTGGGCCCCGAGGCGGGGTTCTTGGGTCCCTCCGGCCCGGCTCTCAGAGTGTGCGGGGAAGGCATATCCACCCCTGGGCCCTGAGCCAGGAGGAAGACCCCAGACCAGCCGCTCTGCCCTGAGGGGAGGGGGCTGTGGTCTCTAGGGTGGGCTGACCTGGGGTTGGGGAGGCCCAGGGTGGCCAGCTGGGCCCTTGGCTCCCTGGGGGTTCTGCCTAGGCGGGGGTGGGAGCCCGCCGAGGGCTACTGGATTCTGATTCTTGGGGCAGAGCAGGAGGCTGTGGGGGCCCTGGGGAGGTAGGCGGGAGAACATCCTGGAAAGACTTCCTTTCCTCCCTCCGCCAGGGAAGAGGTCGGTCTCTGGGGCTGGGGCCAGCCCTTGGGCAGCTGGGGGGGAGACCCATGCTGAAGTGGAGAACGAAACCAGCCTCCCACTCAGCCTCCTCAGGGCGCTCCCAGGTGCGGGCCAAGCAGGAGGCCTCTCACTCTGCCCCTGCCCTTCCAGAGCCAGCTCTGGAGTCCCGGCTGCTAAGGCTGGCATGTGGGCATACGCTGGCCTGACCCCGAGCTCCCCTGGCTGCCCCTTCCTCCCATGCCAGCCCTGTGCTGGGGTGGAAGGGAGGCGGGGCTGGCAAGGGTGGGTGGGGAGGAAGCCCCTGGTTGACTGAGGCAAGAGAATCAACCCTTGGACAAAGACTGATGCACACAGCAGAGAACTCTGTGGCCCCAGCTGGATCTGAGCACACCCTTCCCCTGCTCCAGTCCCTTCCATGGCTCCCTGCTGCCAACAGCTGAAGTCCAGGCTCCCCAGCTGCTGAGAGGCCCTCTGTGGTCTGGCTTCTGCTAACCCCCAGTCTCACCTCCCGGCAGCTCCCTTCTTGCCCTTTATGCTTCTGCAGAGCTGAAGTGCTGAGTACTGAGTCCCTGGGAGGTAGCACCGAGCCCCTGGACACCAGTTGCCCGCTGCCCCTCAGGGCCTGTCCACACCACAAGGGCAAGCTCCCCTGCCAAGTAGGCACCTGCTCTCCGGGCCCGTGTCCACTTACACTATGCACTCCCCGCGAGGGCTGCACACAGAGCAAGCTGTGCCTGGGGGTGGATGACCGGACACATGAGACAGAGGGATGGCAGAAGGGAGGGGGGTGGCAGATGACAGGACTCAGAAGATGAGGAAGAGGAGGAAGCAGGGGCTTCCCCGGCGGCGTCCAGTGGCTAGGACTCCTCGCTTCCGCTGCAGGGGGTGCGGGTTCGATCCCTGGTTGGGGAACTAAGATCCCACGTGCGAGGGGGCACGGCCAGGGGAAGGGGGCTGGGAGGGGAAGATGAGGAAGCAGAGCCAGCAGGTGGGGCATCCGCTGGGGGGGTGGGGTCAGAGGCTGGGCGAGCGAGGGCGGGCCTCTCCTTGTTCCTGCTCGGCAGGGGGGCAGGAGGGTGCGGAGGGCCGGCAGGGCTGTGGTGTGACCCTTGGCGTGAGACAGGCCGTGGAGAGTGAGGGAGGCCCACGTGTGCCGCATGCAGCTGGGGTGATGTCACACGGGTGCTCCCCGTAGCCCGCAGGGCCAGAGCTGGGTGGCAGTCGCATTCGCCCCTCCGGTGATCTGGAGGCTGGCCTGGGAAGGGACAGACAGGGACAGGACTCGCCCAGCTCTGGCTCCCAAGGCTGCGAAGGTCTCCCGGGAGCTGCAGCGTCTTAAGAAGTTTCCTCTTGCGGAGCCAGCCGGTGAGCCCGCAGGGACTCCAGTCTGTACCAAGCCCTGGGTGCACAGCCTGCAGGGGTGGGGGCTGGAAGGCCGAAGGGAGGACCACAGAGAGCCGGGTGCCCAGAGCCTGCCCCCCGTCCAAGTGCAGGGATGCGCCGGGGGTCTGCACATGGCAGGGCTGGGGTCCCCGAGGCCAAGAGTGCCAGGGTATCCCCTGTAGGAACCCTGCGGGAGCAGGGGAGTTGAGAGTGGGAGCCTGATGGGCACACGTGGCTTCCTGGAGGTGGGGTCTCATAGACAGGGACGCAGGGGCCCCAGACACCTCGCTTCGGGTGCACCAAGCAGTCTGGTTGGCTGGAGGTGGGGGTGACTTCAGGTGAACCTGGTTCCCATCCGTGAAGGCCTCTTTCCCTGGAGGACAGGTGGACAGATGGACAGCCTGATGCTGGAGGCTGTGGCTGTGGCCACGGCCCAGTGAGGCGCCTTGCACGTGGCAGGTGGCCTGGGGGTGGGGCTGGTGAGCCCAGAGTGTACCGGAAGCTGATGCTCAGGACCTGGTCCCTTTGCGGATGAGGGGTGTGGGGTGTGGGGTGGCTAGACCAGGGCTGGGAGGGGGCACCAGACCTGGCCGCCCCTGTGACTGCTCGCCCATTGCCCAGGGGGGACCAGGGCAACCCTGAGGGGTGCATGTACCTTTGCCCTCGGTGGGGGGTGTCTCCCTGTCTAGTGGCCCGAATCAATGGTGGGGGTCAGTGTCTGTAGGACACCTCTGGTCCAGATCACACACCATCCTCCAGGGAAGGTTGAGTTCCCCTTTTCCAAGAGGCTCTGGGTAATGTCCCAAAGCTGTGTGATGTCTCTGGGGAGGGAGGGGTGTCTGGGACCCCAGAGCTGCACCAAGTCCAGCAGCCTCATTTCTGGGGCCGCCTGGGGGCCAGCCTCCCGCTGCCGTCTTGGCGGGTCCCTCACAGGCAGTCTTCCCCGGGCTCCCTCCTGCTGCCTGGATCCCGAAGTCCCGCCAGTCCCACCGGTGTGGCTTCCCTGTGCGTCCCTCCCCGCCCTGGGTCCCGTCTTCCCGCTGCTTGTCCTGCCCGTTCCTCAGCCTCAGGCCGGTGCCCACGTGAGGGAGTCTCTCCTTTCAGCCTTTGTGGGACTGTCCACCAGGGACCCTCGAAGGGTCCTCCTGCGGGAGGTTCCGGGCCTGGGGAGAGATGGGGCGAGCACTCCTCTTGGGTCTGAAGTCAAGCACGTGAGGATCTGTTTCACTTACGAATTTGTCCAACGTGACACTTAGCCCCTAAGGTGGGCAAGTCACAGAACCGGCTACTGGTGACACAAATGTCCCTGGTCCCCATCTACTTGAGACTTTCCTCTCTTCCCCGAGACAGAGGCTCCTCAGCCCAGGGCAACCCCCTCCCTGCAAATCTGTCTGAGAACTGAGAATGGCAGCTTTCTCCTCCGGCCCCAAGCCTGAGTACCGATCTGAGGGCTGAGGGTAGCGGGGGTTAGGAGGAGGCGGGGCTGCCAGAGGAGGGGTGACCACTCTCCAGGAAAGTGGGGGCAGTGGGCCTGGCGAGCCCCGCGACCGACAGCGGCAGAATCTCAGTGCCCAGCGTGGGGCTGCACCGTGGCATTGGGCCACGAAGACGATGTCTACACTAGCCCCGTCTCACTGTGACCTTAGCGTCTGATGCCCTAGAGCCTGCTGTTCTGTGGTTGCATTTGATGCATTTCTTTTTGATTGAGACAATCAAAAGCTTTTGTGATTGAGACAGAGGGCAGAGAGAGGGGGCAGACCCAGGCCTGGTCCTGGACCCAGCAGTTCCTGGTGTGTATGCGGGTGGGGGGTTGGAGTCGAGTTCCGGATTTAGCAAAACAAAATAAAAAACAGGCACCTAGTAAATTGAATTTCACATAAACAGCAATTTTTTTTTTTTTTAGTATAAGTATGTCCCATGCAATAATTGGGACGTACTTATACTAAAAAGTATCTGTTGTTTTTCTGAGATTCAAATGTGACTGTGTGGCCTATATTTTAGCTGGCGGCCTTCAAGTGCAGCCTGGCTGGAGCAAACCAGTGAGGCTTTCCTGAGGAGGCAGGAATGCAGCTGGGGAAGAGGAGGGGGAGCCGGTGGGCGGAGAAGCAGGGGCAAAGACCTGGCAGTGCACAGGACGGAGAAAACCCAGGTCGGGTGAGGTGCAGTGGGAGACTGAAGGCTTGTGAGCCGGTAGAGGGGCTGGGCCACCCTGGGGCGGTAGTGAGTGGGTGGTGTGCTGGCAGTGAGGGCCATGGTGGGGTGGGTGGCACCCGAACCATTCAGGGCAAGGCAGGTGCGCCAATGGACACAGGTCTCAGAGTGCTCCCCACACCCTTATCCCGGGGATGATGCAGGGTCCCTGTACCTCTGGGGTCCCTGTGCTCCCTGGGGAGCTGCCAGCTGGGACACCGGCTGGAGTCCGTCTCACCGAGCACACAGGCTGGCCAGCCCTGTGCTGGGGCTACAGGGTGCTTCCTGCATGGCGTCAAGCCCCCCGAGGCTGGGGGATGTGGGATCTTGCCTGAGGTCACGCAGCCTTGGTACCTGCTGGGCGCTCGGCTCCAAAGCCAGCGTCTTCCTCCTCACGTCGGCCGCAGGGCTCCCCCTGCATGACCTGCGTTGACTGTCGGCCCTGGGCCCCCACCTCCTGCATCTCCCACCCGCTTCAGCCCAGTGGCTCTTCCAGAGAAGGGGCCCTGGGTCACTTTGTCTCAAGCCCTCAGAGCCTGCTGTTTGCTCACTGGGAGTAAATGAAGCCTAAAGACCCCCCTCCACTCCCCGCCCCCCCGTCGCCAACCTGGATGCCAATCCCAGCACCCTCCACTCCACTTGTGCAGTTTTTACAGGTCTGTGAGTTTCCCTAAAGAGTCACAAAGACAGTGCAGGGTCCCCCGTGCCCCGTCGCCTGGGGCGCTGGTCAGAGCAAAGAGCCCGACACGGCCGCCTCGACTCACGTCACCGGCTTTTCCGTGCGTGTCCTCTCCTGTTCCCGGCTCGTTCGGGACCCCCCACGGCATCATCGCCATGTCTCCACGGCCCCTCCTGTCTGTGATGGTCCCTCGGTCCCTCCTTGTCCTTGGCCGCCTGACTCTGGGGTCCGCTCACTCGGGCTCAGGTGAAAGTGCCTCTGACGACTTCTGCTGAGATGGGACTAGGGCCTTTAGGGTGGGGATCACGTACTATCGCATCACATCCTGTCAGGGGGTCCCCGACATCTCAGTGACATCACCGTGACCTTGACCTTCATCACCTGTGTGTGGGGCGTCTGCCAGGTTTCTCCTCTGTGGGGTGACTCTTTTTCCCTTTCACGCTTTCTTCATTAGTCACTGAGTCCAGCCCACCCTCAACAGGGAGGATTCTGCACCCCCCCCCAACGGCGGCAGGAGCATAGAAGGATGCGTGAGGGTTGTTAATGCTGCTGCAACAGTTAACAAAGAATCGGGGAGACTCAGGGGCTCGGCACCATCCGCTTCCTCCTTTAGGTTCTGCCCGCTGGTTTTAGTGTCCGTCCGTCTGTCCAGGACGTGCCTGCAGCAGTCGCTCCTGCACGGCTCTCACTGGACTTACTTTTAGGAAACTCAGTACCGTGTCACATTGGTCCCCAGCGCTCTGCGTGCAGTGGCGGCCCTCATGCTCCTGTTGCGTGTGGTCGTAGCACAGTGTTTTCATCGATCTGCCTACCGATGGGAATTTGGGTTATTTCCACAATTCTGATGTGAAATATGCTACTGTGAGCACCCTTGTCAGTCTCCAAAGGTGGCTGGCCCGGGGTGTAGTGTCTGGGATGGTCAACGTAGTTTCCCAAGTTCCTGCACCAGTATGTGAGCCACAGGAACACGTGGGGATTCTGCTGAGTCACCCAGGCTTTTTTTTTTTTTGACGTATAGTTGATTTACAACATTATATTAGTTTCAGGTGATTTACAATATCATATTACATTCAATATTTTTATAGATCACCCGGGCTTTTTTTAAAAAATATTTATTTATTTATTATTTATTTTGGCTGCGCCGGGTCTTAGTTGCAGCAGATGGGATCTTCATTGCGGCACGTGGGATTTAGTTGCGGCATGCATGTGGCATCTAGTTCCTGGAGCAGGGATCGGACCCAGGCCCCCTGCACTGGGAGCGTGGAGTCTTAGCCACTGGACCACCAGGGAAGTCCCACCCAGGCTTTTTTTTTCTGGGGGGCTGCACCAAGCGGCATTCGGGATCTCAGTTCCCCGACCAGGGATTGAACCTGGGCCACGGCTGTGAAAGCACTGCATCCTAAACACTAGACGGCCAGGGAACTCCCACACCTGTGTTTTTAGAGCTGTCTGACCGTAAAATGTTTGCTACCACATGGTGGAAGGTGGTGCCTCCTTGGTCACCTGGCCTGCACTTTCCAGATGGTTCCCTAGCTCCATGTTTTCACCTTCTGAGTGCCCCTCTTTTGTGAAGTGTGCATGTGCATCTCTGGCCCATTTTAAACTGGGCTGTCTGCCTTTTCTTATGAATTCTGGGAGCTCTTTGTATATGTTTCCCAGCAAACCTCTGCTGGCCATTTGTGCTGTAGCCTCAGTGCATGCACTTAGCCCCACCCGGAACTACCCCCTTGGTGCCAGAGCACCCAGCCCAGGAGGTGCTTGTCTGCTGCAATGAGCCCCGTCCTCTGTCTGCCCTTCACCCCCAGGGAGAAGAGAGCCTCCGGATCCTGGTGGGGACCGAAGGGGACAGCCTCCTGCTGACGGACATCAATACCACTGAGGTGAGTCTCTGCTCGAATCTCTCCTGGGCTTGGTCCCACCTACTGCCCCATGCCCCGCACCTGGCCCGCCCTGGTCCCCAGCCCCAGTCCCCACACCTCCTTCTTCTAGACCGAGGCCTCTGAGCCATGGGACTATGTCCTTGTGGCTGATCGTTGCACCCAGAGAAACCCCAGGCAGGTCCAGCGGCAGCAGCAGTTCCTGGAAGAGCTCGAGAGGAAGGGCTTCTGCTACAAGGTGGGCGGGCTGAGGGCCTCGCCCTGGCGCAGGGGTCGCGGGGGACTGGGCGGATCCCGGGGAGGTGTCTGGGGAGGTGGGCTGGGGCCTCGTGCAGGACTTGGAGGGGATAGGCCATTGGCTTTGGATGAAGGGGGAGGGTCCCAATGTGGAGCAGAGGGTCCCATGCTGCCCACCCCCCTCAGGCGAGGGAGGACCAGGAGAAGGTGTTCTTTGGGATCCGAGCTGACAACCGGGTCTTTGACCGCTACCGCAGACTTCTCATGGAGCCCGAGGCTACCACCCCCAGAGGGGAGCTGGCCGGGCCAACTTCCATCCCAGCCACCACCAGGTGAGAGGCTGGCCCAGAGTGGGGCCAGGAGGACCCCTGCCCCCCACATGCCGGTCCAGACAGGCAGCAAGGCTCCCAGGAGTGGTCCCAGGGTGGAGGGCCCAGGGGGCAAGGGTCTGGGAGTCAGTTTCCAGGTCTGTAATACGGGAAGATGACAGTTCTCACCTCTTGGAGTGTTTGAAGGTTACATGTGACTGTGTCCCCCCGATGCAGAATAGAAACCAGCCTTAAAGGGTGGGCAGAATTTGGAGAGGCTGAGAGGATCCTCCCGGCTGTCCCTCCTAGGCTCTGAGGTCATCTCCCTGGATTCACGTCCTGACTTCTTTGCTCCAGACCAAATGCCCCTCCCTGGACATCTATCCCCTGCTTCCCAGGCACCCAACACCTCCTCTCTCTCTAAGCACCTGCTTCTCCCCACGCCGATCCTCTAGGCCTCCAATCCAGCCCACCTGCCCTCCCCACAGCCCTCCTCCATCATCTTCCTGGCCCCAGCCCCGGCCCCCTGAACTCATCTGGGGCCCGATCAGGGAGACTAGCGAAGAACACTCCTGGAATTTGGATACGAGGCAGTGGAGGGGGGCTTCCTGTGAACACAGGACTGGCCGGTCTTGGGAGGACACACGAATAGAGGCATCTTGATGGGGCCTGAGAGGAGCAGGCTGTGGGGAGTGCCCTGGGACGCTCAGGGGGCCGTGTCTCAGGAGGATGTTCCAGAGGAGCAGGACTGTATAGTCAGATGCCCGAATGTGCCACTTTCTGGCTGTGTGGCCTTGACCAAATTACTCACCCTCTCTGAGCTTCAGTCACCCCATAGGCAAAATGGCTCACAGGGGTGCAAAGAGGATTCGTGCACATAAAGAGTGTGCTCTCGACGTGTGGGGGCTCCAGGTGGGACGGGTGATTGGAGGTGGGAGGTCTGGGAGTGATCTGGGAGAGACTATTGCAGGGCTGAGCATCGGGGCCCTGGGAAGAGAGAGACCACCCTGAGGGAGGCCCACCTTGGAACCATGGCACAGCTAGACCCTGGGAGGATTTAAGGAGGTGGGCTCCCAGATGAGTCCTGGATTCTGGGCTCTGGTCAGGTGGTCAGGGCTGGTGGTCTGGGGGCTCTGCTAGGACACAGAGGGGCCTGGGACCTGGCCAGATAGAGGGCCTTCCTGAGCCAGCTCTTGTGTTCCAGAATCCGAATTGTCAACTTTGTGCTGAACAGCAAGATGGCAGCTGGTGGTAAGGAGTGGATGGGCAGGTGGCCTGTGCAGCAGCCCACCAGGAGGGGCAGTCACACGGGGAGAACGGGACAGGGTCCTCCCTCACCCCTCACTCCCTTCTGACCTGAGAATCCCTGTGACCACCAGACACGCTCCAGGATTTGGTGAAGGATGGGGTCTTTGAGGCCGGGTTTCCCCTACACAAGGTGAGGGGTGGGCCGGCTGGGAGAGGACCTGAGGGCAGGACCTGAGGCAAGAAGCTCTCACTGTCTGTCGCCTGTGCTCAGGGGGAGGAAGACCTAAAGAAGAAATGGGCCCGGTGGAGAAACATGTTCCAGCAGCAGCCAATTGGTGACATCAGGTACTACTGCCCCTCCGCGGACACACCCGCGCCCCCGCAGGCAGGCTGCGCCCCCCGCGGTTACACCCCCGCCTCCAGCAAACTGCTGTGCGGGCTCCCATTTAGACACACATTTAGATGCCCTCAGTACAGACGCTCATTGCCCGCCCCCGCATGTGGCATGCCCCACCCCGGCGTTGGCGCTGGACGGTCACCCCTGGTGGGAGTGGCCCTGACGGGGCGGCTGTGCCCCTAGGAACTACTTCGGTGAGAAGGTGGCCCTGTACTTCGCCTGGCTCGGCTGGTACACCTACATGCTGGTGCCCGCCGCGGTGGTGGGCCTCATCATCTTCCTGAGCGGGTTTGCCCATTTCGAAGCCAGCCAGATCAGGTGGGGCGGAGTCAGGCAAGGGACGGGACTTGGGGGGGTCAGGGAAGGGGCGGGGTCAGGGAAGGGGCAGGACCGGGGTGGGGAGGTCACGGAAGGGGCGGGGTTAGGGCGGGGTCGTGAAAGGGAGGGACTGAGGGTGGGAGGAGTCAGGGAATGAGCGGGACTGGGGTGTGTAGGGTCATGGAGGGGGCGGGGTTGGGGCGGAGTCAGGGAGGGGGTGGGACTGAGGGGCTGGGTGGAGTCAGAAAAGGGCGTGGCTGGGGTGGGGTCGTGGAGGGGCGGGGTCGTGAAAGGGCGGGACTGGGGTGTGGTGGGTCACGGAAGGGGCGGGACTGGGGTGTGTAGCGTCACGGAAGGGGCAGGGTTGGGGCGGGATCGTGAAGGGGGTGGGACTGAGGGTGGGTGGAGTCAGGGAAGGGGCGGGACTGGGGTGGGGTCATGGAGGGGCGGCGGGGTTGGGGCGGGATCGTGAAGGGGCGGGACTGAGGGTGGGTGGAGTCAGGGAAGGGGAGGCCTGGGGCGGGGTCCCCCAGGGGCCACAGGAGGGGCCACAGGAAAGCGCCGCCGACAACCCGGTCCCTGCACCGCCAGCAGGGAGATCTGCGAGGCCCACGACGTCTACATGTGCCCTCGCGGCGACCACAACCCCAGGTACCAGCGACTCTCAGAAACCTGCGCCTTCGCCAAGGTTTGCGCCTGGGGGGCACTGCGACCGCTCGCCCGCGGGGAGGGGGGCCCAGGGGGTCCTCCCAGGGAAGGGAAGGCCGCCCCAGTCCCACGCGCCGCTCTCCCCAGCTCACCCACCTCTTCGACAACGAGGGCACCGTGCTGTTCGCCATGTTCATGGCGCTGTGGGGTGAGTCGCCGCGGCACCTGGGGGGCAGCCGAGCTCCACACGCAGCGGGGACACACCGTGAGGCCTCTGCTTTCTCCCGGCTGCAGCCACCGTGTTCCTGGAGTTGTGGAAGCGGGAGCGAGCCCGTGTGGTCCTGCAGTGGGACCTGTACGGGTGGGACGAGGACCAGGTGAGGCTGAGCCAGGTGACCAGGTCCAGGGTCCACACGAGTCTGCTGTGTCTGAGGGGGTCCCCATGTATGAGGCGCGGTTCCCGTGGGTGAGGGATCCCGTGTCTCAGGCGTGTCCGGTGCCGTCCACAGGAGGAAATGGCGCTGGGGCTCATTGCCTGCCCTGACTACCAGCCCCGGCTGCACCAGCACTCCTACATGCGGAGTACCGTCATCCTGCTGCTGTCTCTGTTGATGGTACTCCTGGGGCGCCCCCGGTGGGGCTGGAGAGCAGGTGGGGCAGCCCCCTGAGGCCTACCCATCCTGGCCTCCCCGACCCCCGCCAGATCTGCCTGATGATAGGCATGGCCCACGTCCTGGTGATCTACCGCGTCCTGGCCGCTGCCCTTTTCAGCTCCGCCTTCCCCTTCCTGGGGGAGCAGGTGACCACGGCCGTGGTGGTGACCGGGGCCCTGGTTCACTACGTGAGCATCCTCGTCATGACCAAGGTAGGGGTCGGCGCAGGGCGAGGGCGCCGGTGGGGGTGAGGGTCTGCTGAGGTCCGAGGTGAGCCCTCCGTCTCCCCTCCCACAGATCAACAAATACGTGGCACTGAAGCTTTGCGACTTTGGTGAGAGGAGGGCCCCCCTGAGCCCCTCTCTGGCTACTGGAGGGAGGATTCAGGGTGGGGATCTTGGAGCCCTGGGGTGGGGGAAGGGGGCCCATGAGAGGGCAGGGGCTCGCACCTGGGAGACAGGTGGGGGCCGCAGGTGTCCCTGAATTGTCAGGATAGGGACAGGCTGGGCGTGGGCTGTCATCGGGGTGAAGGATGGGGGAGGGACGGCCCCACATCTCATTCCAGAGAAGCCCAGGACCTTCTCAGAGCGAGAGAGCAAGTTCACCATCAAGTTCTTCACTCTACAGTTCTTTGCTCACTTCTCCTCCCTTATCTACATTGCCTTCATCCTGGGCAGGTAAGGGGCACCTGCTCCCACATGCCTCCCTCTAACTCCTTTCTCTCCACCTTGAAAATGGAAATACCTCTCCTTTTTCATTTTTAAAATAAATCATGCTCAGAACACGTGGAAACCCAGTATAGAAATATGTGAAGGAAGCCCACAGCAAACCCGCAACTGTCCAATCGTTGTCCTCAGAGATGACACTGTAACTGCTTGTTGGGTCTTCCCAAACTTTTTTTTTTTTTTTTTTTTTTAATTTTTATTTATTAATTTATTTATTTTTGGCTGTGTTGGGTCTTCGTTTCTGTGCGAGGGCTTTCTCTAGTTGCGGCAAGTGGCGGGGGTCACTCTTCATCGCGGTGCGCGGGCCTCTCACTATCGCGGCCCCTCTTGTTGCGGAGCACAGGCTCCAGATGCGCAGGCTCAGTAGTTGTGGCTCACGGGCCTAGTTGCTCCGTGGCATGTGGGATCTTCCCAGACCAGGGCCCGAACCCGTGTCCCCTGCATTGGCAGGCGGATTCTCAACCACTGCGCTACCAGGGAAGCCCATTCCCAAACTTTTTTACACATTTAAGTCCACACACACGCACCTATTGACATGCACGATTTTGTCGTGTAAATAACTGTATCTGCCTTACCCTGAAAACATACTGTGGGCATCTTCCATGTCTGCATGGGTGGTGAGGCTTTGTTTTTAAAACCATACTATGAGCATTCTTTTGTGGGATGTCCTTGAATTTATTTAACCACTTCAGCTGGTGGATATTCGGGTTAATTCCAGTTTTGAGGTTTATAAATAAAGCTGCAGTGGGCATCCCATGTAACACACATGCGCACACTTGCCCTCACCTTCCTAATTAATGAACATTTTTCGTTCAATCAACATATCTTTTCTTGTCTTTTCTGAAGAAAATAATTCCTCTATGTGTTCTCTGTGTTTGTTCAAATGTTGTAAGTTACACACATACTGCCAATTAATCCCAAACTCTCTAGCAGAACTTCATTTATTTATTTATTTATTTGCAAAATTTATTTATTCATTTATTTATTTATTTTTGGCTGCGTTGGGTCTTCAATGCTGCGTGCGGGCTTTCTCCAGTTGTGGCGAGTGGGGGCTACTCTTCGTTGAGGTGCGCGGGCTTCTCATTTCTCATTGCGGCGGCTTCTCTTGTTGCTGAGCACGGGCTCTAGGCGCGCGGGCTTCAGTAGTTGCGGCACACGGGCTCGGTAGTTGTGGCTCGCGGGCTCTAGAGCGTAAGCTCAGTAGTTGTGGCGCATGGGCTTAGTTGCTCCACGGCAAGTGGGATCTTCCCGGACCAGGGCTCGAACCCGTGTCCCCGGCACTGGCAGGCCGATTTTTAACCACTGTGCTACCAGGGAAGTCCCTCTAGAAGAACTTTAGAAGAAACCAACTCCTGCCAGTATGTTCAAAGACATCATGAGGTCCTTGGACATGCCCTCGTGGCATCTGTCCCCTTCTCTTGGGGCTGTGCTTGGCCCTTGCATCCTGGGAAGGCCCTTACTCTCTGCCGTGTAGGATCCCAAGTTTTCCAGCGGCTTCCTGTGAAAGGGCACATGGGAAATCATATGTGCTGAGTTTCCTCTTTATTGGGGGCCTGACTGAGCGTCTACTGGGGAAAGAATTCTAAGTTGGATATGGTTTTCCTCAGACTTCCGGAGGATATTTTGGTTTCCGGCTTCCAGTGTTCTGTCCACAAGTCTGGCGTTGATGTTCTTCCGACTCTCTGTGCGTCTTCTCACTGTCCCCCATCTTCTGAAATTTCTCAGCCGTGTGACTTGGTGGGTCTTTTTCATTCGACATGCTTTGGGAATTCACATCTCTCTCCTCCACACGCCAACTTTCCTCTCTCTGCTGGATGCTTTCCACCATCACGCAAACATGCTGTCACAGTTCTTTCCGCAAGTCTTCTCACCGGCGTATCCGGTTTCTGGTTCTCCCGCCTCGCGCCTCTCCCTCCCTGGTACTCTCGCTGCCTCCTGGCGCTGACCTTTGCTCTCCTGCTGACCTCGGAACGTCGCCTGGCCCAGAGCCCTGGTCCCTCAGACTCCGCTCTTCCCTTGCTCCCCCTGCATAGCCGTCGCCACCCAGGACGTGCCGCACATTTATTTGTTCACTGTCTCTCTCAGAAATGGCAGCTCCCCAGGGCGGAGAGTAGGGCGCTTGTCCTTTGCTGAATGCTCAGCTCCTGCAGCCGGCCAGGCAGAATCAATGCTGGTCAAATGGAAAGAGATTACCGGGTACTCACTGGGCCTGGAGCCTCAGGGCCTTCGGTTCTGAGAGATTTTCTCATGTATCTGAAAGCCTCCTGCTTCGGCTCCCTCTCCTCCCTTCTGAGGAATTCTTTTTGTTTGGAAATTGGACCTTCTGAATTGATCATCTACTTTTCTTCGCTTTTTTTTCTCCCATTCTTGTTCCAGTTTCTTGGAGTTTTTCTCAGCTGTTTTCCAGCCCTTCTACTGAACGTTCTGCTTCCGCTTATGTTCTTAATCTCAGAGCACTCCTGTTGACATTTGCAGATTCTTCACAGCCTCCTCTTCATGTCACCTGGACACCAGGGCTTTTCTTGTCTGAGGATGTGGCCTCTTTTTTTCCCTTCTACTCTGGCATTTCTTCTGTTCCTTTCGAGTTTCTTTTATGCTCTTTCTTTGATTGGTCTCTGATTCTGATGTTAGAGACACCCCCCGCTTAGATGTCTTTTATTCTTGGCCACCTGTCTGTAATTGAGGAAGGCATGTGCCAGTGGCTTTGCTCTGGGCCACGTGTCTCCTGTCGGGACCTCTTGCTGTGTCCGTTCCTGAAGGGGAATCCCTGGTCTCCTGCCTGGAGGCAGAAGGATGACCGTCAGTATGCTGGGAGCCCAGCTGGGGAAGGGACAGTGTGGGGTCTCAGTGTCCACTGGCCCAACCCTGCGATCTGAATCTTTGGTTGTTCAGCCCCCTAGAAATGTCTTTGTCTTCTTGTGTGTGTGTGTGTTGTGGGGGGGGGAGGATTAGGGGTTGGATAGGAGACCCAGGGGTGCAGCCGGGCCTGCATCCCATCCAGTGGGTGCCCCCAAGCTACCAGAGGTGCCCAAGCCCTGAGGTGTTCCAGGCTCTTGGGCAGGGTTGCGTTGCTGTTCAGACGTCCGCCCTGCAGGCTTAGATCCAGCTTGATGTCTCGAGTGGGCTGCAGGCCTCTCCAGTTCCCTTCCGTCTCCGAGGTGATGCCTGGCAGGGGGTGTGAGCAGTTAGCCATTTTATCTGGGAGTCGGCAGTGCACATTTAAACTGAGAGACATTGCTAAAGCACCCTCCAAAAACACTGTGCTGACGCACAAAGCCACGCACTGTGTACGTGACTGCACACTCCATGTTGGTCTGATGAACAAAGACTTTTCATCCTTAAAGTTGCGTTATTAAAACCTATTAGTGAGAATCCAGCATCTTTCCAGATATTTTTTGGCCATTAAATTTCTTTTCCTATAAGTTGTTCACATCATCTGAGCATTTTTATAACATCAAGGTTAAGTGGATTCTCTTCTGACTCTATCAGTTTCTTAAAATCATGTCATATTTTACTTTGCTTCTTATTTGACCATTTCTTTGTTGTACAGCTCTTTATTTTTCCTGTTGTTTTTAATTGCCTTTTTTTTCCCCCTTGCATGTCTTTATCTTGTCAAGGTTACCCAGCCTCTCCATGTCAAACTGTCTATTGCATGGAGTCTCTTTTCTCCCAGAGACCCTCTATTCTCCCCACACTGGGCTGCTGGCTGCCCGTGCCTCCTGCATACCTGTCTTCCTGGGACTTCAATCTGCTGCTTTCCTGGGTTAGGACCATCATTTCCTGGACTCCCAAGCCTCCTTCTTTCTTGATTTTTGCTTTCATTTATTCTGAGAAGGTATATCAGAGAGGTAAACTCTCTGAATTCATGTATGTCTAAAGGTGTCATGTTCTACTGTTGCACAAGATAGACATGGCTGGGTATAGAAATCTAACTTCAAAACAATTTTCCCTTCTAGAACTTTAAAGACATTGCTCCGTTGTCTTTGAACATGCAAAATGGATGATAAGAAGTGTGCAGAAAATCTGATTTTTGTTTCTTCCCAGTTGACCTAGAAGCTTTAGGATCTTCTCTTTAAACAGGGGAACAATCTAGGGTGGGTCTTTTCTTCATGCACCGTGCTGGGTAATTGTTGGCACCTTCCAGTGAAAAAACCCACGTCCTACTTAGGCTCACTACATCTTCTTTTTTTCCTTAGGTTGTTTTTTTTTTTTTTTAATTGTTATTGGAGTGTGGTTGCTTTACAATGTTGTGTTAGCCTCCACTGCACAACAGAATGAATCAGCCGTACACATACAGATACCCCTCCCTTTTGGACTTCCCTCACATTTAGGTCACCACAGTGCATTAGGTAGAGTTCCCTGTGCTATACAGTATGTTCCCATCAGCTGTCTATTTTATACATAGTGTCAATAATGTATATGTGTCAGTCCAAGTCGCCCAATTCCTCCCACCCCACCCCTTTCCCTCTTGATATCCACACATTTGTTCTCTACGTGTGTGTCTCTGTTTCTGCTTTGCATATAAGATCATCTATACCATTTTTCTAGATTCCACATATATGCATTATTATATGATATTTTTCTCTTTCTGACTTACTTCACTCTGTATGCCACTCTCTAGGTCCATCCACGTCTCCACAAATGACCGCATTTCATTCCTTTTTATGGCTGAGTACTTTTCCATTGTATATATGTACCACATCTTCTTTATCCATTCCTCTGTTGATGGACATTTAGGTTGCTTCCATGTCCTGGCTATTGTAAATAGTGCTGCTGTGAACATTGGGGTTCATGTGTTTTTTTGAATTATGGTTTTCTCTGGGTGTATGCCCAGTAGTGGGATTGTTGGTTCAGGTGGTAGTTCTATTTTTAGTTTTTTGGGTTTTTTTTCCTTAGGTTTTTAAAAATATTTTTTTCCCCTCTGCTCTCTATGGAACGCCTGGTCCTCTTGGGTTTCTTATCTTTTTCTCTCATACATTCCATCTCTGTGTCTTTACATTCCACATCTGGAGAGATTTCCTTCACTTTGTCTTTTTGCCTTTTTTTTTTTTAATGTTTATTTATTTATTTATTTGGCTGCACCGGGTCTTAGTTGTGGCACGTGGGATCTTTAGTTGTGGCATGTGAACTCTTAGTTGTGGCATGTGGGATCTAGTTCCCTGACCAGGGATCTAACCCAGGCCCCCTGCATCGGGAATGCGGAGTCTTAGCCACTGGACCAACAGGGAAGTCCCTGTTTTCTTTTTTTAAGTTTAACAGTTAAAGTCTTAATTTCCAAGAGGGTTTTTATTTGCTTTATCCTTTTTTTTTTTTATAGTGTCCTTTTCTTGTTTCCATAGATACAGTACTTTCTTGAGGATATCAATGTTCTTTTTTCCCCTTAAGTTCTCATCTGTTTCCTCATTATCTCATTTCCTAAAGGGTCCATCTTCCTGTTCCTTTATCATAGTCCTTCTCTTTTGTACAGCTGGTTTTCCTCTTGACTGAAGATTTGTAGCTGTCCGTTCATACTGAATAACGAAGGACTGAGTTGGTTTTCCCTGGCAGGATGGGATATGTCTTTATAATAACTCACGTCTACTGACATTCACCCATTCTGTCCTAAGGGCCTCACATTCATCAGCTCTAATCTGCACAACAGCCCTATGGGGTAGGGACTCTCTAAACCCCATTTCACAGATGAGTAGACTGAGGCACAGAAAGGTTAAGAAACTAGCTCAGGGTCGTACAGTCAGCAGGTGGTGGGGCAGATAGAAGCCTGAGTCTGGCGCCTTCTGTGTACTGCCCCTGCATGTGGCATCCCTGGGAAAAGAAGGCAAAAGCCTATGCAGTCACTCGTGTTTCTCTGGAGGTGGTTTCTTTTTTGTCACGAAGGTTATCAGTGTGTCTCTTTATAGTTCCTGTTTTTCATGCCGTGCTCAAAAAGGCCTCCCCTCCTCAACATTAAAAACATGTTCAGCTGTGATTTCCCTTAGATGCTTATGGTTTCAACATTTTAAACATTTAAATCTTTGATTCACAAGGAATTTGTTTTGCTGCAGGCAGCAAAGGAGGGAAGCCTGTTTTGTTGTTTTCCAAATGACAGCCAGTTGTCCCCAAACCATTTGTTGACTGTTCCATCACCACCACCACCCTTCTGTCACACACCAAGTTCCATCATTCACTTGAATATTTTGGTGTTTCGTGGATTCTGATAATTTTAGTCTAGTACCTTTCTGTGTAATTATTACTGTTATGCTTTCCTGTCAGATAGGTCTAGCATTAATTTTCTCTTCTTTTTCACTTTTCCTTTTTTGTAGTTATTTACATGTTTATTCTTCTAGGTGAACTTTAAAATAATGTTTGCCAAACTCCATCAAAATTCTGTGGGATTTAGCTTAGGATTGCAGTGAAATTATACATTCTTTTAGGGAGAATTGACATAGATACTGTATTAATTTTCTATTGCTGACCACAACTTAGTGGCTTTAAACAACACACATTATATACAGTTCTCGAGGCCAGGAGTCCAAAACGGGTCTCACTGGGCTAAAATCAAGGGGTCAGCAGGGCTGTGTTCTGTCTGCAGGCCCTCGGGGAGAGTCCATACTCTTGCTTTTTTCAGCTTCTAGAGGTTGCCTGGCCCCCTTCCTCCTGTGTCTGCAAAGCCAGTGGTGTCAGGCTGAGTCCTTCTCATCCTGCCATCTTTCTGGCTCTCCCTCTCACTCATTTAAGGACTCTGGTGATTACAATGGGCACACCCAGATAATCCAGGATTATCTCATTTTAAGGTCAGCTGATTAGCAACCTTAATACCAGCTGCCATGTCAGATAGCATATTCACAGGTTCCAGGAAGTAGGATGTGGTATCCTTGGGGGCCTGTCATTCCGTCTGTCACAAAAATACAAGCCTAAGTTTTTCTATCGAAGAACAAGCTCTCTCTATTCCAGTCTTGTTTTAATGTTCTTTAGCTGTGTTATAGTTTTCTTCTTATGGGTCCCCCAGATTTCCTGTGAATTTCACTCTATTTTATAGTTTTTGCTGCTATGTGCGACAGATATTTCCTCCTGCTACATTTCTCAGTGGTTTTGTTGCATCTAGGAAAGCAAAAGGGAGTTGAGCTTGATATCAATTTTATATCCACTCTGAGCATTTTTCAGTAGATTTATCTGCCCAATCGTTCAGTTGATTTATTTTGGCTTCCCAGATATATCATCGTGTTTTCTACGACAAGTTTTTCCTTTGCAGCGTTACACTATGCTGGAATAGCAGCTGTCATGAACCGTAACAGGAGCGCTTGCAGGATTTCAGCATTGAGCATTAGCCCAACATTTGGTTTAATATACCTTTTTAATCATGGAAATCAGGCGATTTAAGCACAAAGTAGCCCTGTGTGCACAGTTACCATGGGGAGAACAGCTGAGAGGTCCCCTGCCGTCCTGCGCGCCCGCAGGCCTGTCTGGGTGCAAACGGTGCGTCCAGCACCCAGCCTCTGCTCACCTGCGGGGCGGGTCTCCTTCCTTCCCCTCCAGGCCCCACTGCTCCCCGACTCCCACTCCTGTCCTGCCCCCTCTCTCAGCCTCGCTGCCCTTCCCAGGATCAACGGTAACCCCGGGAAGTCCGTGCGCCTGGCAGGGCTGTGGAAGCTGGAGGAGGTCAGTCTGTCCGGAGGCCTTACTGCCCTCTTCCTGAACTGCCCCAACCCCCTGGTCAGCCCCAGGCCCCGTGCCTGACCTCCCGCCCTTGCCCCCGCAGTGCCATCTCAGCGGCTGCATGATGGACCTGTTCGTGCAGATGGCCATCATCATGGGTCTGAAACAAACGCTCAGCAACTGCATGGAGTACCTGGGCCCGTGAGCACCACCCTCCCTCCCGGGGCGCCACCCTCACCGCAGGACCCCACCTCCCAGAGCCAGCGGTCCCGAGGGGCCCTCAGCCCCCCTCCCCGTGCCCCACCCGCTCCTCCTCGCCCGCAGGTGGCTGGCCCACAAGTGTCGCTCGATGCGAGCCACGTCCCAGGACCCCGAGCTGAGGCACTGGCAGCGCAACTACCGCCTGAACCCGGTCAACACCTTCAGCCTGTTCGGCGAGTTCATGGAGATGAGTACGCGGGGCGGGGCCGGGGGCCGCTGGGCGGAGGGGCGGCGCCGCGCGGGGGCCCACGGTGACGACCCGCACCCCCAGTGATCCAGTACGGCTTCACCACCGTCTTCGTGGCCGCCTTCCCGCTCGCCCCGCTGCTGGCGCTCTTCAGCAACCTCGCGGAGATCCGCCTGGACGCCATCAAGATGGTCCGGCTGCAGCGGCGCCTGGTGCCCCGCAAGGCCAAGGACATCGGTCAGGGGCCCGACGGGGCGGCCGGAGGGCGGGCGCTCCAGCCAGGGGACGGGAGCGGCGAGGCGCGCTGGGGCCACGCCAGTCCCCTTGAAACCACCGCTCTAAGCCATGGGGGCAGGGCTCAGGCCCCAGGAAGAGGCGGGGCTGGCAGGCACCTCGCCGGCCGCTCCGCCCCCAGGGGTCCCACTGAAGGGCCAGCAGCCGCCCTGCGGGGGCCGTGCGCAACGGCTTGACTCTCAGGGAGCTGAGGGAGAGGGGTCCGGCAGCTGGGGGCAGGCACTGAGAGCCGGCGGCCTTAGTCACCTAGACTGGCCTTGCTGAGGTGCACGGGGGTCAGGGATGCAGCGAGGAGATGCGGTGTTGGACACAGGCAGTGGGAGAGAGAAGTGTGAGGGAGGCCTCAGTCTTGGGACCAGGTTAAGGGGGTCTGCCCTGCGGAGGGGACCCAGGAGGTGGAGCAGGCCTGGGGGCAGCTGAAAGGTTCAGGCATAAGATGGGGGGGCGGAGACCTGAGCCCCTCCCTGTCCATGTCAAGAAGAGGGGTGCAGGAGAGCGGAGGCCGCTGTCTGTTGGCCTTGGCCCAGGTCTTCCTCATCAGGGACCTGGCCCTGCGGCTGCCACGAGCAGAGGCATGATGAGGCCCTTGACCATCCAGGCTCCCAGCTTCGGGGGATCAACAGAGGCGGGGGGTGGGGGGTGGGGCGGGGAGACAGTGTAGGCCTCACCCCCTGCCGTGGCCCAGGGACCTGGCTGCAGGTGCTGGAGATAATCGGTGTGCTGGCGGTCATTGCCAACGGGATGGTCATCGCCTTCACATCTGAGTTCATCCCCCGAGTGGTGTACAAGTACCGCTATGGCCCGTGCCGACAGGGGGCCCACCCTGCAGTCGAGTAAGGGGACACCGCCACACAGCCCCTGGGGGAGCCTCAAACTGTCCAGAGACCCTTGGGAAACTGGCCCAACTATGGCCCAGCCCCAGGGGACCCCAGGGAAGGGCATGATGCTAACAGTATTGCCTGGGGTGGGCTGCCCTCCCGCAGCAACCTGCAGACCTTGGGTGGACCCCGGGAGTGCTGACTGGGACCCCAGTAGGGGATTAACGTCCCAGAACCAGCTGTTTTCTGAGCAAGTGATACTGGAATGGCTCCCCTTCCAAAGGCAGACCCTTAGTGGTCTGCATGCTGTCCTCATCCACTTCCTCCAGCCCTGCAGGGGGGGTAGGTCTCCAGGGGTCTCCCCCAGGAAGGCTGGCAAGGAAGCCTCGGCCCCTGGCAAGGAAGGCAGGTGGTGGCACCTGCAAGTCCCTTCAGCCTCCCCCAGGGGCCCCTCTCCCATGTACAGAGATGAAGGAGGGGGTCTGCACTGTGGCCCACCCTGATGGCCCCCACCAGGCAGGGGTCGGTTCCAAGCCAGCACCCCAGAAGCCTGAAGGGACCACACCAAACTCCTCTCCCCCTCCCCCCAGCTGCCTCACGGGCTACGTCAACCACAGCCTGTCCGTGTTCTACACCAAGGACTTCCAGAATCCTGTCGAAATAGAGGGCTCAGAGAATGTGACCGAGTGCAGGTTTGGACCCCCATCCCCTGTGAGCACCCTCTGAACTCCTGACCCCTGACCTCAGATGCTCCCCACCCCAGGTACCGGGACTATGGCGCCGCTCAGAACTCCAACTTCACTGAGCAGTCTTGGTTCCTCCTGGCCATCCGCCTGGCCTTCCTCATCCTCTTCGAGGTGAGCCAACACTGGGCACAGGCCCCAGGGCGGGGCAGCTCTCTCCAGCCCTCCCTGGGCCCCTGCCCCCTAAAGTCCCTGCTCAGCGCACCTTCATCTCCCCACTCCGCCCCTCCTCCCAGCACGTGGCCTTATGCGTCAAGCTCATTGCTGCCTGGTTTGTGCCTGATGTGCCTCAGTCGGTGAAGAATGAAGTCCTGAAGAAGAAGCACCAGAGACTTGGGGAGGCGGGGCTGCCGGGGCCTGGGGTGGGGCCTGGCCCTGAGTCCCGAAGTACCAGAGACTCCGGCCCGAGAGCACAGACGTGGAGCGGGCCCAGAGCCGGTCAAGAGGCCAAGACGCAGAGCTGCTGCCACCACCACCCACCCCAGCCCTGGCTGTGTGTGTGTGTGGGCGGGCTTTAAGAAGACCCGCGTATATGTGGGGGTCCTGGGAGCCCCTGTATGTTTGGGGTGTCTGTGAGCTGCACACCTGCCCATGGTCTGTGACGCCTGTTCCACCTGTGACGGCTCAGGCTTGGTACTGCCTGACTTGAACTCTGAGTGACCCCTGCCACCCAGAGAACTGGGGCGGGGGTGGGGGGGGAGGGGGTCTTCTCATGCCGTCTCGACAGGAAAACTGGCCCAGTTTCCTGGGCCCCAGATCCTGCCCCACCCCACTGGCTCCCCTCAACCAGCAGAGTTTTCTCTAATAAAACTGCTTTGTGTTAATTTCTGGGCTTCTGGCCGATTACGTCTGCCCTCAGGGCTGGCTGGGAAACTGAGGCCGTGATGGGGAAACGCCCGGAATGTGGTAGCCTCCGCCCTCCTCTGGTTTTCCGTGGGCTTCCAAGTGCGGGGTGCCTTACAGAGGTCTTACCCTCCCTGCACCTATAGGGTTTAGGAGCGGGAGTCAAGGCAGGCTTCCTAGAGGAAGACAAAGAGCTTGGGAGGAGGGGCAGAACCGCACCAGGTGCTCCTGGGGACGGTGGAATTTCCGAGGAGTTCCTGGGGCACCGAGACTCTCCGGGCTGGTCGGGCCGGTTTGGCCTCTGCCCCCAGGCGCGGCGGCCGCGGCTCCAGGGGGCCGAGCGCAGGACCGTCTTGAACACCAGCCTGAGGCTCGAAGCAGGACAGTTGGGTCCGCCCTCGCCCCGGCTGCTGGGCGGGGCTGCACCTGCCACCGTCGCTGGGGCTGTCGCCGCTGCGCACCTGGCCCAGGTGAGCCGCTCCACCCTCGCGGCCGCGCAAGCCCCGGGTCTTGGCAGCAGGTGAGTGGCCATCGCGGCTCCTACCTGCGGAGGTGAGTGGAGGTCACCGGCTCCCGGGAGCCAGAACCGGGCCTGGAGCTTGGGGGGCCGAGGCGCCCTTTGCCCCGGGGAGCCTCTGGGCCGTGGCGGGTGCGGCTCCGCAGGAAGCGCCTCGGAGCCGAGCCCACTGCCCGCGTCGCCCGAGCTCACCCTCGTTCCGGCCCCTCCGGCCTTGCGGGGGCAAGGGCCGCTCTTCCCGCTCCGCCCGACTTGGCCCTCGGCCAGGAGAGGGAAGAGGCGCGCCCAGGCGCGGAGGGATCCCGCCTCCGCCCCAAAGTCGGAGCCCAGGCCCGAGGCCTCCCAGGGCGCCGGAGGCGGACGGAGAAACCTGCTGCAGCCACTGCGCACCTGTGTCCGGGCGGAGCTACAGCCGTTCGCGCGTCCCGCCCTTCCGTGCGCGCCCCCGCGCCCCCCAAACGTGCGCGCCCTGCCCGGCTCACCCCACCCGGAGGGCGGGGGTACTAACGCCCCTCCGGGAAGGCGGAGCGCTGGTGTGGGGTGTGTGGCGGGCCCGGGGGTGCAGGAGGGGGCCTCTCGGCTCGCGGGGCCACAGCGCTTTGTGCAAGTTCTTTCCTTCGGGACAGACGTCCGGGGATGAAGCACGCGCCAGGCGCAGAGGGGCCGCCGGTCCCAGATGAGGGGGAGTCGCTCAGAGACGGGTGCTGAGCAGCAAATCAGACGGCTGGGCGCCTGGGGACAAGGCCGACGCCGAGGCTCCGGGGAGGCGGAGGGCCCGCGTGAGGCCGGAGGGGGGGCGGGGCTCGGGCTCTCCAGGAACCGCGCGGGTGCGGCCGAGCGCGGTGGGCGGTGCGGGGGGCGGGCTCGGATTCGGAAGGGCTGTTCTCAAGAGTGCCTGAGGCGACGTGGGGTTTTCTGCTCACTTTGGGGAGTGGGCCTGGGGGACGAGGGAGGGTGAGGGTGGACGTCAGCAAAGGGGCGGGGCGCCTAGCCGCGGCTGTGAGGTGGTGGTGCGGGTGGGCTTGTAGAGCGGCAGGCAGTCTGGCAGGAGCTTTGAGAGGCAGCAAAGCAGCTGGGGACACCAGGGAGAACTGGCTCTTTGCCTCCTGCCTGGGCGCTCCCGGGCAGGCCACTGAGTGCTGGCGGCCACTCGCCTGTCCCGCAGGTGCTTTTGCTGCTCACTCAGCCTCACGGCCCACTGGGGCGCCTCGGAGGAGCTGCGGCTCGGTGGGGAAGCGGTGCAGTCAGGACTTCTTCCAGTTCTGTTGGACCCTGAGCCCAAGATGCACCATCGTCCAAGGGTCTTGGAGGCCACGGGTGGGGGGGGGGCGTTGAGCAGGGGGCTTGGACAGGGTCAGATTAAGGATGTAGGAAAGCTGACGCTGCAGTGAGGGTGCTCTGCCCCTGGCGGGTGAGGGCAGGGACAGGGACCACAGGGGACGCTGCCTGATTGCTGTGGGCAGCGCCATGAGCCGCCAGTGCTGGGCCCCGAGTTCCAGGTCAGTCCGGGATGGGCGTGCGGGGCAGTCTGTTGTGAGCACAGGAGATGTCGGTTCTCCCCCACCTGGGCTCAGAGCTGGGAGCCTTGCGGAGGCCTCCTGTTTGCTTCCTTATCTAGAAGAGGGGGCTTAAGGTCCGTGTGATACCCCAGCGCCCTGGTAACTGCTCACCATTTGGGGGCTACACCTGGGAGGTGGACAGGGAGGGGGCCAGAGAGCCCTGCTCAAGGGCCCGTTATTGGTGAGAGTTTCCACAGGAGCCCCACCCATCACCCTGGCAGGTCAGAGGTCAGAGATACATCGGGGCTGCTCACTGGGGCCAGGGGAGCTACGTGGAGACCACCCCCCTTCTCCTGGTTGTTGGGACCGTAGGGAGTGTCCGGGAAGCAGGCGGTACTGCCCAGCTCCTCATGCGTGTGCAGGACGGCCCTGACTGGGGGTCCGCTGGCCAGGACCCCCACATATCACCGTGGCCCCCAGCCCTTCTGCCACCTCCCCGCTCGCCCAGGCCTAGCCTTGGGAAGGGAAGGACGGTGCCGGTGCTGGTGCCGGGGTGGGCTGGGGCGGGCCCTAGAGGAAGGAGCCGCTTGACTCAGAGTTACAGGAAGAGTGGGGCAGGCGGGGCTGGCGGGGAGAACCACCAACTGCCCGCCAGCCCGCTGGGGAGGAGGGTGGGTGTCTGGGTGGGGTTTAGGTTGAGGAGAGGATGTGACTGCAAAGCCAGGAAGCTACGGGGAAAGTTCTTATTAAAACGCACAAACAAAAGCCAGGGCCTCGCCGTGCTTGGCGATGCGTCTGGGGCAGCCGTGGTGATTTGGACTGGGCCGGGGGCCCAGCCGAGCAAAGAGTTTGCTCTCAAGCACACGTGAATGACCTCAGTGACGGACATCCCCTCCTCAGGAGGAAAGAGCTGGAACCAGGTGACTCCGTGTCCTCGCTGCTCAGCGTGAGCCTGTGTTCTCGTCCTCGGATGCCTTTTCCGGCCTGAGCCCTGCCCTCGAGATCAGGCCTGGCTGAGGGGAGGCCCGCAAAGCACGTGGCTTGTGTGAGCACGTGTGTGCGTGGTGCGTGTGTGCCAGTGAGAGAGCGAGGGGTGATGGGAGGCTGAGGGTGGGTGTGAGGTGCGGGGTGTGGGGTGTGCACAGATGCTCGTGGTTGTGTGCCAGGTGTGTGGACTGCCAGAGTGTCGGAGGTGTGGGGAGTGTGCACGTGTGCACGGGGACCAAGAGCTTAGTGCAGGCCTGTGTGGGACGTGCAGGGGGCGGGTGTACAGCACAGAGACCATACAGAGCACAGGGAGGGTTGCAGCGGAGGGTGTGCAGGGGGACACCTGTCACCTGGCCATGTGGTTTGGCCTGAATTTCCAGGAGGGTCCGAGGTTGCCTTTCCAGGGGTAGGAGGTCTTCCGAGGTTACAGAGGCCAAGGGGCCACTGCAGGAGTTGCCCTGGGAGCCGCTGGGCTGGGGGAAGGGGTGTGAGCCGTCCAGCCTCCCATAGCCCTCAGTGGGCTTGTCCTCCTGCTTCAAGGGCCTTCCCAGGACTGCCCTCCACTCCAGACGACTTCTGGAAGGACCCTCTGCACCAGGCCCCCGGGAACGAGCCTGATGCTCCACCGATTTCCGAGGAAATTCCAGCCCAGCCAAACTAGGGGCTTCCAGCTGATCACGGGTCCACATCGGGTCACCCGTGCCGAAGGAATGGGGGGCAGGCTAAGACTCGTCCCTGCAAAGCCTCAGGGGCCCCACGGGTGGGGGGAGGGCCTGATGGAGCCGGGGCCCTGGTGTGTGCACCTAGCAGGGAGGAGGGGGAGGACTAGATACCCAGTAAATACCCGCTGGGCGCCAGGGAGGAGATGCCCAAGGCCCGGCTGCCAAGGAGTCTTCCTCGAAGGCTCTGACGCTGGGGCTTCACGCCCCGCCTTTCAGCCCAGGTCACTGGAGAGCTTTTGGGTCAAGAGGCATGTGGCTGCTGCCAGTCTGGCGGGGAGTGGTCCCGGACCCCGCGCAGGAGAAAAAGGTCACCTGTGGGCGGGTGGGGGCTTCCCCTGGAGAACTAGATGGGCAGTGTGGACGAAAGTGCCTGGGTCTGAAGATGACAAACGGGTGGCGGCGCCAGCACAGGACCCAGAAGGAGGGCTGCCCCGTGAGACCAGCCTGACCCCCCCCGCTCGCCCCTCCTGCCTCGACACCTCGGCCCAGTGCAGCCTCAAGTGCTGGGTTCACGCGTGCGTGGTGCACCCAGGACGGCGTCCAGAACAAAACCCCATGGCTGGGAGTGAGGCTCGGTCAGGCAGCCCAGCACTCGAGAACCCCGAGCCCCCCGGAGCCTCGGTGCAGGCTGAGTGCGGCTGTGCTGCAGCCCCCCTGCCTGTATGTGGCAGCCCTGCCCCAGGGGACCTGGGAACGAGGCCAACTCCCGGGCTCACGAGGGGTGCCGGGAGTGCTGTCCCACCCTGGGCTGTCACGGTGTCCCCGGGGCAGATGACGTGCAGTCTAGGCTGTGCCTGGTGCTCTGCGGCCTCCACGCGGCAGCTGGGGCAGAGGCAGTGCTTCGGTGGCCAGAGTTACACGTTAACTTATCCTGTTCTTGTTTAACTTGCTCCCGGGGATGGCGGCAGCCTCTGACCCGTCCCGGTGCCCTGACTGACTGGCCACAAGGACAGAGATTGAATCCTGCCCAGCCCTTGAGGGATCAGTCTGCTCGGCCAAGGAGCCCCGGGGAGCCGTGGGTGGCACCAGTGTCCAGCCTGCCTCGAGGAGGCCCCGGCCAGACCATGGCAGGTAGACGGTCAGAGACGGATGGGCACGGGCTCCACTCCCACCTCCTGCCCCTCAGGCTGGCTCCACGCTGCAGTGTGGCCTGGCCTCTCTGCTTGGCCTCAAGCCAGGGGTACAAAGACCTCTGTTTGCCCCTCCCCTATGGCCCGGGGTCCTGACCCCATGGTTAGGATGGGCCCTCACCCTCTCCTGCCCAAGGCCTCTAGACCAGGCTCGTGGGGGTCAGTAAAGCCCAGGGATACTGGGAGTGGGCGCTGGTGGGGGGCCATGGGGGGCGGGCTGCTGGGAGACCACACTACCAAGATGATGGTGGTCTTCTATGCCTACCGGCTCCGGCTCATCACCCCAATTTAAAGATGAGAAAGTTCAGATCTTGGGGAGGTGAGAAGGCTTGCCTGTGGCCAGGAGTAGAGGGTCCTGGAACCCCCAGCTCCCATACCAGGTGGAAGGTGCTGACACGCAACCCCTGACTCCCCCACACCACCGGTGTCCAGCAGAGGGGCCGGGGCCTGGCATCAGAGCAGTGGGCGACAGGTGCACACAGGAAATGTGTGCTGGCTCACGTCCTGGGTAGACAGGCAGCTAGGCGGGCCCTGCTGAGCTGGGGGGCGGTGCTGGGTCAGCTCAGCCATGACTCCATGCTAACATCTCTGAGGACTGGCGGCCACATCCAGAGCAGGCAGAACACAGAAGAACCAGCCGCTGCTGGGGTAAGACGTGCCAGATGCCAGGCCCTGTCCCCCAAGGGACTTGTGGACAGACATGGTGTGGTTACCAAGCAGCACATGCCACTGGCCACCTTGGTTTTTTCCTGGCCCACAGACCATCTGTGGACAGTGGGAGGCTGGCATCGTGGGCAGAGCTAACCCACTGGGTCCTCTCTCTGCAGGACCCTGCGAGAGGGCCCCTGACTTCCTCTCCCCATCTGGAAACCAGGTCCTGTGGCCTGCCCTGGGCAGTGTGGTCACTCTGAACTGCACGGCCTCGGTGGTCTCTGGGCCCCACTGCCCCTTGCCCTCGGTCCAGTGGCTGAAAGATGGGCTGCTGCTGGGCAATGGAAGCCACTATGACCTCCATGAGGACTCCTGGTAAGAGATGAGGGTGTCTGGGGTCAGGTGACCACGCTGGATATACCCACCCCCAGTGGCCTCTCTGACCTACACCCTGGTCTGTAATCACCTGGACATGGGCTGGGGAGTGACTGGCCAGACATGACACGGGCAGAGTGCCACTCTGGATGCACACTAAGAGTCAGTGACTGCAGGGACAGATGGCCCCTCTAGACACTCACCTTGTAGGCCGCCCAGGGCCATGGGTGCCAGCAGAGTCCTACAGCCTGAATTACTCATTGACCGTCGGGCCAAGCCTAGGATCTGAGGACCCCCAGGACCCAGACCCAGGATTAGGGTGACTGTCCCAAAAGGGATCCACACCCCCTTCATGTTCTGGCCATTTCTCTTAGCTTATGGCCCAAGGACTGCCCAGGAGGCCCAAATCTGCAGCCTCTCTGGGCGAGTCCCGGACAAGTGGGGCTCTGGGGCATCCAGTGATGCTGTCGGGCCCCAGGTGAGGGGGTGGGGCCTGGTCTCCCCAGGGTCAAGGCCAACTGGTCAGAGGTGCTTGTGTCCAGTGTCCTGCGGATCAACCTGACCAGTACTGAGGACTTCAGGACCTTCACCTGCTCCGTCCAGAACACCAGCTCCTCTTCCTTCACTCTTGGGAGAGCTGGTGAGTGGGGTCCAGTGGGGTAGAAGCTAGGAGGGAGGCCTGGGGAGCCTTTAGGCTTGGAGGGTGCTGGGGCGGCTCAGTCAGTGGCTCTGTCCCCAGGCCTGGCTGGACATGTGGCCGCGGTGCTGGCCTCACTCCTGGTCCTGCTGGTCCTGCTCCTGGCAGCGCTGCTATACGTGAAGTGTCGACTCAATGTACTGCTCTGGTACCAAGACACGTATGGGGAGGTGGAGATGAACGGTGCGTGGGGCGCGGATGGATGGGGAGGCGGAGTCAGCCACGGGGCCTCCCTAGGCTCAGCTCTGGGTGGGGGGGATTGGCTCTGGAGGTGGGGGCGAGGAGGCATCCGTCCCTGGAGGGCACTGGCGAGATCCCAGTCCAGGGAAGGGGGGTGTCTCTGTGCGGCCCAGGAGGGCACAGGGCCGGCAGAAGGGGGCCACGGTAGCCTGGTTCCAGGGCTCCACTCGGAATCCTGTGCTGAGGAGGGGTCTAAGCGGGGTCCGGGGCCGAGATCTGCTGCGTCTGCGTCTGGGGGGCTGGCCTGGCCCCTGGGGCACAAGGGGGGAGGTTTAGGGGGCCCCGAGGGTGGCAGGCCTAGGCCTGGAAAGCGGCCGCGCTGACCCGCCGCCATCCGCAGACGGGAAGCTCTACGACGCCTACGTCTCCTACAGCGACAGCCCCGAGGACCGGAAGTTCGTGAACTTCATCCTGAAGCCGCAGCTGGAGCGGCGTCGGGGTTACAAGCTCTTTCTGGACGACCGCGACCTCCTGCCGCGCGCGGGTACCGCGGCGCCCTACCCCTTTCCGCTCGGGCCCAGCCCCGATCCGGGGCGCAGGCCCCACCCCTGTCCCGGCCCAGACCCCGCCTTTCCAGGGCCACGCCCCGCTTCTCCAGGGGCACGCCCCTCAAGCCCGCCTCCTCCCCGTCCAGGACCCAGCCCCATCTCTCGGGCCCCGCCCCTGTTCCGGCCCAGATCTCGCCTTCCCAGGGCCACGCCCCCTCGGGTCCTCCTCAGGCCCAGGCTAGGGCCCCGCCCCTTCTAGGGCCCCGTCCGCACCGCCCACGCCGATGCCCGGGTTCCCGCAGAGCCGTCGGCCGACCTCCTGGTGAACCTGAGCCGCTGCCGGCGCCTCGTCGTGGTGTTGTCCGACGCCTTCCTCGGCCGGGCCTGGTGCAGTCACAGCTTCCGGTGGGTCCCGCGCGGGGCTGGGTGGGCCCCAACTGCGCCCCTCCTGACGGTGCCGCCCTCGCAGGGAGGGCCTGTGCCGGCTGCTGGAGCTCACGCGCAGACCCATCTTCATCACTTTCGAGGGCCAGCGGCGCGACCCCGCACACCCTGCGCTCCGCCTGCTGCGCCAGCATCGCCACCTGGTGACCCTGCTGCTCTGGAGGCCCGGTTCCGTGGTGCGGAGGGGCAGGGGGCGGGGAGGGAGGGGGCTTGTGCATGGGAGCCCGTGGGTGGAGGCGCCATGGTCAGCCGCCCAGAGGAGTGGGCTCTTTGGGGCCAAGGGGACCAGGGTCTTTCCGTGTTGGCACCCCCCCCCCTCAATTGTTCACGCCTGCTAACTGCCCCACCTTGGTCTCCAGACACCTTCCTCCGATTTTTGGAAAGAGCTACAGTTGGCGTTGCCACGGAAGGTGCAGTACAGAGCGATGGAGGGAGACCCCCAGACCCGGCTGCAGGATGACAAGGACCCCATGCTGATTGTGCGAGGCCGGGTCCCAGAGGGTCGGACCCTGGACCCGGAGCTGGACCCTGACCCTGAGGGGGACCTGGGTATGCCCACCGGCCCCACCCCTGACCCTGAGAAGCTCAGCCTGAGTTGGAGGGGGGCTGCATAAGGTGGAGCCCCAAAAAGGGTCCAGGCGGTGGGGACTGCTCCCTGCAGCCCGTGGATGGGCTTAATTCCCAGCACCTCCCACTGCCTCTTTCCGTGAAGGTGGTCGGGCCCGGGGCCTGACTGGGAACCTCCAGGACCTCAAATGCCACCATGCAGGAGGGGCAGCAGGGAGTGACCCTGGCAGAAGGCAGGCTGTGGGCAGCCCAGCCTCAGGCCTGGCGGTACCCCTCCCCAGGTGTACGAGGGCCTGTCTTTGGGGAGCCAGCAGCTCCACCGCATGCAAGTGGGGTCTCGCTTGGAGAGGGCCAAGGCAGTGAAGTGGATGTGTCGGACCTTGGCTCCCGAAACTACAGTGCCCGCACGGACTTCTATTGCCTGGTGTCGGAGGATGACGTGTAGCCCCTGCCCCCTGGAGCAGCACGATCACCAGGGACGGCTGGGGGCAGGGCTGATTTTTTTCCCACTCAGCAGGACCACGAGCCCTGTCTACCTGCAGCCCTGGGACCTCGGGGAAAGAGAGTGGGCCCAGCGACCGTCCTTGTGCCAGAAATAAAGTCCTTTGGAATCCTGCCCAGGTCTCGGCCTCTCCTCTCCTGGGGCAGGAAGGGGGTATGCAGTGTCCTGAGCAGAACACCCCCCCCCCCACTCACTTCCGTCTCAGGCACTCCAGGGCCCTGGATCCCTCCCTCTTCTCACTCCATGGCCATCTGGTCACCACATCTGGGTGTCCACTCAAGCCCACCCTCTCCCCATCCTCCGTCCTGAGCCAGCTCAGGCACATCTCTTGCGGTGGCCTCCTCGGGTCTCCCTGCGTGGGGCCGTGACTGTTCCCAGGTCCACTCTCATCCAGACAGTCCTTGGGGGCAGGCCCCTCAGAGACTTCAGGTTCTGAGCTTTGCAGAAAAAGCCTGTTGTTGTACAAATATCAGTGGGAACTTTACAAGCAAAAGGCCTGGCTTGGTGAGATGGAGAGAGGTTCCAGAACCTACTGGACCCCAAACCTCAGACAGCATGAGTATCCCTGTCAGGGCACCTCCAGGCCCAGGAAGGCAGGGCGGGGAGAGGTGTTGGATGCATGTGGGACGTGAGCACAGCCCGGCAGGGCAGCACCGAGGCCAGTGGGAGTCACAGCTGCCCCAGAAGTGCTCGTTCCTCTGCACACAAGGTCCCCAGCTCTGCTGCTTCTGCACCTTACTTGGCTTGAGGCTGCCTCTGCTGTCTGCCCCATCTCCTCCGTTCTCTCCGCCAGCTCTCCCGCTGCCGGACACGCCCTCCTCCCTGTCCTGGGTCCCCTGACCTGGAGAGGCCTGTGTATGGCCCCAGGGGGGAGTGTCCTAAGGGGCAGGCATGGTTGCGCTTGGGGACACTGCTGAGTCCTTGGGTCCGACCCCCAGGTCTGACCAACCAGAGAAGCATGAGGGCCCGTGGCTGCTGAGTTCACGGCCACCTTTATTCCCACTGCTGGCTGTCCCGAGGCGCTGCTGGGCCGCAGCCAGTGCCACCTCTGCCAGCGTGACCTGGCCACCACCCCACGCATCAGAGCAGCCTCAAGCCCTGCCCCACCCCCTGCCCTGCAGAAGCCGATTCCCCAGCCGCAAGCCCCTGTCCCCTCCCCCGTGGCCCAGGCCTTCAGGTTGCACGTGGACGGGGCTCCAGTGAGAGCCCCTGGGCCGTGATCGACCCCGTCCTCCAGGCTGGCTGGTGAGCAGCCCTGAGCTGAGCCCTTCCCTCGGAGGTGGGTCACGTCGCACGCTCCTTCAAGGAAGGCTTCGCCTACGGGCCCAGGAAGTCTTCCTTTCGGTAGCCCTTCTGCGGTGGAGAGGGGCCTGGGGTCAGGGCGCTGCTGCTCCGCATCCCGCCCCCCCGGGTGTGCTTGGAGCGGGCCCCTGGCCTTATGGGTGCCCTGGGCCACATGGGTTTCCGTGTCCTTCCCTGCCGTCCTGGGCCCACGTCCCACACGCACAGCCCCGCCTGCCCTGGACCGCGGGAACATACCGCCCGGAAGTCTCGGTGGAGCTTGTTGTACTGCCACAGGTTGGCCAAGAGGCTGGAGGCTGCCCGGGAGGACGTCTCATTGTCAGGGCTGGGGGGGCAGGGGGCAGGGGTCAGTGGGGTGACAGGCTTGGCCAGAAGGCAGGGCGAGCTGGGGGGGGCAGGGTGGGCACGGGGCTCGGGCCCTGACCTGTCCCGCTTCTTCTTGATGAAGAACAGCTTGCGCAGCCCATCGAAGTAGAGCAGGTCTCGGGCGGCCACGGGACTGGCCACCACCAGGTTGTTGAGGACGGCTATGATGTTCACCAGCACGTCGGCCGGGGGCGAGTTCTCGCCCGGGCTGCCAGGCAGCTTCTCAATCAGGTGACTCACCACCTTGGTGGCTGCCAGGAGGTCGGGGCGGTCAGTCTCCGTTGCCCGCCCCCTGCCCCGCCCCCTTGGCACCGGCTATCCCCTGCTCCCCCAGGGAGCTGGTGCGCCTGTCTGCCCACCAGCTCTGGCTTCCCAGAAGCCGGCCGGAGGAGCAGTGCAGACGCGTCCCGGCGTGCGCCCAGCCCCGGGGAGGCAGAGCCCGGGCTTCGGGCGGCTGGACTCACACAGCTCGTCCTTGTTCCTGGCGTTCCGAGCCAGGTTTCGGATGAGGCCGGTCAGTGAGCGCAGCTGGTGGTGGTCAGCGGTCCGAACTCGGTCCAGCAGCGGGTTCAGGATGCGCTCCTGCTCCAGAGCCAGCCGGCTCAGCACGCCCGCCCACTGCCGGCGGGAGAGGGGTGGGTGAGAACGGGTGCTGGCGCCCCGTGGAGGCCCCGGGTCTGCTCCCTCCCGGCCCAACCCTCCCGGCACCTTCCTGAAACCCAGTGCAGCCCCGGGGGTCGGAGGTGGCCCCCTGCAGCCGCATCCTGCCTGCCTTCCCCTCTCGCTCCGGAGTTCTGGCCCCCGAGGCACCGTGAAGTCCGGGAGAGCAGGCTCCTGTCCCCCGTCCACCCCTTGCGTGCCCAGTGCCTCGCGTCCCCAGCGCGTGGCCAGGTGTGGTCCCAGGCCACCTCACCCTGCGGTCGCCTGCGGTGATGTTCTGCAGCGCCCCGGCAGCCGCTTCCGTCGTGTGCCGGTTGAGCTCACAGCGCTGCAGCAGCCGGTTGTACAGCGCCACCACCTGGGGGCTCCACAGCCACTCCAGGCCCTTGGGGTCCTTAGACACCTCGGCGAAGGTGAGCGCGTCGGCCATGAGGGGCAGCTGGGCAGGAGGGCGTGGAGGGTCAGCCGAGGTCACCCGGGATCCCTGCTTCCGCCCGCCCGCCTGCCCAGGCCCGCACCCACCTCTCGGAGCCGCCGGCTCTGCGGCGTGAAACAGCCCACTGCCTCGCCTGGCGGCGCCCCTGCCGCATCCCGGCGGCCTCGGCCCTCCAGCCGCTGCAGGGCCGACGGTGGCATCTCGTCGTACAGGCGGTAGGACAGGTTCCTGAGCACGCACACGGCGTTCTCCACGCTCTGTGGACAGAGGACGGACCTCGGTCAGAGCAGGCTGGAGCCCCTCGGGCCCCGGGGCACTGGCTGACCCTCACCTTGTCCTCGCACTTGCCCGCGTCCAGGGCGTGGTTGATATAGGTGACCAGGGAGTCCACCAGCCCGTGGCACTCACGCATCTTCTGGCGAGTGGCCTGGGAGGCCGAGCTGAGGTTCCTTTGGATGGAGGCAGATCAGAGACCCCCGTTGGGACCGCAGGCAGAGCCCACCCCACAGGGACCCACCCAAGGCTGAGGTCCTGAGCACCAATCCCCTCCTCCCCCGAGCTGGGCTCTGCCCCTCAGCACCTCCGCGTGCCTGCCCATCCCCCATCCACTTCTCAAAGTGTCCGGGGCTCCGGGGAGGTTATAAATATCAGATCAAATCCCTGATTTAAAGAAATCTGAGCCTGCAGCCCCCAGTCTGTTGACATCTGGGGGGGGGCCACACCTGGTGGCCCGTTCCACTCTTGCGTCAGCGCCTCTGCCTCGCCGTCCACTTCTCCCAGGGCCCCCCCCCCCCGTGGCCCCGCCTTGTCATTCAGACCTCAGATCCTAACGCCCCTTCCCTGGGCCTCCCCTGCCTGCTGCCCGTCGCACCTGAGGAAGCCCGTGGCATTGTAGAAGATCTCCGCTTCCGAGGCGTTCTGCTGGGTGAGGGGCGTTCCCCCGGCCCCTGAGAAGGGGCTCAGCACCAGGTCTGTGAGCTGCTCCAGCGTGTCTCGGGCCAGGCGGTCCTTCAGGTGGTCACTGGAGGACAGGTTCCACAGGATCCCTGGGGCAGGCGGGCCGAGGCCGTGGTCAGGGACGGCCCTCCAGCCCCTCCGCCTGTCCCGGGGATGGCAGGGCGGAGGCCCCTAACCTCTCCCACGGCCCCGCCTGGCACTTCGAGCCTCGCTGGGGAGAGCCTGAGTGTGACGTGTAGGGTCACGGGGCTGCAACGGCGCAGAGAGGAGGACGCTCGGGGCCGCGGGGCCTGGGGCTGGAGTCCAGCTCCAGAGACGTGCCCCAGGGATGGCCGTGGGGACCGAGGGAAGGGCGGCAGAGCAGCGGGCGGGGAGCAGGGCCACCTGTGACGTTCTTGCGCAGCTCGTCGTCCTGCTCGCGCAGCGTCCGCAGCAGCTCGAAGATGCCGTTCTCCTCCACCAGGGCCAGCTTGTTGTCCGCGTTGTCGTAGACAAGGTTGCGCATGGCGCCCGTGGCGTGGCGCTGCACCTCCTGGTTGGCGTGGTTGAAGAGCTTCACCAGCCTAGCCACCGCCTGCAGGCTGCGGGCCTGTGGGCATAGCCACACGGGTGTTAGCACGTGTGCACACGCTGCATAGGTATGTGCAAACGTATGCAGGTGTATACGGATGTGTGAGTACATATGCAGGTGTATGGAGATGTGTGCAGGTGTGTGCAGAGGTGTGCAGAAACATGCAAATGTGTGCAAGTGTGTGCAGGTATGTGCAGGTATATAGACGTGTGCATACACATACAGGTGTATGGAGATGTGCGCAGGTGTGCGCAGATGTGTGCACATGTGTGCAGAAGCGTGCAGGTGTATAGAGATGTGTGCATACTCATGCAGGTGTATGGAGATGTGTGCAGATGCATGCAAATGTGTGCAAAGGTGTGCAGGTGTGTGCAGGTATATAGAGACGTGTGCATCCACATGCAGGTGTATGGAGATGTACGCAGGTGTGTGCAGGGGTATTCAGATTTGTGCAAGTCAGTCCCTCCTGCCCCTCCTCTGCTGAGGAGGCTCTGGGCAGGTGGGGTCTGCCCAGGCAGCTTGGGGATCAGTGAGGGGTGGTCAGGGACCAGAGGACAGTGAGTGAAGGGGGGCCCATGAGGGTGGTAAGCAGGGGCGGTCACCTGCTTCTTGGCTGCTGTGTCACTGTAGCACTTGTGCTGAATGTAGGCTGCTCCCAGCACCTGCAGGTTGGGATCTGAGGCCATGAGGTACTTGACTGCCGAGGGCAGGTCAATGTCATCAAAGCTGCAGAGACAAGAGACGGGTCAGGCTGAGCCTGGGGCAGACCAGGGTCATGGCAGAAGCCCCCTCCCCGAGCCAGGCCCAGCTCACCCGCTGCTGAGCCTCTGCACAGTGCGGTGGCCACCGTAGCTGTCCAGCCCACGCGTGTCCGGCAGGTGGCCCGAGTCGCCCAGGCTGAGGCTGAGGCTGCGCACAGATGGCGCCCGGATAGCGGGCTCCAGGACGCCCCCTGGCACTCCCCCAGCCCCCACACGGCTGCGGTGGCCGCTCTGGAACCGCTGCAGGGTCCGCATGGCGGGGGCACGGATGGTCCGGCTGGGCGGCCCCTCGGCAGCCTCCGGCCAGTCCAGGCCCCCAGCCCGGCCACAGCTGGAGTCGGCCTGGCGCTCAGAGGCAAAGGCCCTGTAGGCGGAGGTGGCCGCCGGCTCCCGCGGCTCCTCCACCACTCTGTAGCATTCATCCGGGCCCCCGGCCCCCAGCCTGAGCGAGCGCAGGGACAAGGTGTCGTGATCCGCCCAGCTCCCCACCCTGCCACGCTCGTGGAAGGACGTGGGCCGGGTGGGCGGGGGCGCCGCGGGCCGGGCACCCCTATACCCTGCGGCCCCAAGGGCACTGCCTCCGCTCTGGGCTGAGCTCAGCCTTCGACCGGAGCTCACGTCCACGGCCGAGCGGGAGGACCAGGAGACAGGGTTGCAGGCGGGCCTGGCGATGGGCCGGAAGGTCTGTGGGGCAGGGAGGGGAGGGCAGTGAGGGGCGCTGGGCTTCCTGACGCTGGAGCCCCCAGAGCCCCCAGAACCTCCCTCACGGGGCTCCGGGCTGTCACTCACCGAGGTGTCCCCGCTCCGGCCCTGGGAGCGGGAGCTGAAACCGGCCTGCAAGGTGTGGTACTGAGCCCGGCACGCGCCTGTGGAAGGGACAGTGCAGCGTGGCTGGGCTGACGGCAAGGCACTGGCCTCCCGCCTGCCCTCCTGCCCTGAGCCCTGGTGGGGAGGCCAGTGGACTCTGGGGCAGGTGCCTTGGCTTCTGGTCCCTGCCGTTGCCTTGTCATCCCTCCCACAGCCCTCGTCCCTTCCAGCTGTGCCCCTCAGCGGGGGACGGATGTGCTCACCCTGCTGACCTCCCGGCTACCTGGGGAGTGTGCCAGGGCCTCCTTCCTCAGCTCCCCGATCCCTGCCAGGGCACAACGCCTGGCCACCGCCCCCAGGAAGCCACACTGACCTCCCGGGAGCCCATCCTGTGCTGTTGGTCACTCACCGCGGACACACAGTCTCCCTGGACCAGTGCCCTGAGGCGCAGTCCCCTGACCCACCTGGCCGAGCCACACCCACCCCTAGCCACACACAAACCGGGGGCACCGGCGCCAGTCCGCCTGCATGGCGAGTGGACAGACGGGCAGGTGGATGGAGGGCGGAGGGTGGAGAGATGGGGGGAGGGCGGGTTGGACCATCGGAAGGATGGGTGGTTGGATGAACAGATTGGTGTGTGAAGGGGTATCTAAGCCGGGAGGACGGAGGGACGGGTGGATGCTGAAGGGACAACTGAATGAATATGTGGATGACAGGTGGCGCGGGGTGGTTGGTCGGGTGTATAGGAAGAGCTGAGAACGCCCGGAGAAGAGTTGGGCAAAGGTCAAACCAAGGCAGAGCAGTGGGAACGGACTGGGGTGGCATCACCTGGGCAATGCCAGGGGCGGGGTCTTTGGATGGGGAGGGTGTTCCTGGGGTGGGCAGCCTCTGCTAGAGTCCCTGCTGTGGCCACACCTGGAGGGGGAAGAGTCCCATCCCCCAAAGGCCAGGGTAGAGTTCCTTGGGTGAAGGGATTCAGGGTGAGGGTGAAGGGAAGGGGGGGCCTTGGACCCTCCCCCAACCTCTGCCTCAGTGAGGTCTGGGGGGACTCCCCCGCCCAGCACGCTCCCCAGACGGGCCCTGGTTAATGAGGCTTCTGGGCAGGGGCTATTCACCCCTTGACTCTAGTGAGGCTCAGCCGTGGGGGGGCACGGCCCCGAGCCCGGGGGCCTTACCCCCACCCCCAAATTATAATCCTTTTTCCCCTAATTGCCAGGGTAGCCAGGGTGGTAATTAACCCCTCCCTGCTCCCTCCTCTACCCCATGACCCCTGGGCACACAACTTGGCCACCAGCAAGGCTGAGGCCCGGGTAGGGGAGGACGCAAGAATCCAGGCAGCCCTGGCGGCCCCTGTGCTGGCTGACCCGCTTATCCCCCGACCAGCAGCTGGCGGCCAGTACTGGGAAGGGCTCTCTGGAGATCACGCGAGCCACTGTGAAGCGGGGTCTTGGCCCCTGACATCCTGGAGGCTCCTCTTACTATCTAACCTTGGTCCCTGTTGCTGCAGCCTGGCAAGGGAGGAAATGGCATTTCTAGAAGCGCCCTGAACTTGCTGCACACACTGATGCACACGCACACACACATGTACACCCGTGCACGTGCCCCATGCACGAACCGGGGTTCCTACACAGGGGGCTGCCTGGCCCTGAGGGGCATTCCCCCACCCGCTGCTCTCATGGAGAGTATCCGGGTCACCCCAGCAGGGCCCCCCCCCCGCAATTCCGCAGGGAGACCCTGGCCCAGACAGGCCGTGGCTCTCCTCCAGGAGTCCCAGACCCCGCCCCTCACCTTTCTGTCTGCTCATTCCCGTGGGGCATGGGGGGTAGACGGTAGAGTCTGGGCGTCTGTGTCTCTGCGTTTGTGTCTCCAGGGGAGTGACGTGTGTGTCTGCGTGTCTGAGACCGTGTGTGAGCCCGTGGGATGTGGGACCGGACGCGTGTGTGTTCCGGGTTTGCCGACAGAGACGGACCCGGCCGGCCACATGCCACTTCTCCCGTGCCCCAGCTGGGGGGGGCGGGAGGCTCAGGGCCCAGTGGGCAGGTGAGGCCCAACCCGGCTCGCAGGGAGGACCCCCGGGGTCCCTGCCAGGAGGTGGAGGCCTCACCTTTGGCTTCTCCCACGCCTGGAGGCGTAGGGCGGTGACTCAAGGCGGGCCTGAGTGAGTCAGGGAGCTGAATCCGAAGTGGCCCCGCCGCGGCCTCTGGCCCTCGCACCACCACGCCCGCCGGGGCCACCCCCACCCGCCACCCACGTGGGCACCCGGCCAGCGTCTGCCTACCTCTGGCCGCCTCAGCCACCCCGTCGGGCTGGGCCGGCCCGTTCTGCCAAGGCTGCTGACCCAGCTGCAGGAGGCGAGCGCGGACCTGCTCCTGGACGCGAGCTGCACGCAGCCTCTCGGCCTCCGGCCCTTCGGTGCCCCGGCGGTCCAGCTGCAGGTCCGAGGGCAGCGCCAGGGAGTACACACCCATCTCGGGCTGCAGGGCCGACAGCAGGAAGTTACCGTCCTGCATGGCGGCGGGCGCGGGGGCCGGGTCTGCCTGGCCTGGGCCCGGTCGCCACCTCCAGCCCGATTTGTCTCCGCTGTCTCTTCCCGCGCGGCCCTGTCCCCGAAGTCCCCTCCCTGCCGGCCTCGCCCAGGGCTGGCCCGGAGACCGACGCCGCCCAGCCCTGAGCTCAGCTAGGGGCGGGGACACCTGGGCCAGGTGGGAGGGAGGGGCTACCACCCGCTTAAGGTGGAATTTGGGCGGAAGAACAGGCCATGCGCGTTCCCCCTCCTTCTGCCCATCCCAGGACAGGGCAGAAGGGGTCCGGGCCCTTCTTTGTTCCCAGCCTGTCTTTTGGGATAGGCCACAGCTGGTCCTTTGGGCCTACTGTTCTGAGCATTAGGGAAGGGCGGAGGGAGGCCACCTCGGGGAGTCTGAGGGCGGGGGCTCCCCCACCCTGGGGAGCTGGGGGCTCCAGGTCACTCCAGGGACCAGGCACCGCAGCAGTGAGGTTGGAGTGAGGCCTAGCAGGGGTCAAGTGCTAAGGGACAGAGTTGAGGATAAAAGGCTTGGAGTGGAGCTTTAGGGTGGATGGGGGCTCTATGGGGCCCTCGTCCTGGTCCTTGGTGCCCAAGAGACCCCAGAAGCAAGAGGTGAGACGGGCCCACCCCAGGCTCATGACCCCCCAGACCTCCATCCTGCAGACTCCGGAAGTGCCCCCAGCCCCCCGCCTCTGCACAGGCCTCCAAAGGGCTGGCTGGCCCTCCCGGGCTCCCGCCCCCCCAGGCTGTGGAGGTGGGAGGCCTCTCCCAACCCATGAGTCAAGGCTCAGCTCAGCAGGGGCAGGCGGGGCTGCCCCAGGGGGTTGACTCAGAGGGGCCCTCCTGCCCTGGCTGGGGGCGCAGGATCTGGCGTGCGCCGGGGAGAACCCAGGAGTCCAGGCGAGCAGGGACTTTGAGGGGTGGGAGTTGTGTGGGGAGGGGAGGCCCGGCAGTCAGAGGTGGGAGCGGGAGGGCCAGGCTTAGCAGCGCTCGCCCCAGGAAGGTCTCCCTGGAGCGGCACCGCCAGCTGGGCCAGCACGCTCCAAGGCCTCCCGTGTAGGCCCGGCTGGGATCCAGGACAGGCCCCTGGCGGACTGAGTTGGGGCTGAGCCCAGGGGGGCTGGAGGGGTGTGGGCTGAGTGGCCTCATGTACCTCCTGGGTTCCCCTGGGAAAGTCGCCCTGGGGCCACCCTCACAGGCCTTCCCTCCCATGGGAGGCCCTGACCCTGGGCCCTGGCCCCCTGAAGGCAGGGGACGGGACGTGAGCCCAGGTGGGAATGGTGGCTGGGGGCAGTGGCCTGGGGGCGAGGCGGGGTCGGGGTCAGAAGGCAGCCCTAGGGGTGAGGTCAGTGCTGGGGAAGGGACTGGGGGTGGGAGTCAGAGGTCAGCGTGGGGGGTGAGAGAGGGAGGGGAGGGTCCCCGGAAAGGACAAGGTGAACCCTGGGGTGGAGTCTCCCGGCTCAGGGGATGGGCACAGTGGGCGACCTACCCTGCTGGTGGTCCAGATACTGCCGGCCCCCGGGCTCATCCCAGAGGCCTCCGCTGCCGGCTGAGGAGTCCTGGGCTGCATCCCGGGCCCAGCACTGCCGTCGGGGCCTCAGTGTGGGACAGGACTGCCGGGGCACCGGGAGGGTGGGGTGGGAACGCCCGCACGCCCAGCGAGCTCATCAGACCGGTTGCTTCCCTGGGAGACGTGTTTTGTGTGGAAAAATCCCAGGATACAAGTTTGTACAGCGCTGAGTGCGCCTGGAGGCCCGCCCTTCACGCGAGTCCACCTGGGATCCCCCTGGCAGGGCAGCAGGCCTCGAGGGGCAGACTGCAGGTGGGGTCCAGAGGTCCTGGGTGGTGGGACAGGGCTGCAGAGGGATGGAAGGGGCTTTGGTGGGGTCGGAGCCACGGGATGGAGAGGAGGTGCCAGGCAGACACCCCCTAGGTCCGGTTTTCCACAGCTTGCGGGGGCCTCAGGGCCAGTTCTCTGAGGCTTCCCCCTCCTCTTGGCAGGGAGGGCTGCGGGTGCCCCCAGGCTGTGCCGAGCCTCCCTGAGGACCTGTGGACCCGTGGACCCCTCCACCTCCCCATCTCGGATCTCCTGCCTCTGTGGCTCAGGGTCCAGGGAAACCCTGGGGATCCCGGGCGAGGTTTCTCTAACCACTGCAGGGCCTGAGGGACTGGCTGTGGCTTGAAACCTGTTCCACCCGAAGCTCAGAGCCCGGTCCAAGCCCTGCGACCAGCCTCTTCTCCGTCCTCCCCGAGCACCCCCTCTTCCGGGAGCTGGTGTGCAGGGAGAGAGCAGGAGGAGGAGGACTCTGTGCCGGCTTGAGGGTGAACTTCCTGCGGGAGGGGACTCTGTGGCAGATGGGGGAAGATTCACCCAGGGAGCTTAGAAAACAGGCGGTAGGTCCTGGAGGTCTGCGTTGGTGCACTTTCGGGTTTGAGATCCCGGGACCTGAGGGCCTGCAAGGGTGTGGGATGCTCTTACTTGGGAGGTGGGGGGATGGGGGAGCCTGGACTCTGCCCTGGGGCGTGGGAAGGAAGGGCTATGGGAGCCCAAGAGGGGCAGGTTAGCATTTACAACCCCGACAGCTTAGAGGTCGGGCTGGGGTATTTACTGGAGGAGGGGGACCCCAGGCAGTTGTTACAAAAGTCTCTGGAGGAGGGCTAGGGGATGGGGGGCGATATGGGGTGGTTTTCAGGGACGAGGGCCAGAGTAGGAGGCGGGTGGAAGGACGGACGCCCCCCTAGTGCTGGCTTTGGTGACCTGGGAGGCACTCACTGTGAAGGGGCTAGGGGCTGCCCGGTCTGTGAGGGCGGAGCTGGAGGAGGGGTACAGAGGGCGCCCCACCCCACCTCGGTGCGGAGTCTGGAGGGGGGCTATTAGGGGGCAGGAATGGAGGAGAAAAGCTTGAAGATGTAGACAGCAAACTAATATTCAAAACAAGATTCGGGAGCGAGCTGGAGCACAAAGTTAGGTAGATCGCCCGGGGCCACAGAGCCTGCCGGGGTCGGGATGGATCAGCGCGAGGTGACGCACCAGGCGTGAGGGCGCGGCGCGCCGGCGGGGGCCGGAAAGATGCGGGTCTTGCTGCTCGGGCTCCAGCCGTGCGTGTCCCGGCGCTTCCTGTCAGCAAACTCGCGAACCTTCCAACATCCCGAGGGCGGGGCTCCCGCCACACCCAGCCCAGCCCAGCCCAGCCCGGGGTTAGGGTTAGGGTCCCTCCTCCATGAAGCCTACCTGGACTTGCACATCGGGCGCTGCCCCGGATCCCCCTGGGGCGGGGCATCCTCTGCGCCCCCTGGCGCCCCGCCCCTTTGGCGGGGAAGGTCGCCAAGGGTTACAGCCCCACCTCCACCCGTCCACCCCCTCCCTTCAGGTCGTCCGTCCACCCTGCCGGTTCTGCGCTCTTGCATGCGCTGGCGCTGCTCCGGGGCAGGTGTGTGACCAAGACAGACGCAGCTTCTCGCGGGAGCGCTCCTTCTGGGGTCCGGGGGGGACACAGACCCAGCGGTCCACACGCAATGATGCTGGTCTGGATGGCGGGGCAGCTGAGAGCCTCTGGGACAGAGGGGGCGCCTTGCAGAGGCCCCAGAGAGGACCCTAAAGGGAACGGGGTGGCCGGAGCCCATGGTTGGGGGGCGCTCCAGCAGGGGAGGAGGATGAATTGACTAAGGGGGACCGGGGAGGTGGTGGCGGGTCCCCGGGGTGGCCTGGACCAGGAGGGCCCCAGGGCAGGGAGGGTGGAGAGAATGTTGCGTCCCGTCCCTGGAGGGGTGCAAGCTGGTGCTTCCTCCCTCCGGAGGCCTGTCTCGGGTCCTGGAGAAACTCGTCACCACTCATGGGCACTGTTTGCGAGGGCTCGGCGGTGGAGGCTGGGTGGTGGGTGCTTTGTTCACATTCTGTCCTTAATCTTGACAGGGGCACCAGGAGGCGGAGCTGTGATGTGACTCCATTTTACAGACCGGGAAACAGGTTCCCCAGGCTAAATAAGTTTCCAGAAGTTACGAAGCAAGTGAGGGTGTGTAGGGAAAGGTCTCCCTGAGCGGTACAGGGCTGAGCTTGGGGACTGGCGCTGGCCGGTGGGTGGGCGTCTTGGTAGTCCCCCAGCTAGGTCTGGGCCGCTTTCTCCACTGAGGTCAAGAGGGGGATTTGTTTGCCTTCTCCCGGTGGCTTAGCTTCAGTCTTGTTCTCAAAGGGGTTCCCGCTCCCCTGGGCCCTTTCCCATCGCTGCCGCAGGAGCCCTTTGCTCTCACCATCTGCTCGGCTCCGAGACCTGCTGTTGCCTTTTTGGTTGAACAGCATCAGAGCTGGGTAACCCTTCAGGCTCCAGCTTCCTTTCCCGAAGGACCTCCGCCCCCTGGAGCTGTCAGAGCCGGCCCAACCCGAGGGCCGGGGGTGGGGTGGGGGGCGACCAGGGATTTTGTCAGTGTCTGGATTTTGGCCATTCTTATAGGTGTGTAGAAGTATCTCTTTGTTCTATCATATGCATTTCTCCGATGACATAGGACGTGGAGCATCTTTTCATGTGCTCATTTGCCATCTGTGTATCTTCTCTGGTGAGGGATCTATTAAGGTCACTTGACCATTTTTCAGTTGGGTTACTCATTTTATGGTTGAGTTTTAAGAGTTCTTTCTATATTTTGGATAACAGTCATTTCTCAGATGTGTCTTTTGCAAATATTTTCTCCTAGTCTGTGATTTATCTTCTCATTCTTTTGACATTGTCTTTTGCAGAGAAGTTTTTCATTTTAATGAAGTTCTGCTTATCAGTTCTTTCTGTCACGGATCAGCCTTTGGTGTTGTGTGCACCGACTCATCACCACACCCAAGGTCATCTAGGTTTTCTCCTGTGCTATCTTCTAGGAATTTTATAGTTTTGTGTTTTACATTTAGGTCTATGATTGATCTTGAGTTATTTTTTGTAAAGGGTGTAAGGTCTGGGTCTAGATTCATTTTTTGCATGTGGATGTCCAGTTGTACCAGCACCATTTGTTGAAAAGACCATCTTTGCTCCATTGTATTGCCTTTGCTTCTTTGTCAAAGATCAGTTGACTGCATTTATGTGGGTCTATTTCTGAGCTCTCTATTCTGCCCCACTGATCTATTTTGTCTAATCTTTTGCCTGTACCACACTGTCTTGATTGCTGTAGCTCTATAGTAAGCCTTGAAGTTGGATACTATCAGTCTTCCAAGTTTATTCTTCTTGAATATTATGTTGGCTATTCTGGGTCTTTTGCCTCTCCAGAAAAGAATCAGTTAGTTGATTGGTGGGGTTTTGATTAGGATTGCATTGAATCTATAGATCAAGTTGGGAAAAACTGACATCGTGACAATATTGAGTCTTCCCATCCATCAACATGGACTATGTCGCCATTGATTTAGGTCTTTGATTTCTTTCATCACAGTTTTGTAGTTTTCCTCATATAGATCTTATACATATTTTGTTAGATTTTTACCTAAGTATTTATTTATTTTGGTGCTAATGTAAATGGTATTGTGTTTTAAATTTCAAATTCCAATAGTTCATTGCTAGTGTATAGGAAAGCAATTGACTTCTGTATATTAACCTTGTATCCTGCAACCTTGCTATAACTGATTATTATTATTTTTAAATATTTATTTATTTTGGCTGCGCCAGGTCTTAGCTGCGGCATGCGGACTCTTAGTTGCAGCATGCGTGCGGGATCTAGTTCCCTGACCAGGGATCAAACCCGGGCCCCCTGCATTGGGAGCACAGAATCTTACCCACTGGACCACCAGGGAAGTCCTTATAATTGATTATTAGTTCCAGAAGTTTTTTTTTTCTTTTCTTTCCTTTTTTTTTTTTTGGCTAATTCTTTTGGATTTTCTCCATAGATGATTGTCATCTGCAAACTAAAACAATGTTATTTCTTCCTCCTCAATCTGTATACTTTTTATTTCCTTTTCTTGTCTTGTTGCGTTAACTAGTACTTCCAGTATAATATGGAAAAGAAGTGATGAGAAGGATTTATCATTGATTTCTAAAAATGTCTTCAAATGTCACCTCGGACCTCCTCCCCTTCCCCATCTGTGTCCTTGGCAGCCTCATCAGCACCTCAGGGCTTTGCTGGGATGTCACCTTCTCAGGTCAGGCTTTTTCTTTTTTTTTAATAAAAATTTTGCCCATATTTTCTTCTAGAATTTTTTTTTTTTTTTTAATTTTTGGCTGCGTTGGGTCTTCGTTGCTGCACGTGGGCTTTCTCTAGTTGTGGCGAGCAGGGGCTACTCTTTGTTGTGGTGCGCGGGCTTCTCATTGTGGTGGCTTCTCTTGTTGTGGAGCACGGGCTCTAGATGCACGGGCTTCAGTAGTTGGGGCATGCGGGCTCAGTAGTTGTGGCTCGCGGGCTCTAGAGCGCAGGCTCAGTAGTTGTGGCGCATGGGCTTAGTTGCTCCATGGCACGTGGGATCTTCCCGGACCAGGGCTCAAACCCGTGTCCCCTGCACTGGCAGGCGGATTCTTTAACCACCGCACCACCAGGGAAGCCTGGCCAGGCTTTTTCTGATCACTGTTTACAATGGCAGCCACACTCAGACTCACTATTCTCTTTCCAGCTTTATTTTTCTTGACAAGAGCTGCCACCAGCTAATATACTGGAGATGTCTTTACTGTGTCTGTTGTCTGCTCCTCCTCACCCTTCACTAGAATGTAAGTTCTACGAGGCAGGGATTCTTGTCTGTTTTGTTCACCACTTCTTCCACAGTGCCTGGCACATAGTGGGTACTCAATAGTTGTTAAAATGGATTAATAAATTATGGTATACGAATAGTCCAGATTAGATGAAATGTTGTCTGAAATTTTTTTCTGCTTCCAAAGGTAATTCTTTTTCTGATGTGCATGCTTCCCCTGTTACATTCCCCCCGCCCCACTTTCTTGGAGTATATATTCTTAATTCCAGGGCTGGTTCTTTTCTTGTCACTAACATCTACATCTGGGGATCATTTCTTCTGAACTAGATACTTCGGGAGGAGTGGGCAGTATGAGCTGGGGCATCTGGTAACTTCTGAGTAGGTGTGTGGCAGGTTTGCTGTGTCCTCCACCCTGTGGGCACCAGCAGGCCTCACGTCACAAGTGACTTAGTGTTCACAGACACCCGCTGGCTGCCCTGGTCAGCAGCCACAGAGCTGAATGCCCTGGGCCATCTCTAGGGTCTTCTCAGGGCCCGACTGGAGTGTCCATCTGGTTCCTCTTTCCCTGAAATCCTCCCTGCTGCCCTGTGTTCATGGCGAGGTAAATCTTGCGAGGACTGTTTGGAGTGCTGGGCGGACGTGCAGCCTTCCCACAGGATGAGGCAGTACAGAGTAACAGCCCCAAAGATGTCCATGCCCCAATCCGCAGAACCTGTGGCTGTCACCTCCATGGCAAGAGGGACTTCGCAGAGTAAGTAAAGGATGTTGCTTGGGATGGAGCGATTATCCTCGGTTATGTGGGTGGGTCCAGTGTCATTCCAGGGCTCCTTATAAGAGGGAGGCAGGAGGGTCAGAGCCAGAGAAGGAGGTGTGATGATGGTAGTAGAGGTGTGAGAGAGACAGGGAGAGTGATATGAAAATGGTAAGCTGCTGGCTTTGAGGATGGAGGGAGAGGCCACGAGCCAGGAAATCCAGGTGGCCTCTAGGAGCTGGGAAAGGAGGGAAGCGGATTCAGTCCTAAAGCCCCCAGAAGGGGTGCAGGCCTGTGGAAACCTCGATTTTAGGACTTCCGACCTCCAGAGCTGTAAGACAGGAAATTCCATTTTGTTTGTGGAAATCTGTTACAGCAGCTACAAGGAACTCATATGGGCAGGCACGCCCGGTGCCAGGCAGAGCACCCGCCTCCCTGCCACGACTGGGACCCCAGGGAAGGGCGGGCCCTCGACAGCATTATCCAGCCCGTCTGACTCTCCAGGGGACTCCTGACCCTGAACCTCCACGAGACAAGTCAAGCAAACCCCCCATTATGTTTAAACCAGTGTGCATTGGGTTTTCCATTTATGGCAACTGAGTCCTAACTATACCCCCAACCTGGTCGTAGGATGTCACCCGCCACCCCGGGGTGCCTAGTGCGCCCACCTCTTTGAGGAGGATGGGGCAGGACTGACATCCAAGGTCTGTTTTCACAACGAAGGGGACTAAGCAGACGGTCGAATATTCTTTGCTCGCAGGGGGAAAGGCCTTATGCCACGCCGGTGACTGGCGGCTCCACGCACAGGGTGCTGAGGGAGGGTCCAAAGCCCCTTTGCCTTCAGGGCCCAACACAGAAGCTCAGAGGGAACGTGCGGGCAGAGGTGAGTGGTCTCGAGGGTGGAGAAAGGTGCGGTCAGCATGGCGGCTGCAGCTCAAGTCAGGAAAGGGAGTCAGGAGCGGGCACAGTGCCCAGGGCCACCGTGGGTGCAGGGTCTCTTGCCGCCGCCCAGGCCCACCTCTGCCCTCCCAAGAGAACCAGACCCAGAGGATGAGTCAGAACTAAAAAAAATATTTCATTTCATTCTGAATAAAAAACGGAACAGACAGAACTCTTGGAAATCCTGAAACAATGTCATTGCTACGGCAAAATTTCACAGAAATCATCGCACAGGGCGTGGGGGCCAAGCCCAGGCCCCGCCGGCTACGACGGCCGCCTCTCTGGGGTGGGCACAGAGGGGGCAGCAGCCTGGGGGGCCAGAGAGGGGCAGGCACAGGTGGTGGCTGTGCCCCTGGATGAGCCCCGCTGGGTCCCCAGGGTCCAGGCTCAGAGCCTGGCCTCCAGCTGCCACGGCAGGACAGCAGCCGGGGCTGGGAGGGGTCGCTGGTCCTCAAGGGGCCTCCTTGCGGGCGGCCTTGCGGCTGCGCACGCCCCACATCCCCCGCTTAGAGTGGTAGTGGTGGTAGAAGTTCCGCACTCGGAGCCGCTCCACCTCCAGCCCTGCCTGCAGGACCCTGGGTGGGGAGGGGGAGTCAGGGCTGCCCCTCAGCCCAGAGGATCTTAGGGGGGTGATCAAGACTGGGGGTATGGGGGTGAATGGGGCTGCCCTGCTTCTTCAGGACCCTGCAGGGGGAGGGCATGCATGTCAGGGCTGCCCCTGAGCCTACAGAACCCTGGGGGTGGGATGGAATGGAAGAGGTCACGCCCCTGGTCCAGGGGCTGGGGTGTCAGGGCTTCCACTACTGTCCAAGCCCAGTAGGAGGAGAGGGACCCAGGAGAGGCCTGTAGGGTCTGCGGGCAGAACTGGTTCAAGGGCTTCCCTGAGTCTGCAGAATCCTGGAGCTAGGAAGGGGTTTTGGGGAGTGGGGTGGGGTCCAAGGATCTCTCTAGGCCTAGCTCTGGGGGTCGGAGGAGGAGGAAAGCAGAGTCCCGTCAGCATGTGAGGCCCCTCCCACCCAGGGGAGGAGGATGTGGGAGTCTCAGTCTCCGCTAGGGGGAGGGGGTCACCTGTCCAAAAGCTCCCAGTCCTCGCCGCCCCACTGGTCCCGGAACTCCTCAGTGTTCATGCCTCCAATGCGGTCGAAGTCGGACTTGTAGATCCCAAAGAGGCCGAAGCCGTTCACCTCCCAGTAACCTGGCGGGGACGGGGTGCCCTTCAGACACCAGGTCCGGCAAGCCCTTCCTCAGGAGGGCTCTCGGGATCACTCCAATGTGTCGGTCATAACCTGGGAGGCCTGTGCATGACTTGGGTGTTGGAGAAGGTTCTTAGGGGCCGAGCATGACCCTGGGGTTACTGGGGGGAGGACTTGGGGTCCTGGGCACTCTGGGGGTCCTAAAGGCCACAAGGAGTCCCAGGCGTTATAAGGGGCATTGATGGGGCCCTAGGCCCTGCCTTGCGGGTTGGGAGGCCCCCGGGGGCCTGGGTTTTGCCCTGGCACGGGTGGGACCCCTGACGTTACCGAGGGACATTCAGGGCGTTACCGTGAGGGTCCCCTGGCGAGCTCCCGCAGCCCAGCCGCATGACCACGGGCGCAAAGGCCAGCCTGCCCTCCACGCAGTGCTTGCGGATGCCATCCAGGATGCCGGGGGGGAAGTGGATGTGCAGGTCGCAGAGGAAAACGATGCTGCTGGCATCCTGGAGACGGCGGGCAGGTCTGAGCCTCGCCCTCTCCTCCGGAAGGGCACCCCCCGCCCCCAGCCCATCTCATTCTCTCCACCCGCACCATTCTGCCCACGCACCTCCACCGCGGCCACTCCAGCTTGCAACCCCGCGGAGCGCTCAAAGTTCCCGGTCCGCCTTAGGTATTGGTATCTGGGGGAGGAAGGGGATATGGGGTGGGAAATCACAGCCACCCATCTCTGGGGGCGGGGGCGGGGGCAGGAAAACCCATGCCGGGCCGGGAGGAGGGAAGATGTGCTTGGCCCTCCCCGGTAGGTGGGGGGCGCCGTTACCTGGGCAGTGGCGCCGCGCGGAGGGCCCGCTCCACGTCCATGTCCTCGCTCTCGAAGTCCACCAGGATGACACTGAAGCGAGAGTCCCCTGTACGGGCGTGCAGCGCAGCCATGTCTGCCAGGAACTGTACCACCCAGCGCGCCTGGTTCTTCACTGGAGGAGGATGGGGATACTGAACCCACCTGGACCCGACCTGGCGGTACCCTGCCCAGGACCAGTGGCACTGCCCCCCTCCCCATAAGGCCTGCTGGACAAGGCTCCCCCCCGCCCGCCACCCCGCAATCCCAGGTGGCTGGTCGGCCAGCCCCACTCCCGCGCACCTGGCACGATGAAGTGCACCATCACATCCTGGCGCCAGGCCAGGCGCAGTGGCCGGCACAGCTCCGGGCGGCCGTCGGGGCGCGCGGAGGCGGCTGGAGCGGGCTCGGGACTATCCCCGTCTCCATCTGTGTCGCCGGCACGCGCCCCGGGCAGGCGCAGGAAGACATACTCAGACAGGCGCAGCCGGCGCCCGCCGCGCTCCTGGAGCTCCAGCTCCAGGAGAAAACGGCTTCCCCGCGCGGAGTCCCGGCGCTTCTCCACGTTCACGATGCGCAGAAGAGCGTACCGCCTGCGGGGCAGGACCCAGTCAGCCCCCTCGGGCTCCGAAGCTGCGTCCACGACTCCAACCCCATTCTTCCCACAAGCCGCCCCCAGCCGCAGAAATGAGGTGGCCACTCAGGTGGGGTGCCGCACATCCCCCGTCCATCACACCTCAAGGCCTGCTGGGGAGCTCCTTTCTCAGAAGGCAGGCCCACATTCTGGGGCTCCCTCTCCGTGGGGCAGCCCATAAGGGAGGCGTCCCCAAGCCCAGGCCAGTCCTCTCCTCGGTGCCACCACTCCTGTCCACAGCTGCACGCTCAGAAACCTTTAGGGGCGCCCACTGCCCACAGGCCGAGGTTCAGACGTCTGAATTCTAAGCCGGTAAACGGTGTCTACCTTGTGGCCTCAATACGCCCTCAGGTTAGATGAGCAAGCTTCCTCTTCCCGTGGGGTCTTTGCCCTAGGTGTCCCCTGCCTGGATGCTCGCCCCATGCTCCCCGCCCTCCTCTCCAAGGTCCTGGGTGCCTCCTCTGAGAAGCCTCCTTTTTGCCCCCCCCAGCACCAGTGCAGGGGCTGCCCTGATCTCTGGGGAAGAAGCCTCTGGGCCTTCAGCTGCTGGCCCTTCCCCAGCCCTGGCCTGGGAAGATAGGGCCCCGCCCTTGACTAGGTCACTCTCCCTTCTATCGCACATCCCCCCCCCCCCCCCCCGGCCCTTTGCAGCCAGTATCCCTCACCCTCGGAGCCTACCGGTGTGACCTCCCAGGGGTCTAGATTCCTCCCTTCACCCCCTGCCCATCCCCACCACGCTCTCCTCAAGTACCAGGGACTTTCTGCCCCAAACGCTCTGGGTCTGTGCTCTTGCTCCTTGGGCCACCCACACCCTTGCACGGCTTAGGGAAGGTGGGGCTGCAGCCATGACCTTTCTGCTGGACAGACCCCCTCATGCCCATGGGACAAGGAGCTGCTCCCAGGAAGCTCAGAGCCAAGTGCAGGCTCGCTTTCTCAGAGCCAAGTGCAGGCTCACTTTCTCAGCCACCTAGAAATCAATCTACCCCAGCCCCTGCCAAGGGTCCAGGCCATCCCATCGCCGCCCTGGACCAAGCCCTGTCAGTCATGGGCTCCCCCTTCCACCCCCTCCTCTCCAACACAGCCACATGCTTGTCTATGATCCAGATGGGCCAAACCTGTGTCCTGCTCTAAACTGTGTATCGGAGGCAAGAAGAATGACTCCTGCACCTGGCCTTCAAGGACCATGAGGCCTGTCCTCTGCCCACCAGCCTCCTGGCCAGCCTTTGCCTGTCTCTGCAGGTCCTGCCCCTACTTAAGGGCTCAGCACAGCTCTGAGAACCCCTCAGGGCCTCCCCTCAGGTCAAATTGGGGCCCCCACTCTCCAACCCTCATACCTACTTGGGGTGGAGACAAGACTGGATTCCTGGGGCCTGGGGGAGACCAGAAGGGCCAGTCGGGCAGGAACCCTGAGCCCTCCCCCGAGGACCAAGACCCCAGCCAGCAAGGTGCCAGTGGGGAGAGGGATCCAGGGGTTCCTAGCCTGGCCTTCGTGTGTGTCTCTACCTGGAAGAGAGACCTGGGTGGCTCGGCTCCATCCTCAGGTCCAGGTCCAAGGTGATAGGTGTGGGGTTTGGAGGTGCAGGACAGGGGAGCCAGCCCTGGGTGTTGGGGGAAAGGTTCCTAACACAGGACAGGGGCCCTGGGCAGTAAGGGGCCCCAGAAGGGTGAGGAGACACTTCCGGGGGAGGGGGGGCGTGTACCATTCCCAGAGCAGCGCCCCGTTAAACCCTGGGGAAGTCTGAGGGTCCCACGGAGGCCAAGCGCGTCCCTTCCCACGCGCGCCCTGCCCTCGCACCCTCCGTGGCGCGCGTTGAGCCGCTCCATGTACTGGGCCACCACGTCCACGGCCTCGGCCTCCGGCAGCTGCAGGTTCCCCGACACGTTGCAGCGCAGGTCGTTCCAGTCCGAGCGCAGCATCTCGAAGTCCACATTGCCCACGCTGAACGTGCGCTGCCAGTTGATAGCGTCCTCGCGCCAGCGGCCGCGCCCCGGGCCGGCCTTCTCTTCGCTGTCCTCCGACGCAGCCTCTTCGCCCTGCGCCCCTTCCTCGTCGTCCCCTTCCTCCTCTTCCTCATTCTCCCCGGGCAGCTGTGGCCTGGACACCTGGGACAAGCTCAGGAAGGAGGTCACGGGCTGCGCTTCGGACGAAGAGTTCGAGTCCGCGGTGGGGGCCGTGAGTCCCGGCTCGCGTGCCTGGCCCTCTCGGCTCCCCTGGGTGGCCGGCGCCGGGGCCCGGGGCCTCAGCTTTGCGGCCTGGGGGCCGCCGGTCCTGCGGCCTCGAGCCCGGGGTGGGCGTGGACGCGCGCGCAGCTGCACCCGGGGTTGGGGTCTGGGGCGCAGGAAGACGCCAGGGAAAGGTGGCCGGGGAGGGCCGCGTGGGCTGAGCTGCGCCGGGGCCCGGGGCGGGGCCCGCAGTCCCGGCCGCACCCGGGTGACATACACCTTCGGGGGCCGCTCGGCCGCGGCTGCTGGGCGGGGCGGAGGGGCACGGCCCCAGAAGAGGGGAAGGGAGCGGGCGGCCCAGCGCAGCGCCCGCGAGCGCCGGGGGGTCGGCCGGCCCAGGGGGGCGGGAGGCGTTGGCAGGGCGGGAGTGGCCGGGGCCTCGGTGGGGGCCGCGGGGGCGGGGGGCCGGCGGCCGCCCGGCGTTCGGGGCGCCTCGGTGGGCTCCAGACCGTCGAGCAGCTCCCCGTCGTCCTCGTCGTCCAGGAAGTCTGTGGGCAGCGCGGGTGAGCTGCGGCGCCAGGGCGGGCCCAGCTGAGGGGGTGGGGGGCGCTGGGGGCACTCACCGTCTGGGTTGAGGAAGAGAAAGGCTCGGCGCTGCACCTCCTCCTCTTCGTCTTCCTCCCCCTCCTCCCGGTCCATCTTCATGTATTTGTAGAACCCAAACCTGGGGCCGGGGCGGGGCGTCAGAGACCAGGCTCGGCCGAGGCCCCGCCCATTCTTCCTTGGGCACCACCCACCCACCTTTCCAGATACAACGGCGACTCGCGGTAGAAGCACTTGTTGTCCGTCTCCATGTGAGTCAGGCGTGTGTAGTCATTGGGATAAACGAAGGACAGGTACACCTGGGGCGGGCAGAGGGCTCAGGTTGGGGCTTCTTCCAGAGGGTCTGGAGGAGGCTCCGGGAACCCTGGGAAGAGGGAGGCCTGGGTCTCAGGGAAGACCTTGGTGAGGGGCACTTACAAACTGCAGTCCCTGGTATCTTGCGATGGGAAAGTCCTTGACAACGTAGGTGGGGGCGTAGGCGCAGGGCTCCAGCACATTCTCCAGACTCCAGGGCTCCACCCGAGGCGCTACGGGAGGCGTGGTCACATTGCGACCTGAAACTCCTGCCCCGCCCCCCACCCCACCCCACCCCGGGGGGCCTCCTCTCACTGAGGAAGAAGGTGTCTCGGGGGTCGGGCCGCAGCATGTCGGCTCTGGGCTCCTCCTGCAGCAGGCGCCCCCCAACGTGGCTGGCTGGAGATTGGGGCACGTGGGCCACGTGGTCCATCTTCAGGGCTGACTCATCTAGGGGCAGAGGACGTGTGGGGACCCCAGGAGTTCCTAGAGACCCCTCCTCACCCATACCCAGACGCCACCCCAAAGAGGCCGCCCAGCCCTCCCGCTTCCCCATAGAGGCACTGGGCTCCGCACCTGTATACAGGGAGATGTGAGCAGAGCCTATGACCTCGAACTTCAGACCCGGCAGGAAGGCTCGCCACTGGGGGTTCGAGAGGGTGGTCAGGACCAAAGGATGGGGGTCAAGGTGGGAACACAGCTGGGTCAGGGAGGAGTGAATCTTCCCTGACGTGGGGCTGGGGAACTAGTAGGGGCAACCCCTTCACGGACGCAGGAAGCTTGGGGTGGGGGGGTGGATGGGAGAGCGGTCCTGAGAAGGTACAGCAGGGAAGCTGGAGAGGCCCAGAAGGCTGGGGTCCCTGGAGGCAGATGAGGATGCCTTTCCTGACATCCTGGGTGCTTCCTGACCTTCTGGTTATGGCCTCTGCCCCCACCTCCTCCCGGTTCTGCAGCCACTGCCCTTCTGGAGGTCAGAGCTGGCCCCCCAGCTCCCCGCTGGACCTCCCCATCCCCACTTACCCCACTTCTGTGGCTGGGCCTTCCCAGTCTCCCTTGCAGACTCTCCCTCCCCCACCACTCTCACGTTGGGGTTCCTGGGGGCTGTCCCAGGCCCTCTTCCCTTCCCAGCTCATCCTGGGCCCTTAGTCACCCCCTCGGCTTCCACAAGATCACCCCAAATCTGCATCTGCAGTCTGGACCCTCTGCTAAGCTGAGCTGGGGTGATGCCCACCACACACAAACCAGACACGTGCAACCTCCCACCACCCCCTAGCCCACCCTGGTCACCACCCCACACCCAGCCAGGCTCAGACTCTCAGACGCTGGGCATCTCCCTCCGCCCCCCCCCGCCCCCCACCCCGCCCTTCCACTTCTTCCATTCCCACCTCCCTGGTTCAGGGACCGATGGATGGCCACCCACGAAAATCCCTCCCAACAGGCAGCGGCCAGAGGGTTTTCCCTGAAACGCAAATCCAGTTGCCTCATCCTCAGGAGCAAGCCCTGCCGGATCTGGCCACCAGACTGCTTGGAGTTCCAGAAGACTCCAGGTGGTTCCATTCCTCTGCTGTCCTCGAGACCTGGAATTCATCTTTGCACCCCAGATTCTCTCCCCACTGGTCTCCCTGTGAATGTCTCTCATCTCTCAAGAATCTGCTCAAGGGCCACTTCCTCTGTGAGCACAAGCCCCGTCCCTGAGCATCTGCTTTGTCAGCTAGATGGGAAGCTTCTCTGGGGGGGGCGGGCGGGGTCCACACCGTTGTCCTGCGGGGAGTGGCCGGAAAGAGGAGGGCAGGGCAGGGAAGGTGGGGTCTCCAGAAGCCCTCAGAGGGCAGCCGCACTCACGCCCACTTCCACGTGGTCCGAGCCGCGGTCGTCCTGCTTGTGCAGTAGCTCAAAGTAGTACCTCCGGGAGGCCATGAGCCTGGGGACGGGAGGAGTGAGGGGGCGGGCCCGCCATGCCCCAGAAGCCCCAAACAGATGGGGAGCCCACAGGAGGTGGGGCTTGAGGGGGCAGCATAGCAGCGGCTTCACGCATGCACGTGTCACCCACTCCTCACACACACACATGGGTACACACTCATGCACACACTCCCACACTCACTCACCGCCTGGGCTTGGACACCTGGGAGCTGAACTTGGTGAATTCTCCGGGCGCTGTCCACTCCGAACCAGTCTGGAGGGTAACAGAGAAGGGGCAGGAGGCTCACGCTCTCCTTGGGGCACCAGCCCCATCCAGCCCCCCCTCCTGAGAAGCTGGAGGGGCCAAGTGACCAAGCCGCAGGAGGCCCACGAAGACAAGCGGTGTGGATGGAGGGCTGGGCTGCGCGTGGGGGTACCTTGCCCACAAAGGCCACCAGCTGGGCGCCCGCCGGGCTCTCGGTTGGGCTCAGCCAGAACTCCGAGTTGTCATCCGAAGCCACGGAGAACTGGACATCTCCTAGGCCACAGGACCACAGGACAGGGCTCAGGGGTCGGTGGGGGCTTCGTGACACCCTGCCCGCCACACCCCCGTCCCCGCACCATCTCTCGCCGGGTGGATGAAGCCGAAAATCCGGAGGCCGTAGTTCTTCCACTTGGGGGACACAGCCAGCTTCTTCACGGTGGTGCGAGTCTGGGGGGGCAGCGGCCTCTGACGTCAAGGTCCCTGCCCACCTGCGGGCCGGCCGCCCCCCACCCCAGCACTCACATGAGGGAAGAGCGGGAAGTGCAGGTTCCTCCTGAGATGGCCCACGGCGCCCCCGCACCAGTCTTCGAACACGTGCAGGTTCACCTGCCCCTTGTACTGGGGGTGGGAGGAGGGCTTACCTTCTGCACAGCTGCCCCCGGCCCTCCCCAAGCCCGAGCCGCTGGACAGAGCTCACCTCCTCCCGCCACGAGGGCGCCTGACGGGTGAGGTTGAGCGACAGTGGCCTTCCAGCCCCCCCGGGAAACAGCACGTCTGGGTCCCGACCTTCGGGCTACGGGAGAGAAAGGGCACCAGGGTCAAAGCTGAGAAATGTGAGGGCAGGAAGAAGTCACACAACCACACACACACACACACACACACACACACCAGGCTCAGACACAGTGCGTGACACAGCCCGCCACACACGCCGGTTCACTTCACAGACATCCCTTCCACATGTAGCCACGAAGCCCTGACTCCATCACGCCCCGCCGTGCACACCCACCCGAGCAGACCCTTGGCCACCCCACGTGCAGCAGCTGCGTCCACCCGGGCTGGGGCCACGCTCCGTGCTGGAGCGCTGTGTCCTCCCTGCACACGGCCCACAGGTCCTGAGGCCACCGGCGCAGGAGTGGCCTTGGGTCTCGTGTGTGCTGTGGGGTTCCTCCCCACAGCCCTGCTCACCACCCGCTCCTCCTCACGGCTCTCGCTGGAGTCCTCTGCCCTCTGTGTGGACGGTGCAGCCCGGATGCCCCGGCCATCTGTCACACCGCTCAGCTTCTCACCATCTGTGGGCGGCACATGAGGCGTGACTGGGGTCCAGGCTCTCCAAGGCCACAGCCCCTGCCGCTGGGGTCAGCTGGGGGCAGGATGGCCAGTGGTGTCTCCACTGAAGCCCTCCCTCCCCACGTCTGCCCCTTCACGCTACCCGATGCCCCACCCTACAGCTGGAAGTGCTCTCGGCTGGGCCCTTCTCCCACATCCCACCTCCGTGGGGACGGCCCTTGCCTGAGTCCCCCACCTGGCTTTTCCCAGCCCCCACTGGCATGAGGGAGCAGTTATGTGTATGCACATGCTAGCATATATGCATGCACACACACACCCGTGGGGCTGTTGTCATCAGTGACTCTGCCCCCAGGAAGGCCCCCAGGATTGCTCTGTGCCCTCAGCACTTTTCCTGTGTGCTGGAGTGTTTTGTGTCTGACTCCCTTACCAGAACTGAGAGCCAAGGGTTAGTGCTGGAGTTTGTTGTCAGGCGAGCTGGCACTGTGGTCTTGAGGCTACCCCAGCCCTGGCCCATGGCACGTGTGCCACCTGCTGCCCTTGAGGCCAGGGTTCAGGACCAAAGGAGCCCTGTTACCCACCTGGGCAGAGGAGGGATTGGCACACTGGTCCAGCTTCCAGAGGACATGGGGCCAAGGCGGCCCCGGAGGGAGACTGTCCCCCTGGGGATCCCTTCCGTGGACATCTCTAGAGCTTGGCACCCCCCTAACTCCCCACGCCTGGGGCAGACCACCTCCACACCCCTGCCACCCTCAACTTCCCAGACCTCCTCCCTAAGCTGTGGGCCTGGGGTTCCATACCCTGGGATCTGAGCCTCCGAAGGCGAGGCTTTGCTGTGCGCCATGTCTGCCTCTCCTGGTGCTCCCATCCGGGGACCCCCAGTCCGGGAACCCCTCTCCTCCAGGGCCAAGCCTGGGCTTCAAAGTCTATGCCCGTCCCTCGATCCAGACCCCAGGAGCTAGGTTCCCGGACTGACACAGTTGGCCTGGGCCCTTTCTCTGGGGGAGGGGGCTGCCCGTGGTCTTGTGCCTGCGAGACTCCGGTGGTGCCTGCCCACTTGCTTCTCCCCCCAGGTCACTGTCCTCCGTCCAGCTGGGAGGCGAGCCCCTAAGAGGCTCCCGGCCAAATCCCCACAGCCTGGCCCTGATGCTCCCTGCCCACAAGGTAACTCTGGGGGTATTGGGAACCTTCCACAGTGGGGTCCCAACCCAGGATGCCATCACTGTCCTGCAGGGGCTGAGCCCCAGCACAGCGAGATCCAGACGGGCCTCCTGCCTCCTGGCTGCCAGCACCTCTGCCTGCACAGGCTGCTGGACCCCGGGCAGGTAGCCTTTCTGGTGGGAGTGAACACAGTGCTGACAGGACAGTCAGAAAGGCCTCAGACATGTCCAGCTGCTCAGCTTCCCACAAGCCCTGCCCTGGTGGGAGCCCAGGTAGCGGGACAGGAGGCGGGGCTGCAGCCCCGGGGGCACCAGCTGGGTCTGCTCCTGGCAGGAGCTGCTTGAGGGTTTGATCTTCCATAACCTTGAACAGCTCCCGCCCACCCAGGAGCAGCAAGGACAGCTTCCTCGCTGGTCCAGCTGAGAGCAGAGGAGGTCCCAGAAGTGGGGTTCCCACACCTCCGCCCCCTCCCGGCTGCTGAGCTAGGCTCCCCGGCTGCTCGGGAAGCCAGGCTGGGGAGAAGTGTGGTTGCCCAGAAAACCACAAGGCAGCTGAGCGGGAGGCTGGTTATGCTCTGCGTCACTGGCTCTCGCTCCGGGGTCCTGCCTTATTTGATGGTAGCTGGGGGGCCTCTATGAGGGACTGAACAGTGCTGGGGGCCCCTAGAGGGTGTGGTAGCTGTGAGATGCGTGGACTCTGGGGGTGGGGTGGGTTGGGACAAGCCTCTGACCCCTGGCCTGGGGTGTCTGTGGTGCCAGCTGTGCGACTGAACAGGGAACTCTGGACCACTTGGTGGAGTGGCCCAGGACTTCATGGGTCAAGATCATTGTTCTGAGTCTTTGGGAAGCAAGATTCTCACCACCCATCCTAAGGACACCTCGCTTCCTTGAGAAGGGCCAGGAGCAGCTTGGCTGGGACCTCCCTGCCCTGAGGTGCTTCCTTCTCTCTCTCTCATCACCGCCCCCGCCCCCCCCCCCCCCCCCCCCGCCCCGCACTCTGCTCCTCCTCCTCCTCCAAGTGTGTGTCAAAAGTCACCACCTCCAAGAGGCCCTCTAGGATCCTCCTAGCTAAGGTGGCAGGACTCCTCCCCAACTCTTTCCCACATCGCTCACCAGGACCTGATTTGTGGGTTCACTGTCTGCCCCCACTGGAGCGTGAGCTCGAGGAGCCTGGGAGAGTTCACGCCAGGCAGTTCGGAGCTCCCCAGGCTGGATCCCTATCCCCATGCCTCACCCCGCCTCAACACACAAGCGTCTCAGTCCCTGATCACAGGTTTACCTAGGGCACCTCCTCCAGGAAGCGTTCCAACTGCAAGGGTCAGCTCCCTCCCGCCAGCCCCCTCTCTCTCCGTCCTGAGGTTGGGTCTCTGCCCCTCCCCAGCAGATGCGAAAACCGAGGCTCTGCTAAGCAGGCACGTGTCGGAGGCGCAGCCAGACTTGGCTTCTCGGAAATCTCAGCATGCAGGGCCCGGCGGCGGAGATCTCCCCAAGAGCCCACCGTTAACCCCGTCACTCACTACCCGCTCCAGGCCAGACCCCGGCGTCCGCCAGGGTTCGGGGACGCTCCCCAAGAGGGTCGCGCACGTCACTGCTGACGTCATCGGCGTTCTGGCCGGGCTGAGCCGAACCGCGCCCCCTGCCCCAATGTCGCCGAGCTGGGAAGGGCGGACGGGGTCTCCGGGCGGGCCTGACCCACGCCGAGGCCTGGGCGCGATGGGAGGGCCCGGGCCCGGCGCTGCTCGCGACCCTCCCCGCCCCCCGCCCCCAGGGCGCGCGCCCCCTCCCGTACCTCGCCCGTAGCCCAGCCGCTGGCGCAGCGCGCGGCCCTGGCGCACCAGGCTCAGGTGCACGTACGTGAGCCACGCGGCGCAGGTGAGCAGCACCAGCAGGAGCAGCAGCTTGATCTGTTTGCGTATCTTCTTCGCCGGGAACCACGGCATCGCGGCCGCCTCCGCCCCGGGCCGCGCTCAGCGGCGCCGCCGCGGCCCCCCGCTCCAGCGCGCCCCGCGCCGCGTCCCCCGGGCCCGCATGGCCCTTTGTCCGCCGCCCGCGGCCCCAGGGTGCGGCCGCGGCCCCGGGCTGCCCTTGGCCGAGGGCACGGGCTGGGCGGCGGAGCGGCTGCCGGCGGTGCCCCCGCCCGGCCCCGCCTGGCCGCTCGGGCTCCAAGCTCCTGGGGGCCTCGGCGGGACGGAGCAGCATCCACGCTGCGGTGCTACCCACCGTGAAACGGGCCCGGCCACCGCGCCGCGCGAACCAATCCGGGCCCGGCCAGCCTGCGGGGAGCCAATCCACGGTGCCGGGGGCGGGGCCGGCGTGTTAGGGTGTGCCCGCCGCTGGTCTCCACGCAACGCGCGCGCATCCACCTGGGCGCGTCGGCCCGCGCAGCGCGGGGCTGCGGGGTCCTGGGGATGCGGAGGACCCGGGATGCGGTGTATGGGGAGGTGTGAAGGACCGGGGACAGGGGTCAAGGGTCAGAGAATGCACGGGACAAGGAGTGGTGCATAGGACCGGGGGACATAGGGACCCGGGGTCACGGGGGGTAGTGATGGAGGCCGCGGGAGGAGCAGGCTATGGGTCGGGGGACAATGGGGACACGGGGAACAAGGGTGTAGGGACGCGTGATGGGGAGACACTAGGAGCTCGGGGAACGTGAGGGGGAGGATGCGGGCAGCCTGGGCTTGCAGTTGGAGTAAGCCTCTTGCTAACAATGCAGCCAGGAGGAATGGGGCTCAGACAACGTGGGGAGGAGAAAAAGGAAGTTTGGGGGAGAGACATAAGGGGGTAAGTGATGATGGTGGGTCAGCGGGGCTGGGGGCGCGTGGGTGCACAGGCTCCATGCAGGCAAGGCTGAGGAGGGTCTCAAAAAGCACCTGGCTTCACCCTGAGGGGCATGAGGAGCCACCAGAGGACTTAGCGTGGAGGGCCAGGGTCTGACCTGGCTGCCAGGTGGACAGGGGCAGCAGAGGTGCGTGCTGGCGACCTCCACTGAGGGCAGGGTGAAGAAGGAGAGGAGGTGCCCCGGCTGTCTGGAAGGGGGCAGGAGGGAACCTAGCCCTCCCATTTCTGACCTGAGCCTGGGGTCCGAGGTGTGGCTCTTGCTGAGCTGGAGGTGGGAGGGGAGTGTGGGCTGATGCTGAACTTTGCCCACTTGGTTCCCATTCCTGCCTGGGCCACCGCCACCCCTGCCTGCCCTGTCGTCTCCTCCAGCCCTCCCTCTGCCCAGCTGCCAGGCTGACTCCTCTCTCTGTCCCTTCCTCCATCCATTAGCGTTTTCTGTTATTGTGTAACGAGCCACCCAGCATCAGGGTTGTAAAGCAACTGTTAGTTAAGCTCCTGGAGTCTGTGGTTCGGGACTTCCGACGGGGCCCCGCAGGACAGCTCTCCTCTGCCCCGGGATGTCTTGGGCCTCAGGCGGGAAGATGTGACCAGCTGGGGGCGACTCCGGTGGCCGGGCTGGACTCATCTGGAGACTTCTGCACCCTCGTGTCAGGGCTTTGGCAGGGATGGTTGGGCTTGGCCAGGATGATTAACCAGAGCACCTGGGTACGGCCACTCCGGGGCAGTGGCCTCTGGGCTCCAACGAACAGGGCAAAGCACCTGGAGAGTCACGGCATGCCAATTCTGCCACACGCTGTCATAGGCCACCCAGCCTTGAGAGGAGGGGACGTGGACCCCACCTCATCTTGGCAAGATCATCCAGGAAGTTGCAGTCTTAACACTGCCGCACTATCCTTTTTTCCCTTTTATTTTGACCTCGGGGCATAGACTCAAGTTGGCCACTTTCCACCATCCTGTTGATCTGTCGTCTGTCCTGTGAGCGACCCCTACATCTCTTCAAACCTTCCCCTGCCCCATTCTTGTTCTTTCCCCTCCTCCAATCCACTTGCCATATCCATGTTGTCTGCACATTCATTAAGATATTCATCACATTGTGTGTATTTTAAACACTATATCAATAGTTTTGTGCTGTAAATCTCATTGTGTTTCTCCAAACCTCACATATACAAATGTATATCTCCATGTTGCCGTGTGTGCACTGCTTTCCCTGGTCCTCCACCATGTGCCCATTCGGCCAATAGATACCTGGGGTCCTCGGGAGCCAGAGACTTAAGGGGCACAGTAACTAACAAGGCAGATACAGTCCCTCCCTTCGTGGAGTTTCTGTTTCCCTAGGCAAAGGCACATGTGAACAAGCAATAGTTTCCAATGGTGATAAGTGCTGTGAAGACAATAAAGCGTGATGATGGCCTAGAGAGATGAGGGGGAGGGTTTCTTCTTCTTCATTTTTATTTTTTCAAATGTTGGGTTTTAAAATTTTTATTTTATTTAATTAATTTATTTATTTTGGCTGCGTTGGGTCTTCGTTGCTGCGTGCGGGCTTTCTCTAGTTGCAGCGAGTGGGGGGCTACTCTTCGTTGCGGTGCGCGGGCTTCTCATTGCGATGGCTTCTCTTGTTGTGGAGCATGGGCTCTAGGCACGCGGGCTTCAGTAGTTGCGGCATGTGAGCTCAGTAGTTGTGGCGCGCAGGCTTAGTTGCTCTGCGGCATGTGGGATCTTCCCGGACCGGGGATCAAACCCACGTCCCCTGCATTGACAGGCGGATTCTTAACCACTGCGCTACCAGGGAAGTCCCACACACTTCTACTTTAAACCATTCTTAACTTCCAAATTAAAACAAAGGCAAAATCATGCTTCTGCTTAATATGATGCAAGTATCCTGGCTAAAAAGAGGTTAATCTCTCCAGAAGAGACTGATGAACGTTTCACATCACTTTATCCATCTTTGGGTGGTACTGACTCTAAATGAATAATACGTTCTCTTTAAGAATGTTGAACACTTGAACACTCTCAGAGAGAGAGTGTGATCATTAATAACAAACACTGGGATGTGAGGTCAACTATTGTTAACATACGTTAGGCAGAAGGGGTGGGAGAGGAACAGGGAGGAAGGGGGGCGGGTGGAACTAGTACAGGTGTGCCTCGCGTGAAGGGTAGGGTGAGGCTCTCGTTACTACGGCAGCCACGTGGCGGTCTCTGGCGCCTTCGTCCCCTGCCCACTCCACGTTCCCTGCGTCCTCAGCCAGCACCTCAGCTGCTCATGGTTCTTTGTCTGATGGAGTGGCCCCAAGGGTCTGTGCCTGTTTTGGGTGGTTCTAGTTTTCTGTTGGTGTTTACTCCAGGACCAAGGGGCACTCAGAGACACCCTAAAGTGTCTCCTGCCTTCCAGACATCGCCTGCTTACCCAGCTCTGTCATGAAAACTCAGCCCCCCCTCTATGACCGTCATCCCCGCCGGGTGCAGTGAGCTTCTGTCGATTCCCTGGCGTGAGGAGCCCCCAGTGGCCAGGTGGCCGTCAGCTGCAGTCTGATGTGCCCCCTGGTGGATGCGCTCTAGGGCTTGCCCCGGGACTGAGGGGATCCCAGGATGTGGGACTTTCAGTTTTAAACCTAGGAAAGTCCTGGCAAACCAGAATAGCTAGTCACCCTAATGCACCCCTCCCTCGGAATCTGAGACCACTGGACAAGCAGAGCCCAGAGTTGCAGGGATGGGAAGCAAACATTTCACTGGTGGACCCTTTGGGATAGTAGAACACTGCCATTCCTATCTCTTGAGAGCTGATCCCGTGGATCTTGGCTGTGTGAGACCCCGTAGGTTGCTGATTGAGAGCATTACCCCACCTCCATAGTCAAGTCTCCCAAAGGCCATTCCACCCTCTGTCCACCGTTTTACCAGGCTGGCTGCTTCGGGGAGATGGGAACACGCAGGACCGGTGGACTCCATGAGCACGGGCCCACTGATGCAGTTCACTTGCCGTGAGGTGAGTGCCTGGTCGGGAGTCACGCCGCGTGGCGGATGGCGTGGGTGGATGCGGCTTCCTGTGAGCCCACGGGGAGCGGTTCTGGCAGAAGCACTGCCGGCAGGGAAGGTACATCCATACCGAGGACGTGTCTATTCTAGGACGAACGAGGTGCTGCCCCCAAGCCACTGCCCCTGGGACGGAGGAGGGGCTAGTGCTGGTCTCTGCTTTTGGCAGTTGGGCTCTCGGCAGTGACAGCAGCCGGATAAGCCCTGGTGGGTGGATGTCCAAGTTGTGACGCCGTGCGGAGCCTCCCTCCCCCCGCCTCGGCCACTTGGCTCATAAACCGGCTGGCCAAGGGTGAGAGGTGGCGGGGGAAGCGGCTGACGTGCCCTCAGAACGGGCCACTTTGTCCTCTTGATGGATAAGGTCCTCCTTACCTGAGGCAGCTCTCGTGCGACACAAATTCTTTATACTTTGTTCACACCCAGAGAAGTCCGTCTGCATACCTTGCCCCAGACGTCCTTGTCACCCGTTTTCCAATCACGTCCCTTCCTAGTGGCCGAGCATCCAGCCAGCTGGAGAGCTCGTGACTGCCCGTCCCCAGGGCAGGTCTCTGCCTCTTACCTCGTCCTGCAAGGCGGCATGAACAGCCAAGGCACTGCTTGTCCCTCTCTGAGGGCGCACCCTCATCTCTGTCCTGCAACCCCCTGACCGTCCCCGTCTGGGCCAGGCCCGCAGCCCCGTCTGTAACCAGGCCTGAGTCCCTTCCTTCTCAGGCACCTGGTCGTCGGGAAGCCCCACGAAGCCTTGCTGCGGGTTGAGAGGGTGGAGGCGATGCGACGGCTACCTGGTCGTGCTTGTTCATGACTTTCACGTGACTTCCTTGGGCCTCCGGGACCCGCTTGAGAGCAATCACATACACGCCGCTTCCACTGACAGGGCACCGCTGTGCGCCCGGCCGTTCGGCTCGGGGGGTCACACACCCGCCCGTGATGGCAGCTCAGGTGGCATAATAACCGCGGCTCACGGCCGAGTGCTCGGTACCCAGGCGGTTATCTTCAGAATGTGGCAGAGCTTTGTGACGCCACGGGGCCACACTCAGGCACCGCGGGCTCTGCTGGGTGGTGCGGCCCCTACGGCAGCGTGACGTGCTGCCGGGCTTCCTCGTCTCCGAGCCTCTCAGCTCCAGGGTCGGAGTGGTACAGCCACACGGGGTGAAAGTCGCCTGCCAGGAGCGAGACACGTCAGGCCTCATGCCTCTTTCTTCCTGGTCGGAGGGACTGGATACAGCCACTCGCCTGTGACTTGGGAAGGGATGTCTAGATGTGTACTGGCCTGCTGGAGCCCTAGGCATTTCAGAGGTGGCAAGCCTGGACTTTCTGTGGAGTTTATCTTCCACTCTGGTGTACGTTTGTCCTACTGAGGGTAGTTGCTACGTTCTGCTCATCGAGTTCGAACAACGTGGCATCACGCATGGAAGGACCAGTGTGGCAGCTGTGGGAGGGACCAGTGGGCCAGGTCCCCAGGGACTTGGTGTGCCGTGGGGTCGCTCTGTCTCTGAGGGAGGGCTGTGGAGCGGTGCTGTTGTCTCTCGAAAGCCAGCTCTTCTGACGGTCCCTGCTAGCCGGGATGGAAAGACCCATCGCTCAACGGCTGGGCTCCCGGCTAGGAGCCAGTGGGGCTTTGCTTCAGCAGCGAAACCACGTCAGGAGCAGCGGCTGCGGTTGGAGTTGCCACCTGACTAGCTTTGCGGTCACTGTCTGTCGTTCTGCAGGACCCCGTCTTCTGCACAGGCCCAGTAGAAGAGGGCCGTGCTGGGCGTCCCACTCCTGGGCCCTAGGTCCTTGCCGTGGCGCCGACCTCTGCACTCCCGTCGGGGAGGCCTCACTGCTTTGCTTCACTATCTTCCTCGGCCCAGGAGGTCCTGGTGGTTCCCCTCGGCCTTCCCCCCGTAACAGCCCTCCCTCTGCGGGACAGGACACCAGCACGGGTTCTGCCAGCTGCTGAGTATACCCACTCCGATGACTGCATTCTGGAACGGGGGGTGACCACACATGGGTCCAGGGACCCACTGGACCCACCGTTAGATAGACATGACCCAAACATTGTGGATCACCTGAGCGCCATAAGCCGCTGCTCTGACTGGTGGTCACAGGGGTGGCTTGGGTACCCTGAGAAGCCTGGGGTCTTTGCTTCCCCATCCTCAGACGCCTGGTAAGTGTCCCCGAGGGGCCTCAGGGGAACGCGGGGAGGAAGGTTCACAGTACCTTTCTGGTCGCGTGACAAGGTCCTTCCTCAAGGACACGGGCCTCACTCTCATCCAAGGAGTCTTTGGGTCTGTGGACCAGCTCAGCCTGGGAAATTGGTCGGGGGTCTGTGGCTTTCTGTCACGGTGATTTAAGTCAGGCTTCTTGTCATGGACTGAACGTTTGTGTCCCCCCTCCCCAAATTCACATGCTGTAACCCTAACCCCCAATGTGATGGCGTTTGGAGATGGGCTTTGGGGAGGTAATTAGGGTTAGATGAGGCCATGCGGGTGGGGCCCTGGTCTGATGGGGTTAATGCCCTTACAGGGAGACGCCAGAGACCTCGCGCTCTCTCCACGCACACCCCAAGGAAAGCCCGTGTGCACACGGAGGTGGCAGCCGCCTGCAGCCAGGAAGAGGGTCTCACCAGAAGCCGGCCACACTGGCTCCCTGATCTCGGACTTCCAGCCTCCAGGGCTGCGAGGAAACAAATGTTTGTTTACGAACGCGCTCTCGGAACGGGATTCTTTTGTGTGGAGCAGACTTATTGTGTGGGTGTGAAGGATGAAGACAATAGAGGTAAAAGGCCCTTTTCATCACACCATGTCCAGGGTACATACTATCAACGAAACTTATGACTGTTGACGCTGGCTGTGATCACCGGGCTGAGGCGTGCTTGTCAGGCTTCTCTGCTGTAAAATTACTCCCCCTCCCCCTTCCATCCTGTGCCTTTGGGGAGGAGGTCCCCATGCACAGCCTGCACTTAAGGGTGGGGGGAGTCCGGCTCTCCTTGCTGTGGGGTGGAGTGTTCACAGAATTTATTTGGAATTCTCAGCATGGGAGATTTGCCTCTTCTCCTCCATTTATTAATTTGTTCAATCATTTATGTCAGTGTGATCACATGGATACGTATTTTATGCTTTGGGTTATGGTACACTATTACTTTGTTGATTTTGTTTCTCAAATTGTTCCAGCTTTGGCTGCTGGGAACTCTGTCAGTTGGCTCCTGTGTCCCTTTGACACACCCTATCTTTGTGTTTTCTGTTTTGTTTTTTTGAGCACCTCCTTACCTTCCGGCTACAAGATGCTCCAGGCTCATCCTGTATATTTCTATTTCCAGTCCTAGGGTCAGCCATTTCTTCAAGGGATTCTGGATCCTTCCTTTTGTTAGAGAATGGTCTTAGAAACCCAGATCTGGGAGATAGATGTGTTCATTGCTGCTGGGGTCTTGTTTCTTTGTGCCCTCTCAGCAGACAAAGCAAAGAAATATATGTGCGTGCCAACCTTGCATATACACGCATGTTACAAATATTCCTGTGTGTAACCACCTGTCTCTACATTAAACGAACGTGAGTTCTCACTGACGTCTCCAATCAGCATCTGTTATCCACGGATCATTCTCCCCTTGGTCGCCTGTAACCTCCCACTCCTCCGGGGTGAGACTCCCGGCCCCCACCATCCGTGTACTTTCCTGTTCAATCCCAGCGCACGTGTACAGCAGGGACACGGTTGTTAACCCATGCCCCATGGGAAACAACTTCACCACTAGAGCCCAGTGCTGTGTGCACGTCCCCTGCCTTCAGGCCTACAGACCCCACTCGTTTCCAGAGTGACTCAGGTCAGCACCTTTTGTCCGGCCCCTCCTTGAGGGAGTTTCACACACTGTAAGGCAGGTATGTTCTCCTGTCACCGTCTGCATTCCTTCCTGGGTTTATTTGTTTTCTTATCACTGAGTTTTAAAAGTTCCTTGTTTATTTTGGACACAATCCTATATTGAATATATATTTTGGAAATATTTTCTCCTAATCTATGGCTTGTCTTTTCATTGTCTTTACAGTATATTTAGCAGAGCAGAATTTTAAAATTTTAATAAAGTCCAACTAATCAATTTTTTTCTTTCAGGGGCTGTGCTTATGTTGTTGTAGCTAAAAAATCATCACCAAATCCAAGCTCACCTAGATTTTCTCTTATGTTATCTTCTGGAAGATTTATAGTTTTGGTCTATGATAAATTTTTAGTTAGTTCTTGTGGAAAGTATAAGATCTGTGTCTAGAGTCATTTTTTTGCTTGTAGATATCCACTTGTTCCAGGAAGTTTGTTGAGAAGACTGTCTTTCTCCATTGTATTGCCTTTGCTCATTTACCAAAGATCTGTTGACTATATTTGTATGGATCTATTTCTGGACTCTCTGTTCTGTTCCGTTGATCTATTTATCTCGTCTTTTGCCAAAACCAGGCTGTCTTAATTACTGTAGCTTTGTAATAAGTCACATAGTATCAGTCCTCCAACTTTGTCATTCCTTTCAGTATGATGTTGGCTATTCTGGATTTTTGCCTTTTCATATAATCTTTAGAATCAGTTTGTCAATATCAACAAAATAACTTGCTGGGATTTTGACTGGGATTGCGTTGAATCTATAGGTCAAGTTGGGAAGAAATGACATCTTAACAATATTGAGTTCCTGTCAGTGAACATGGAATATCTCTCCCCTTATTTAAATCTTTGATTTCATTCATCAAAGTTTTGTAGTTTTCCTTATGTGGATCCTGTACATATTTTTTTTTTTTTAGATTTATACCTAAGTATTTAATTTTCTAGGGTGCTAATGTAAATAGTACTGTGCTTTGAATGTCAAATTTCCATTGTTCAATGTAAAATAGATAGCCAGTGGGAAGCAGTCGCATAGCACAGGGAGATCAGCTCAGTGCTTTGTGACCAGCTAGAAGGGTGGGATAGGGAGGGTGGGAGGGAGGGAGATGCAAGAGGGAAGAGATATGGGGATATATGTATATGTATAACTGATTCACTTTGTTATAAAGCAGAAACTAACACACCATTGTAAAGCAATTATACTCCAATAAAAATGTTAAAAAATATTTCCATTGTTCATTGCTAGTATATAGGAAAGCGATGTACTTTTGTACATTAATAACCTTGTAATAATCGCTTATGCATTCCAGGTGTTTTTTTATTTTTTGTTTTGTTAATTCTTTGGTTTTCCTACATAGACACTATTGTCATCTGTGAACAAAGATAGTTTTATTTCTTCTTTCCCTATCTGTGTATATTTTATTTCTTGTCTTATTCCATTATCCTGGATTTCTAGTATGATGTTGAATGGAAGTAATGAGAGAGGACATCCTTGCCTTGTTCCTGATCTTAAGGGGAAAACATCTGGTTTCTCACAATTAAGTATGATGTTAGTGGTGCATTTTTTGGTAAATGATCTTGATCAAGTTGAGGAAATTCCCCTCTGTTCCCATTTTGTTGAGAATTTTATTTTTTTTAAATTAATTTATTTATTTTAAAATTTTATTATTTATTTATTTATGGCTGCGTTGGGTCTTCGTTGCTGTGCGTGGGCTTTCTCTGGTTGTGGCGAGCAGGGGCTTCTCTTGTTGAGGAGCACGAGCTCTAGGCATGTGGGCTTCAGCAGTTGTGGCACATGGGCTCAGTAGTTGTGGCTCACGGGCTTCTTAGTTGCTCTGCTGCATGTGGGATCTTCCTGGACCAGGGCTTGAACCTGTGTCCCCTGCACTGGCAGGCAGATTCTTAACCACCGTGCCACCAGGGAAGTCCCGAGAATTTTAATTATGAATTCGTGTTGGGTTTTGTCAAACGCTTTTCTGCATCAGTTGATAAGATCATATTATTTTTCTTTCTTAGCCTGTAGATGTGATAGGTTACATTAATTGATTTTAAAAATATTGAATCAGCTTTGCACACCTGGAATAAATCCCACTTGGTAGTAGTATGTAATTGTTTTGTGGTGTATAATTAATTGTTGGATTTAATTTGCTAATATTTTGTTGAGAATTTTTGCAGTTCTATTCATGAGAGATATTGATGTGTAGTTTTCCTTTCTTCTTATGTCTTTATCTGCTTTTGGTTTTATTAGGTTAATGCTGGCCTCAGAATGAGTTAGGAAGCATTCTCTCTGTTTCTATTTCCCGGAAAAGATTGTAGAGAATTGGTATCATTTCTTCCTTAAATGTTTGGTACAATTCACCAGTGGAACCATCTGGGCCTGGGGCTTTCTTGTTTGGAAGATTATTAACTATTGATTCAATTTCTTTAATAGATACAGGCCTATTTAGTTTATTTCTCCTTGTGTGAGTTTTGGTAGTCTGTGTCTTTCAAGGAATTTGTCCATTTCATCTACATTATCAAATTTGTGGGCATATTCCTTTATTAACCCCTTTATTAACCCCTTTATTAACCCCTTAATGTCTTCCTTTATTAACCCCTTAATGTCTGTGGAAACTGTAGTGATGGCCCCTCTTTCATTTCTCATTGTAGTAATCTCTGTTTTCTCTTTTTATTTCTGGTTAACCTTCCTAGAAGTTTATCAATCTTATTTACTTTTTTTCCCTCAAACAACCAGCTTTTGGTTCATTGTTTTGTTTTTTTTTAATTGATTTCCTATTCTCAATTTCCTTGATTTCTGTTCTGGTTTATATCATTTCTTTTATATTGTTTTCTTTTGGCTTATATTACCTTTCTTTCTCTAGTTTCCTAAATAAGAAGTTTACATTATTGATTTTAGGTCTTTTTTTCTAATATACGCATTTATACCATAGATTTCCTTCTAAGCGCTGCTTTCACTACATCCCACACATTTTGGTAAGCTGTGTTTTCATTTTAATTTAGTTCAAATTCTTTTTTAAAAATTCCTCTTGGAACTTATTTTTTGATTCATGCCCAAGTGGTCTTGGGTTAAGCTACATGCAGCAATTGAGGCTGCAAATGGTCAGTGACACTGCTCCCATGTTTAAGCAAACCCACGTGCCGGAGATCCAAGCCAGATTCAAGCTGGGCCACCTGGTCGGGTGTGGGGATGGTGGGCCTCAGATGCCTCTGCATGGGGGAATGGGGCTACCTTCCAGCCATCATCACCTCTGATTATTGCCACTTAACCCCCATCCCCAACCACGTGCTCTCATTGGACCCCCAGGTTGTCCTGGGTGGGGGACAGACCCCTGTCTTCATGCCCAAAGACAATGGTCAGAACCCCGTCTACCAGGCTGGTGAGACGGCCCAGCCCAAGTCAGCACCTGGGTGGGTCACGATGGCAACAGACGGCCAGCCTAAGCCTGCCTTGGCTGAGTGGGGAGGAGCACCTCCGGCCGTGTCTGGGTTGATACCACTGTCAGGCCCTCAGAAAAGAAGCTAAGGGTCATTGGAGATGCGACCTGCACCCCACCTGGGACTCGTGAGGGTTTGAGTCAGCATCCCGGGAGCATGGCAGCGGTCAGGTCTGTGGGTCGCCTCACCCCGCAGGTGGACTATCGAGCAAGTGTGGGACACACTGAGCAGGAGTGGCCCAGCCCGTCAGCTCCTCCGACCCGTGACAATTTGAGTTTGGCTGAGGGTAGGATTGTCGAGGGAAGCTATTGGCAGGGGGCCCCCGTGCACCCTGTGTGTCCTTGCTGAATGGCTGGATTGCAGGGCTGACTGTCTGAGGCCGAGTGCTTTCTGTCGCCATGACGACTGCCACTAGGCAAGTCAAGGGGACCCAGGGGGACCACCATCGCCTGCCCACTCCTGGGGGGAGGGACTTCTGTGTCTGCTGCTTGCCCCACGGCCCTAAGTCCCTCAACTATGATACGACCCACTCTGCATGCAGCCCATCACATCACCCTGGAACACAGGGCAGGGACCTGGTGCTGCTGTGTGAGGCCTGTGCGCTGTGATCCCGAGTCCCGCCGGCTCCTGTCAGCACCTGGGGAGTGGTGAGAGGTTTGTTCTTGGCATCCTCTATGAGCCTGCAGTTCTACCACCTTCCCTGCAGGGGCTGCTTAGCCCCTGCATGGGAGGCCAGACCACTCACCCAACACTGGACCAGCACAATGCAGGCCTCGCCACTGCCCCATGGCTGTCCTCCTGAGTCACCCCCCCCCCACACACACATCCAGATCTGGCCTCTGACCGCTTCTCTGGATTCGCATCACTGGAGGGACTACAGCCCTTCTGTGCCCCAGGGCCCTTGCACGGCTGTCTCCTCTGGCCAGAATGTTCCCCTAGGCTTGTCCCTTAGGGAATTTCCTCTTTGGCTCTCACTGATCTTGCCCTCACTCCCTCGCGTCTCATCACATTTTGTACGTCACACTGCTTCATGAGCTTCTTAGCCCTTACCAAATCCTGAAATTATCCTGCTTACTTTTTTTTTTTAATTTACAAAATTGAGGTAGAGGGAATTCCCTAGCGGTCCAGTGGTTAGGACTCCGCGCTTTCACTGCGGAGCGCCGGGGTTCAAGCCCCAGTTCGGCAACTAAGATCCCGCAAGCGCAAGCGGCGCGGTGGGTGGGAGTAGTGGGGGAAATTGAGATACAGTTGATGTATATCCTGCTTTAAGCTTCATGAGGGCAGGGCCTGGTCCCTCCTCCCGGTGGGTCCCCAGCGCATTGGCGGGGGAGGGCGTCCATCCTCCCTGGCCGACTCCCTGGGGGAAATCAGCAGTCCCCTCCCGCAGCCCCTGGCCCTGACCCACGGCGGCAGGGCTCGGCCAGCCACCGTTCCGCCGGCCGTGTCTGCCGGTCGGAATCCATCTGCGCTGGGCCAGCAGCCGCGGGCTGAGACCAGACCCCGCACCCGGGTCCCGCGAGTCCCCTCTGCCTCCTCTCCCGGCGGCCGCCCCCCCCCACCCCCCGCTGTCCCTGCAGCCGCGTTCTGTCCCCGCGGCCACCAGGTGGCGCCGCAGGCCCACGCACGGCCGGAGGGCAGGGCCGCCGGGCGCCTCTCTCCGGGAGCCGGTGGGGCCGGGGTAGGAGGTGAGGGTCTGCGCCCGGCCAGCGGCCGAGGCGGCCAGAGTCGTCCGGGCGGCTCGGGTGGTGTCCTCGGAGGGGGCGACACGTTTCCTGGTGCGCCTCGGGGGCCGCCGGCGGGGCTGTGGTTGTCGAGAGGGTCCCTCGGGGAGTCCCGTGACCCCCGACCGCTCCAGGCCCGGGTAAGGGGCGGAGAATCCAAGGGAGCGGGGCTGGGGTGGAGGGAGCTGGCTGCGGGGGCGGGGACTGCGGCGGAGGGGGAGACGGGGGGCGGGGGGAGGGGGAGACGGGGGCGGGGGGAGGGGGAGACGGGGGGCGGGGGGGAGGGGGAGACGGGGACCGGGGGGGAGGGGGAGACGGGGACCGGGGGTGGGGGCGCGGGGCGCAGGGACTGGGCGGGGACCCCGGGGCTGGCGGGGCGATGGCCAGGTTGCAGCCTCCGAGCCTCCCATTTCCCCGAAGTGACGGGGCGCGCGGGGGCGGGGGAGCGCGGGAGCCCTGGAGGCAGGGGCTGCGGCCGGAAGCGGGAGGGGCGCGGGCACTGGGGGCAGATGGACCCTGCGGGCGGCAGAGCTTTGTGTCCGAGAAATGGTGAAAGTAGAGAGACACGTGGGTGGGTTTGTGGGAGCACTCCGCTCTGCGCGGGGCCCTGCTGAGGAAGGGGGCGGCGGGGAGAGGGGACATCGCCTCTGCGGTAGCGTGTGACGCTGCTGGGACAGAGCGCAGATTAGAAAAGCGCCCACGGCTGGGGCCCTGACGTTTCCCCTCAGGTCTGAGCCTTGGGGGTGAGACCGCCCCAAGCTCCCCGGTGGGACGGCAGCTCCTCCAGCTTGTCCGGAACCTTAGATCCCGAGCCTGCGGGCCAGCCGCAGACCTGCCTGCGGAGTGAGAATTCGGGGGACCCCGACTCCCTAGACCAGGGGCCAGTGGTGAGGGGAGCGGGGAGATGGGGCGGGGGGGGGGGGATGTCGTCCCTGGGGCAAAGGTGGTGCCGGTGTGGTGTAGACGTGTCTGGTTCCCTCTGCCCAGGCCTTCTCTCCGGTCTCCAGACCCCCTGTGGGGGACACCTGGAAATTGTTATGAGAAGGGAAGTTCTTTCTCTCTGACCCAGGGGTCCATGTCTTCTAAAACTGTGGTGGGTTCACTTGTCAGCTTGCAAGGTGGGTGAAATCTCAGACCCTTCAATTCTTCACAGAAGAACCTTCCAACCCAGGGTTTTACTGCAATCCCCCCCCCCCCCAAGCCCCCCCCCCCCCCCCCCCCCCCCCGCCCCGGCCTTTGTTCTCTTAACCAGTTAGACCTGAGGCTAAGCCCACCACCAGGCTGCCCCTGCTCAGAAGCCTCATCCATCAGGGCGGGGCCAGGCCTCCCTGCAAACAGCAGCCCTGTGGGTACCCTCCTGGGGCTGCTGGTGGACGGGGGCTTTTGCCTCCTTAATACCCTGACATGGACGCGAACGGTCTGTACATCAGATTAACTCCACGTTGTATTCTGGCCCCAGTTCCCACTGGACCCTACTTTCCACCCCAGATTACCCTTATCCCCGTTCAGTGCAGCAGAAATTACACTTTCAGGTCAACGGCGGCATAGAGGCTCTGACGCTGTGACAGCGCAAATTTGAGTATAAATCTTTTCCCAATATCCAGTATCCCAGGAGAAATTACGGTACAAGAATTAACCCTTTCCCGAAGTAATAAGCCTCAAAGAAATTGAACTACAATTTTTAAGTTCAAGTCCAAACAAGCTCAAGTACTAGGAAGGAAAACAATCTCAAACAAATCAGTTCTGTGCTGCAGTTTCTGATAAACAGGTCACATGACTTCCCAACTCCTCTGGGCGAGTCTGTGGCCCCGGGGCTGGGGGCTGGCCGTCAGGAAGGCGGGATGGATTCCAGACACAGGAGCCAGCCTGAGTTTGCAGTTTCCTGGCAGCAGGAGCTCACAGTCTAGGCTTTGCTTTGACGGTCAAAAAAGGCTGCTTTGTTGTGTCAAGAGGGAAACTTTCCCCTTCTTCCCTTCTAGGGTTTTCGGCTTGTGTAATAATTAAATTGACATAAAACAAGTTAGCAGCAGAAAAACAAATTTTGTGCGTACAGGAGCCCCATAAAAACATGAGACCCAAAGGGCAGCCACATGATTGTGGCTTTGGTAACTTCCTGAGCCAAGGAGAGGGGTGGGGTCTCGGGGTACAGAGGAAGGCAGGCAGCAGGATGTTGGTGCAGAAAGGCTGCTCTGCAGTATATCTCTTAGCTAGCTTCCCGGTCTCCAGTGTAAATTAGGCAGTTGAGAGGGAGGTAACACACTTTTCCTGAACCTGCTGGACTTTGCATTTAAAGCTCTTCAGGAGACCACCCAAGGCCAGATTAAAGGAGTGCAGGCCCTGCACACACCCTGATGCTTATCAGCAACCCTGCCCTGGAACCCTTGCTATAAAACTCCTCACCAAATCCTCCCCGGCTGGAAAACAGTTTTGACGGCGTGAGCCCACTGTGTCCCTCTTTGCCTGGCAAAGCAATAAAGCTATTCTCTTCTACTTCACCCAAAACTCGGTCTCTGGGATTCAATTCGGCACTGGTGCACAGAGGCCGAGTTTTCAGCATCGATATTTTGGGGTGGCAAAACCTGCTCCCCTTCAGTTTAAAGAAGAAAGTCCTTCTGGGGGTCTTCCGTGGCTCTGCCTGTCCGAGGCCTGGAGTTGGCAGGGTGAGGGGCCAGGGTGTCCCCTGAGCACCTTCTGTCCCACCTTCCTCTCCCTGCCTGGGGTTTTGTCAGCCACCTAGGGTTAAATCAACACCCCCAGAGTCTCTCTCCTTTAAAAAGGCCCAAGAGTTACTAAGTCGAATATGATTTTCACATCACCAGATCTACAGCCACACAATTTAGAACACGGTTCTCTCCACTTCGCAGAGATTTTCCAGGAAAAACCCAAGACTCTCCAGCAGCAGAGACTGGGGGTGTTTGAGGGAGAAAGGAGAGACCGTGGAGGAGACTGTCTGGTCAGTTGTCACTTCAGGTGGCAAAACAGCACAGGCTGTTGCTTCCTGCCCCTCCTGCACTGAGAGAGGCTGGGCGCCAGGAATCATGCCCGTGCCTGGACCCCAGGCTTTGGGGAGGAGGAGGCCCAGCCGGGCAGAAGGGCTGGAGGACTGTCAGTCCCACACACTCCCGTCCCCAGGATCCCCAGGAAATGGGAGCAGCTCCCCCATAGCAAGAAGTGGAGACTTGAAAGAAAAACAGCCCGTTGACCAACATAGCCATCTGACTGAGTCATCACACCAGATGGACCCAGAACACTGAAAAATGTGGTAAACATAATTCCCCATAATCAGACCTGGGCGGTGCTGGGGCAGCAGAGACAGACCTCAGGAACGGAATAGGACTAAGCCCAGCACAGAGGGAAGCTAGTGCATGGGGTACAGATGAACTGAACTCGGAAACCACACAAACGCTGGAAGAAAACGGGTGAATCCCTCTTTGATCTCAGGGTAAAGGAAGTCCTTCTAACTGGTAAAGGGAAAAGCACAGGCCCAAAATGGGGTCATTTGTGCTAAAGTCCATGATACCAAACCTAGCCTTCTACCCGACTTAATTGCATTTCAGCCTTCCCCAGAAATGTGATCTTAATCAGCCAGCCTGGAATTTCCTGGTCGGCACCGAGGAGGTGATCTGCCCCGGGCGTGCTCTCCACACCCACAGGATGAAGGAGCAGCTTGCTGTACCCCTGCCCGCCCCCCAGGAGGAGATGTCCTGGCCCCACCCTCCTTCCTATAAGGCCTTCCGTTTTGTACTGCTCCTCTGAGCGCCCTGGTACTTGCTGGATGAGACGCTGCCAATTCATGAATCACCAAAGAAAGCCAGTTAGAGCTTCAGATTTGCTCAGTCAAACTTTGTTTTTTACAGAACCAGACAAGAACAAAAGGTGAATAAATTTGACTACATAAACAGTTTTTAAAGTGTGACAAAAATGCCATATACAAAGTACAAACAACTGACAAATTGGGAGAAAATATTCGGAACATACGCCCAGAAAAGGGGCGAATAACCCTAACATGTCAAGAAGTCTTAAAAAGCTGAATAGGGAAAATGGAGAAAATACGCGAGCAGAAAATTCATATTAAAAAAATAAACCCTCAACATATGAAAAAACATTGAAATCACTCATCATTAGAGAAATGCAATTAATATAAGACTGAGGTCCCACTTCTCACCTATCAAAGTGGCAAGAAATTTTAAATTATGACCCAATCTTTTGTTGAAGCTGCAGGGTAACCAGCACACTTGTATATCACTGGGGCGGGGTGGGGGGGGGAGCCACAAATGGTAAATCCTGAAGGGAAATTGGGTGAGACCTGACAAAAATATATATGCACTTAGCCTTGACCAAGCAACCCTTGTTTTCAGGAATCTACCCTGAAGATGCACTTCAAACAATGGGAAATAGATATGCAAAGGGGATTCACTGCAACATTGTTTAATCACAAAACATTAGGAGCAACTTAAATGTCCATACTTAAGAGAGTGGTAGGATAAACAGGTACATCCAGACTGGCGTGCAGGCCCTGAAGGACGAGAAGGAGGGTCACTCTAAATGGAGGGGGTGTGATTTCCAGCCCATACCATTAAGCGGAAAAGTACAGAAGATCACCTATAGAGCTTCCTTTCTTTTAAGAAGGAAGATGATATGCGTCTGCTCATTTGTGGAAAAAGACACAGGAAGCGTGAGCCAGAAACTGAAGAGACTGGTTACCTGCTAGGTGGGTGAGGAAGGGACAGACAAGGTGGTGTGGACCCCACTGAGTACATCTTTTTATGGAAATTCAACTGCTGGAACCAAAGTAATGCTTCACATACCCCAAAAGTAAACAGGCAGTTTGGACCAATAAGGACTGGGGAGCATCCAAAATGGGATCCGAGCCTCAGAAGTGAGTCTAGTGCAGATGAAGGAGCTCCACCAAGGAGGGCAGGGCAGGAAGAATTAGCCAAGTCGAGTGGTAACACGAACTTGACAGGAAGCCGAAAGGCTGACGACAAAAAGGGCTGCCGGTGAATACGTGGTAACAGGACTTCCCTCAGGGCTGTGGTCTAGGACTTCTGGAACTATTTTATCTGTACGTGAGAACTGGACAAATACGTAAATCTCTGTAGATGAGAACTGACCTTCTTGCTGTTGGAGAAAGAAGTTAGGAGAAGGGAAGGAGGAAGGCTTGACGTGAGCCCTGCAGGGTGGGGTGGGTGTCCCGCGGTCTGTGTAAACTAGTGGTCTGTAACCTACACACAGAAAGACACAGAGAAAAGGATGTGTGTGTGGTTAGTACACATACGTGTATTTCCCATCTCTGCTGAGAGGGCCCAGAGGCTATGACACCCAGAGGCAAGGAGCACACGGGCCCCCGGATCTTGGTTCCTAAGAGCAGTCATTCTCTGACAAAGGAACTCGGCTCCCTGGAGAAATGGCCGATTCCAGGGCTGGGGCAGGGAACCCCCAAGGTGGGCCTAGAGTGTCTTGTGGTGCTGGAACGTAAGGAAGTGCTCAAAAACACAAACAAAAGCAGATAAGGGCTGTTGACAGACAGTAGGAGCCCGTAGTAGTCAAAGCTGGGACAACATTGGCAATAGCACAGTGAGAGTCACTGGATTGTAGGCCAAGAATAAAACAAGTGTCCCTATGTCCTTGATGATCTAAACAAGCAATTGATTAAATAATAAATGGAGGATAAGGGGAAGTTCTTCTTTACAGTAGGGTTCTAATTAACAAATGGCGAAGGAGAGAGAGAAACAGAAAATCACTGTTACACAATATTATAGTAATAACTGTCATAGGCAAGATCTGCTGACGGATACTAAATTTGTGGGTGAAAGTTGGAGAAGGAGCATGCTTTGCACAGTCTTGAAGTATCCCCCCAATATACTAATTAACTACAAAGAAAACAGTGATTTTACATGGAGACACCTAGTAGATACCACTTTAGCCAGTGCCCAAGGTCAGCACCACTGATGCCAAAAACTCGGCCTCTGTGCACTGGTGTGGAATCAAATCTCGGAGACAGAGTTTTGGGTGAAGTAGAAGAGCTTTATTGCTTTGCCAGGTAAAGAGGGACACAGCAGGCTCATGCCCTCAAAACTGTGTGTCCCAACTCAGGTGGATTTGGTGAGGAGTTTTATAACAGTGATTCAAGGGCAGGGTTGCTGAGAAGGATCAGGGTGTGTGCAGGGCCTACACTCCTTTAATCTGGCCTCAGGCGGTCTCCTGAGGAGCTTCTCTGGTTCTCAAGGTTATCAAACTGTGACCTTCTCTGGAATGAAGAATGCTTCATCAAGCAGTTAACATCTTCCATTTCTTGGGGGTTTTAGTTCTGCAGAAGAGCTCAAAGGTATTGTTCTGTGCATCCCTTGAGGTGGGACCAGGACCTGCCCCGAGGCTGCACGAGTGTTTCTTGGCTGCTCCTCCCCTGTCTCTGCATCCCCTCCCTTCCCTGATTAGCAACTGTTTGAATCTGCCCTTTGGAACTCAGGGAAGGTAAAGAAATGGGGGACACAGAAAGGCTTTTGTGCCCAGGAACCCCACAGGATCCTGCTTGGTTTAACCACTGTCAGTAAGTATGATATGATATGTTTTATAACTATGTCAAAGAGCTCCGTGTTATGATAATACTGAGAAGGTCCCAACATCATTTCTGTAGTATTTCTGCCCAAAATTCATAACCTCTGTTAAAAAGGAGTCAACAAACCTAAAATGGAGGCACCTACGTTAGGCTACATGGCAGCAAACCAAGACTTAACATCTAACCTAATTGCCGTTTCAACCTTCCTCAGAAATGTGACATTTAACCAGCCAACCTGGAATTCCTGGCCAGCACTAGGAGGAAATTTGCTGATAGACCCTCTTCTGTTCTCCTAAGAGGGCAACCTTGCCTAAAAAATGCATTCTTTGCTAATAATTTCCTTTTTCTTGGGGCTTCCCAGGTGGCGCAGTGGTTGAGAATCCGCCTGCCAATGCAGGGGACACGGGTTCGAGCCCTGGTCTGGGAAGATCCCACATGCCGTGGAGCAACTAGGCCCGTGAGCCACAATTACTGAGCCTGCGCGTCTGGAGCCTGTGCTCCGCAGCAAGAGAGGCCACGATAGTGAGAGGCCCGCGCACCGCGATGAAGAGTGGCCCCCGCTTGCCACAACTAGAGAAAGCCCTCGCACAGAAACGAAGACCCAACACAGCCATAAATAAATAAATAAATAAAATTTAATAATTTCCTTTTTCTTGTTCCCTTTCTGCAGCTATAACGAAGTTCCTTTCTATTGCTGGATGGGATGTGGCCTGATTCATGAATCGCTTAATAAAGCCAATTAGATTCCCAAATTTAGCCAGCTGAATTTTTGTTATTTAACAGCTTTGGTGGCAGTGGTGGGATCAAAGGAAATTTCCAGCAGCCTTGGTGACAAGGAGAAAGGCAGTCACTGTACCGTGAACCCCTTTTTGAGTTCACTGTCTTCCAGGGGCCGTGGGTACATCCCCTCTCGGTTCTGAGCTCTGCTCTCTGTGTCAAGCCCCCGGTTTAATTGGCCTACGGGGCAGGACAGCTCATGCTGGCAGCCGGTTCTTTTTTTTTTTTTTTTTTTTAAGATTTTTTGGATGTGGACCATTTTTAAAGTCTTTACTGGATTTGTTACAACGTTGCTTCTGTTTTCTGTTTCGGTTTTTTGGTCCCGAGGCATGTGGGATCTTAGCTCCCAAACCGGAGATCGAACCTGCACCCCCTACATTGCAAGGTGAAGTCTTAACCACTGCACCACCAGGGAAGTCCCCTGGCAGCCAGTTCTGCCCGGAGCTAAGCCCCTGGGCTTTCAGACCCCATGTCCCAGGTTTTTGTGTGGAACACCCCCCGTGTGGAGCCCCCAGTCCGCAGGCCCCCTCACTGAGGTCTGCGGGTGCAGCCCTCTCCCCAGGCCAGGGTTCCCCGGGCAGTCGTGCGGGTGCACACAGGGCCTTCTCTTGGCCAGGACGCAGTCACAGCCCTCAGTTGCTGGTTGTGTGTTAAGGTGCAGACGCTTACTTGTCTTCTTTTGTGTAGATAAAAGCTACTGCTAATGGGGGTCTCAGAGGCCAAAAAGCTGCAAACCTTGGTGAACAAGAGTTGAACACTTAAATGCTGTTAGTGCACTTGTTACCAGACCCAAGGACCTGCATGTTAGGATAAGTTGGTTACAGGACGGGCTCCATCAACTCGGGGTCACCTGCCAACCTCAAGAAAACTTCCCAGCAGCAAGGTCACTGCGTCACATTCACTGTCCCCAGCCCAGCGGCACATCCCTTTGAGGTACTAGTTTGGCTCCAAGAAACCTGAAGCCTCAGCTCACGGGGTCCTTGGACCCTGAACAGTCAGGTGCCCGGCCTTCCCAAACCCCCGCTGATTTCACGTCTAGTAACTATGGGCCCGGAAGCTATAAATACCGACAAAAATGGCAAGATCTTACTAAAAGCAACCTAGAATTACAGTGGCCATCATGGGGAACATTCCAGTTAGATAAGGTCGTTCATTTAAGAGGTGCGCTTCAGAGCAAGAGTTCCCAAGTCCCACAAACAGCTGGACACCTATTCTAATTTGTGTACAGAAGCCTCTGAAAGTCTTCAAGACTCTAAAATAGCTTCATTAAAAGCCTCGTTACAGAAGGTTAATGAAAAATTAAAGACACAAGAGGTACCTGGAACGGTGACAGGACTGACGTGCCCCTTCCCCTCCCCCTCCCCCCTTCACCTGGGCACTTACGTTGTACTGATCCTCTGTCTGGACGGACTTTCCACTCAGACGAGACTCTGACACAAGTACCTTTTAGAATAAAGCCGCCCGAGGTTGCAGGTGTCCCTACTCAGATAGCGTTCACTCTTTGGTCAAAGACCAAACCGAGGGCCAGAGTTTAAAAATTTCCTAAACCAGGGAGGATCCCCCAAAGTTTTTTGGGTTTAGAGTCCTTACTGGAGCCTCTAACCCCAGCTTCCAGATCTTTATCAGCTTGTGCATGAGTTGGTAGGACCCTAGGGACGCCCCAAACTGGATTCGGGAAGCAGAATGGCGTAGTCCCAAGGACGACATTCGAGATCCGTGGTCCTCTAACGGACCAGACAGAGCTCATGCAGTAGCAGCTGAAAGATCTTCCTGCGGCATCCCAGTTTCTATACAATAAACGAGGATGCCCAGCCTGCTCTGGGTTATCCCATGAGGTCAGAGGGTTGATAAAAAGGCAGAAAATAGGATCGGGGGAGGCCGCCCGTCTGACGGAACTCGTAACTGCGGCTGAGCACTTTGAAAGGACTTTGGATCGAGGTCATAAACGAAGGTCCTCCAAACTAATGGCCGCACAGCTACGACAGCTCCAAGGCCAGAAGCCGAAAATAATGCCCGGCCCTCACATCACACCCTTGGGGTCCACCATCAAAACGATGGCCCAAGGATGATGTGATGTTCCATTTGTAATCATTGAAAAAGACTGTCCTCAAAGGTCCTATGCAAATTCATCAATATCCACTCAACTGACCCAATGTGGGGGGCCCCCCACATGGGCCCCTCCCAGGACTGACAGGGCCCCAAGGGACCCTCCAGTAAACTGCTACCAGGAAAATATCCTTAGACAGCCAAGGGGAAACTACAATTAAAATTAATGGGAGGGCTTCCCTGGTGGCGCAGTGGTTGAGAATCTGCCTGCCAATGCAGGGGACACGGGTTCAAGCCCTGGTCTGGGAAGATCCCACATGCCGCGGAGCAACTGGGCCCGTGAGCCACAACTACTGAGCCTGCGCCTCTGGAGCCTGTGCTCCGCAACAAGAGAGGCCGCGATAGTGAGAGGCCCGCACACCGCGATGAAGAGTGGCCCCCGCTTGCCGCAACTAGAGAAAGCCCTCGCACAGAAACGAAGACCCAACACAGCCAAAAATAAATAAAAAAAAAAAAAAAAAAAAAAAAAAAATTAATGGGAAACCTTGACAAATTCTGGTAGATACTGGGGCTGCCCTTTCTACTTTAAGCCCTACCCTCATAGGACAACAAACCCCTCAGAGTGAAAACAAGTGTCCATAGTGAGGTGTCGGGGTCAGAGAGAGATTCTACCTCAGCCGGTACACATGACTCCGGGACCTTTTACTGAAAACACTCCTTTTTGCTGTGTGACACAGCGCCAGTCAACCTATGAGGCAGAGGCCTCCTTTCTAAATGGAAAGGACTGATTGGCCCGCAGGGGAGGCCGCACATTATAGTTTCCTGACCAGCCTAAGCCGGATCTTTTATGGCCTCTCACTCTGTCCTTGACGCAGAAGAGGACGAAGTTCAACAAAGTCCCCCTGATCTGCGGGCTACCTCCAATACGGACACTGGGAGAATAAAAAGGGCTGAGCCTATACAAACCTAGAGACATAACCAAACCTCTCCTTCAATGACCTCACGGTCAATTAAAGACTCAGGCCATAGGAGGCCTCACACCTAGTAGAAGACTTAACCTCCCGGGGCTTCCTGTACCAGGCCCTGTAGCTGCCAGTCTGGAAGCCTGACCAATGGGGATGGTGGCTTGCCTGGGGTCTGAGCACTATTGACAAGTCAGTGACGCCCCGTCTCCCAGTTGTTCGGAACCTGAACACCCTTTGCTGCATGTTCTGCCGGATTCAAAATGGCTCACTGCTGTGGGCCTCTGGTCAGCCTTCTTCCACATCCCTCAGACCCCAAAGGCCAGTATCTGTTTGCCTTTGCTTGGAACAGTCAATCAGCAATGGGCCTGGACAGTCGTGCCTGAGAGGTTCACAAAGGCCCCTCCTGGTTTCTCCCAGTGGCTCCACCACGATGTAAGCGGCCTCCAGGCCCCTTTAACAATATGCAGGCGACCTGCTGTGCTCAGTTACCGAAGAGCCGTCCATAAAAGACTCCGTGTATTTGCTGCAACGGGTGGCTGGAAAAGGACACAGAGTTGCTAAGGGAGAATTACAATGATCTCTGGACACTGTTCATCACCTCAGTCATCATTTAAGCACTGAGGAATTCAGCTATCTCTGAAAAGAATGAAGCTAATCCAAGTACTTCGTAGATCCACAACGAAGGGGCAGCCTCGTGAACTTCTAGGCCTGGCTGGATATCGTAGACTGTGGGTTCCTAAGTTTTCTCTATTTGCTTCCCTACTTTATGAACTTACATTTCAGTCCCCGAGCCCCTTCCCTGGGAAGATAAATGTAAACAGGCCTTTCTAAGGCTAAAACGAGCAGTGAGAACTGCCCGCCCTCGGGTACCCAACTCTCCCAAACCTTTCGCCTTATTTGTGCAGCAGAGAGTGAGCCCGGCCCTGGGAGCCTCAGGCAGAAACGGCCATAAACCCTGGCCTGTGGCCTCACAGCCTGACTCAGCACTGGCTACTTCCTGGCAGCTGCAAATTTGGTAGAAGCAGATTTGACCCCAGGAAATGACGTTTATTTGTAAACTCCTCACACTGTCCAAAGTCTTAACTCTGAATTGACTCAACATGTCTTGGCAAGGAGACTAACCCCCTATGAGATCCCTCTGCTTCCACCTCCTGATCTGCTTCTTAAATGTTGCCCCATCCTTAATCCTGATTTGTTACTGCTCTGCCTGACGAGGGGACCCCCCCATGACTGTGGGGTGATGACGTCCCATTTCGTGACACCACGTCCTGGTTCATGAGACACCCCTTTAACCAATCCTGATCTACTTTTGTTTGTTGGCGGGCCATACCGTGGAAACCAGAAAGGGGATTTTCAAGGTGGTTATGCTGTTACTACCCTAGATGACCTACTGGAAAGTGGAAACGTCCCACCAGCTGAATCAGCCAACAGGCAGAGCTTCACGCCCTCACCTGAGCACACCAGCTCTCAGAAGGACAAACTGTCAATGTTTATACTGACAGCCAGCGTGCCCTTGGGGGTCGCACATAATTTGGGGATGTTATGGAAACAAAGGGATTTTCTTTCATCTTCTGGGACTCCAATAAAAAATGGGCAGAAAGTAAATGACCTTCTTACTGCTATTCTCTTATCTTATGAAGTTGCTGTCATCGAAATTAGGGTTCCCACTGGAAAGACTGACCCTGAGTAACAGGGGATGCCCCAGCTGATCTCCGCGCAAAGGCAGCAGCTTAACATCTGTGAAGACTGTGGCACCACGTGGATGAAGTCATTCTGCTTCTGCAAAAAACGGCCCTTTGTTGCCAGACTGTTTTCACCCTGATATCCTTGTAACATGGCAACAATCTGTTCCTGCATCAGAGAAATTAAGATGGATAAACAATGGCTGTGAATTAAGGCAACAGTCAGGGCTGTGGGAAACCCAAGACGGCCTCTTGGTTCTTCCCGGCTCCCTGGCAAACCCCATTTTCAGCTTTTGCATTCCTTCACCCCCATAGTGCATTTAATATGATTTGAATTATAAATAAGCATTGGTGGAGAGGCATCTATAAAATTGTGAAGACACTTTACCATCAGTGTCTGACCTGCCAGGTGCATAACCTGGGAAAACTATTTTTGTTCCCAGAGGCCTCAAACCTCCTCCCTCTGAACCCTTTGAACACCTGCAGCTGGATGCATTCAACTGCCACTCAGGAGGCTTATCAACGTTCTCTTTATCACTTGTATGGTTTCCTGAAGGGCTGAAGCCTTCCCTCGCTGCAGGGTTGATGCCCTCACGGTGGCAAAGAAACTGACTGAGGGACCCACTTCACCAGTCAAGTTGTAACTGCGCAGGACCCTATGGGGCCTCCCTGGGGCAGGCCCTTCCCCTATATCCTGTGCTGTAGCTCCTCTCTGAAGTACCTGCATAGCAGTATCTGATGCACATTCTTGAGCTGTTTTACAGATGCTAAAACCCCCACCAAATGGAAGACGTTAACTACATGGTGACCAGGAGCACGGAGCCCCCAGTCATCCTGGAGCCTCGGGACCGATCATGTTACGCCCTGCGACCTCACCATCCACCTATCAGAGAACTGTGCGGAAGCTGATCACATACGCTGCGACCCCCTTCCCTCACCTGGGCTTTAAAAATGCTTTGCTGCAACCCTTCAGAAAGTTTGAGGTTTTTGGGGGGGGGGGCACGAGCCACCCATCTCCTTGCTGGGCCCTGAAATAAACCTCTCTCTGCTCCAAACTCCGACTTTTCAGTTTGTTTGTCTTCACTATGCATCGGGCACAGGAACTTGGGGTCGCTAACAAAATCACAGAAGCCTTAACGAAAACCTTGCAAACTTCTTGGAATTAGTGAAACTGAGCAGGACCCTATGGGGTTCCTGGGCATGACAGCATTTCTGTGTCCCCCATTTCTTGACCTTCCCTGATTTCCAAAAAGCAGCTTCAAGCCGTTGTTGATCAGGGGAGAGAGGGGATGCAGAGAGGGGAGGAGCAACCACGAAACCCTAGTGCAGCCTCGGGGCAGGTCCTGGTCCCACCTCAAGGGATGCACAGAACAATACCTTTGAGCTCTTCTGCAGAACCAGAACCCCCAAGAAATGGAAGATGTTCACTGCTTGATGAAGTATTCTTCATTCCAGAGAAGGTCACAGTTTGATAACCTCGAGAACCAGAGAAGCTCCTCAGGAGACCGCCTGAGGCCAGATGAAAGGAATGCTGGCCCTACACACACCCTGATCCTTACCAGCAACCCCGCCCTTGAACCATTTCTATAAAACTCCTCACCAAATCCGCCTGAGCTGGGACACAAAGTTTTGAGGGGCACAACCCCGCTGTGTCCCCCTTTACCTGGCAAAGCAATAAAGCTCTTCTTTTCTACTTCACCCAAAGCTCTGTCTTTGAGGCTCAATTCAGCACCGGTGCACAGAGGCCGAGTTTTTGGCATCATTATCACTGTCTCTCTCACCCTCAATCATCAGGCAAAGTTGAGAGAACTAAAGGGATCCTCAAATGTCTAAATTTGCCAAACCTACTGGACTCCTCTGGCCTAAGGTCTCACTGACTGTTCATAGGACCCCCTTTGGGAAACACAAACTCACTCCACAGGAGCGAGTCACCGGCAGACCGACGTCTATTGTTATCCGACCTTCTGCTGATCCCTTGTCCCATGCTAGTGTGATCAGCTACTGTAAGTCTCCAACGTCTTATGCTCAAGCTTCTCGTCAACGCTTTAAAGAAGCTTTCCCAGTCCCAATTCAAAGAATCCTGTTGGTCAGTCTGGAGCCTCATGACCGGGTCTTCTGGAAGCTTCACCAGAGGAAGACAGCCCTCGATGTTGGTGGAAGTGACCTTACTAAGTGCTCCACTGACACTGTTGCAAAATTAGAAGGTACTGAGCCTTGGGTACACATCTCACAGATAAGAAGGTCCCACCTGACATCTGGTCCTGTGCAGACCCTGGGGACCTCAGGATCAAACAGACAAGGAGAAGCGGCGGCTGCCACCCAAGACGCTGGATCAAGGTTTCATACTCTAATTAAAACGCAAAACCCTTTCTTATTCTTTCCTTTACTCTGGCATTGAAACCAAGTCCCCCTTAAACCGAATTTCTCTGCAGACTTTATGATGAACCTCTCTATCCAGAACTTTACTCCTTTTCTTGTCCCACCCCTTGTTCCCCTCAGGATAGAGGAGTATCAAAGAAAAGGGGGGATTGGAACTAAGCAGGGTCCTGTGGGGCCCTTGCAAGTACAAAAACCCCTTTGTGTCCTCCTGTTTCTTGTTTGTAGAAAAAGGCTTTGGTCTCCCAGGCCCTCCCTGAGTTCCAAAGAGCAGGGACAGGCAGTTCCTAATTACGGAAGTGAGGGAATGCAGAAACAGAGGAAAAGCAGTTAAATGAGAAAAGTAATGACACTAGTTCAGGATAAAACAGTCAGAGCTTCTCCTCAAGGGATGTGCACAACAGTCTGACAGAATTCTTTGTTCTTCAGGAACTAAGCCCTTGCCTGCCTCTTGTTTGTGGAATCTGGACATCCCCCCCTTCTGCTGCTTTAACCTCTGAGTCATACGCCTCTGCTCAGGCCTGCACATACACATGTTAGTCACTAAAGGAATCTTGCCCACAGCTCGGGGTGTATGTGACAGCCCCCTTTCAAAGAAACCCCCATGGTGATAAGGAAATATGAACAAGAAAAATTAACATTTGTCTTATCTTTCCCTGAAGGAACATCATGACCAGACCAGGTTAATGTCAACCGGAGTCAACTGACCAAGAACAAAGACGTTGGGCTGCAGCCTCTTCTGCTTCCTGACCTCACCTCTGCACGCTTCCCCCTTCCCTGGCATGAAAGAAGCCTGAATTAAGATGGTTCTTTAGGATATTAGTTTGCCATCTCCTCGGTTTGCTGGCTTCTGAATAAAGTCGCTATTCTTCCCCAACACCTTGTCTCTCAACTCACTGGCCTGTCGTGCGAGCTTGGACTCGGTTATAGCTACAGGTGTCACCCTCATCTGTATCTCCCGGGCTTTGCTAAGGGGGTGGCCTTTTAGACGGCTGGCTCCGTCATCAAAGATTCTGACCCATCCATGATGCTGGAGACCCCTGGTCCTCCCTGAGGCCAGTTTCTCTTCTCTTCCAAATGTCACCGCAAACTACAATTGACCCCTTAGAAATCTCTTATTGACTTCAACTCTTACTGTTACCGAGTCTAGTCTCATACTGCTTACCACACGACAGGCCAACACATCAAGACATGAGGGGTTGGGACAAGGAAGAGTGACTTTATTTGGAAAGCCAGCAGATGGGGAAGATGGCAGACTCGTGTCCCAAAGGACCACCTTCCCTGAGTTAGAATTCGGGTTTCTTTTATACTAAAAGGGGAGGGGGGGTGCGGCTGGCTGTTGCAAACTTCTTCCAGACCTTGGAGGGGATGTGAAAATTCTTTGTTCTTGCAGCTGCCTGTGTAGGTCTGGTCACAATGTTTCCATAACCCTCCAACAAGACAAGTGTTATTCTCTGTTCAGCAACTTTTTATCTCTTTATGAATGAAAAATTGTTATGCCTTTAAAGTTCAAGCCTGGGAGGCAGAGCCTTGAGGAAGGCTCAAGGCTCAAATATTATGTATATCTCAGGCTACAGGCAACATTCTTTTATTTTTGTAATTAAAAAAAATTGAAAAAAAAATTTTTTTTGGCCATGTTGCTTGTCTTGAGGGATCTTAGTTCCCCAACCGGGGATTGAACCCATGACCTCGGCAGTCAGGGCGCAGAGTCCTAACCACTGGACCACCAGGGAGTTCCCAAGGCAACATTCACTTAGTGTTTGAGGAGACAGGATGCAGAGTCAGCATGACTAATAACAGGCAACAGAGCACAAACAGTAGAGCTAAAGGAATAGATCTGATGCGGAGTCAGGTTTGTTCTTCTCTGTTACCTTATGCCAGAACACCTGTGCCTTGTTTTTAACCATTCTCCAGTTATAACTGTACTTGCCCAATTAGACACAAATACCTAAATAAATCTTAGCACTTTTGCATCCTCACCTTCTCATGATTATCTAGATCAGGGCTGCCCCCACCAACTAAGAGATCTCTCCAGCAGCACTCATATTTGCAAGATATTCAGAATGACTCCTCATTTCAGACTAGGAGATTTCTTACCACACGTGCTAAAAATCTGGCTGACCCTGGCTTAAACGGGTAAACACAGCCAGCAATTCCTGTGAACAAATCCATGAACAATGTGCCCTAATGGGAATGGTCTGGGTTTATCTCTGTCTGTGATGGTTATCATTCTTCCTGGGTCTTTGGTTGTCCAGATGGCTGGCACACAGCCAGGCAGTGCCTCTTAGGTTACGTAACTGTGCCCTTAGCTTTCCACAAACAAAGACCCCTCACTGGTGACTCCCCTGGATTCACACTGTAGTTAGGAAGGACCTACCAGGAGGACTTCATGAGTCAGAATTCGTACCTCCCTGGTTAGGAGTAAATGTAAATGAGGATGTGGTCAGAAACCTCTCCTCAGTGCTTGAAGATATTGCAGAATCTGTTGTTGGGTCAATAGCTGCCCAGCAAGCATCCTTAGACTCTCCGGGCAGTGTCGTTCTTGGTAATAGGACAGCCCCTGATTACCTTCGAGCTGAGCCAGGAGGTGTCTGTGCATGGCCATCACCACCCGCCCACCCAAGTTCACACTTCTGGGCAGGTTGAAACTCAGTTACATAAGATCACTGAGCAAACCGCGTGGCTTAAAAAGGTGACTTCTTCCATGGGTCTTTGATTTATGTGATTTTGATTCGTTTGGGTCTTAGGGACCAAGCTCCAAAGTGCCCTGCAGACACTGGAAATACTCCTGCTTATAATAATCATAGTAATCTCCCTGGTGTTCCATGTCCCCTCAAAGGCTTTAAATACATGTTCGCAGCTGCTGACCACTGAGCAAATGATCTTCCTAAGACTGGACTATCAAAAAAGGAACAAAGGGCTTCCCTGGTGGCGCAGTGGCTAAGAATCCGCCTGCCAATGCAGGGGACACGCGTTCGAGCCCCGGTCCGGGAAGATCCCACATGCCACAGAGCAACTAAGCCCATGAGCCACAACTACTGAGCCTGCGCATCTGGAGCCTGTGCTCCGCAGCAAGAGAGGCCGCGATAGTGATAGGCCCGTGCACCGCGATGAAGAGTGGCCCCCGCTCGCCGCAACTGGAGAAAGCCCTCGCACAGAAACAAAGACCCAACACAGCCAAAAATAAATAAATAAATAAATAAATTTATTTTTTAAAAAAAGGAACAAAGAGCATTATTATTATTATTTTAAACTTTGGGTTTATTTATTTATTTATTATTTATTTATTTTTGGCTGTGTTGTTATTGTAAAAATGTAAGAATATAATAAAGATATTTCCAGAAAGCCTCAGAATGTGCCCCTCCCAAACACCTACACTGATAACATTTTTGGAGCAAGAACTGAAAAGGAGGAAACACACACCCAGGAAAATCCATGAGTCATAAAGGAAGTGAGGGGGCCAAATGCCTTTGTGAAGCCTTTTCCTATTTTAGGAACAAACCATCACCAACGAAAAGGCAGGAACAAAGGGCAAAAGTGCAGGATGTGGGCTTCCCCGGTGGCACAGTGGTTAAGAATCCTCCTGCCAATGCAGGGGACACAGGTTCGAGCCCTAGTCTGGGAAGATCCCACATGCCGCGGAGCAACTGAGCCCGTGCGCCACAACTACTGAGCCTGCACTCTAGAGCCCGCGAGCCACAACTACTGACCCCGCATGCCACAGCTACTGAAGCCTGCACGCCCAGAGCCCGTGCTCTGCAACAAGAGAAGCCACCACAATGAGAAGCCCGCGCACCGCAACCAAGAGTAGCCCCCGCTTGCTGCAACTAGAGAAAGCCTGCGCGCAGCAACGAAGACCCAACGCAGGCAAAAAAAAATAATAATAATAAAATAATAATAATAATAATAATTTAAAAAGTGCAGGCTGTGCAGCCTACAAACCCCACGTAAAATTCTGGGCGACGCCAATGTGACAGGAGGGAAGATAAAGCGCCACAGGAAGGGACACCAAAGAGCAAAGGCGCCAGGGGCCTGGACGCTCAGGGCTGGGAGAGGACAGACACAGCCAGACACATGCAGACACATAGCAGGCACAGCCAGAACGTGCGCGTCCGCCACAGCTCTGGGCAAAGTAGCTACTTAGTGAGTATTTGGTGAGTAAATGAATGAATATATCTTCTTATAAAAGTTTTAAGAAGAAAAAAAAAATCCACCAAATCACAATCAACAGAAATGAAAAAAGAAACAAAAAAGTAGAGCAAATAGCAAATATGAAAAATATGACAGAAATAAGTCCTAACAGAAGAATTATTAGGTGAATTAAAAGACAGAGATCCAAAAAGGGATACAATTTAAGAAAAGACCCAGAAATACGGAGAAATCTCAGTCTCTGAAATTGGATTTATTTTTCTATTTTTTTTTTTTGATGTGGACCATTTTTAAAGTCTTTATTGAATTTGTTACAATATTGCTTCTGTTTTATGTTTTTGTTTTTGTTTTTGGCCCCAAGGCATGTGGGATCTTAGCTCCTTGACCAGGGATCCAGTCCACACCCCCTGCATTGGAAGGTGAAGTCTTAACCACTGGACCACCAGGGAAGTCCCTGAAATTGGATTTAGGTGATTCCTTGCCAGAATCATCAGGATCCTCTCTGGGGTGAGATACCATCTCAGGCCTGAAATTAGCTCTGAACCCAGAACCCAAAGATAAATAGGCACCCAAAGAGACAAGAAAACTTGCTTGGGGATCGGCAGGAAAAACAGATGACGGAAACTCTGGATACTGGAATTTCCAGATAATGAACTAGCTGTGCTTGCTAAGCTCTTGGAGGTGAAAGGTAAACTTAAACATTTTAGCAGGAATGGGAAGCCATAAAAAGTGACATTGCAGATCTGAAAAGGAATTAATTAGAAATCATAGTACTGCAAGATACGGTAACAGAAATTAAGAACTCAGTGGGCGGTTTACAACATGTGGAGCACACCTGGAGAGAACATGCAGTGAGTCCTGGATCTCTCTGACTACTGCTCCCAGGTGAGGCCAGCGCTGCTGCTCAAGGACCTCACTTGGAGAAGATGGATGAGAAGAAACCATTCAGACAGTGGAGGAAACCACAGACAGCAGGAAGAGATACCGAGGACAGTGAAAAGCTTTAATCTATGTTTAATTGGAGTTCCAGAAGGAGAGGATGTGGAAGATGGGGGAAAATCAATATCTGAAAATGCAATGGATGAGAATTTTCTAAAACTGTTGGAAGACATTAACCCACAGGTGTAAGCAACCCGAGAAGTCTCTACCAGAATAAATAAAAATGAATCCACACCTCTACACATCACAGTAAATCTGTAGCAAACAAAAGGTGTAAACAAAATCATAAACAGCCTGATAAAAACCCAGATTTCCTAATAAGGAGTAACAGCTCGTTGGTAGCTGACTTCATAGTAACTGCAGAAGCAGAAAACGGTGGGTTGGTATCTTCAGCGCTGACCTAAAATTCTTTACCGAGTGAAAACACTCTTCGAGAATGAGGTGAAATAAAGATTTTTTTTGGAAAACAAAAACTGATGGGCTTTGGCCACCAGTAAGCCCCCACTAAAGGGAGCTCTTCACGCTGAAGAAAACGACCTGGATGGACTGGGCCTGAAGGAAGGGGTGAGAAGCTGCGAAACCTGTGTGTGGTCAGTGTCAGTAAGTAGTAGTTGCACCAAACAATGACAACATCTTGATTTGTCAGAAAATGAAAAAGTAAAGAGCATGGCAACAACGGCATAATCAGGAGGGAGGTAAGGCCCTCGTGTCGTTGGGCAGGTAAAAGCACCTGAGGGTCTCAGAGTGATGTCATAATTTATTAAAATAAATTATGTAAAATAATAGGAAAGGAGTGTTGAGTATCCACACTTTCAGATGAAATTATAAAACAATAAACATCAGCCAAAGTAGAGATATTACTGGAATTAGTAAGAGAGTCTGGCGAAGTTGCTGGATGCAAAGTTCATATCCAAACACTGGTTGTATTTCTTTAGCCAGCAAACGACCATCAAGCATAAGGAAAGGTGTCAGACTTCTTCGGTGGGTGCATTGCAGAAGTGGCCCCTAGTCTCCAGCCCACCCCCCTCACCCCAACAACGGTCCTGGATGCAGGGCTGGGAGCCACTGTGGCCATTTTCGCAAACAGCCTTCTACACTTGTTTGGTTAATGAATGGAGAAAGTGACACGACCAGTTCCCAGACCGGACTCCAGAGCCCCTCACACACCTCTGCTCTCTGTGGGGACCCTGCCGTGGCCCTAAGAACGAGCCCAGCCTGACATCCCGGAAGATGAGGGCTCCCATAGGAGAGCTGGCATTGTCCCCTCAACCCACAGCTGACAGCAGAAAATGATGAGCCCGGCCAAGGCCAACCCGAGGTGGTCCAGGTCAGCCGAAGCTCCTAGACTCTTGGGCAAAAGCAAATGCTTATTGGTATATACCACTGAGGTTTTGTGGTTTGTCATTATGCAACCTTATTGTGGCAATAGATAACTGCTCCTATCTAACTGAAACCACAAAGAGACAGCATTACACAACCCCCGGAGCGGCTACCCTTGGGGTCAGGGGCCCTCTCAGCAGCAGCGTCCCTCGTAGCCACCAGCGGCAAGCGACACTGCCCATGGACGGGAGAGCAGATAAGCTGTGGTACAGTTATACAGTGGACACAACACAAACCAGAGTGAGTGAACTACAGCTGCAACCTCGGCGAGGCTCATGAACGTAATGCTGAGTGAAGGACTATGGGCACCAAAGAAGACAGCATCGTTTCATTTACATGAGTTCAAAACAGGCAGAAGTAAACCATAGTGTTCAGATTCAACCTCCACTCAATTAGGTTCAGTTTAACCCACACTTGGGGGTTAAACCTCGCATGAAAAGCAAGAATGTACACAGCATAATGACCCAGAGAGAGGTGACCTTCCTGGGGCACGCATGGCGGTTACCGGCAGGGTGGCAGCAGTGCGCTACTTGTGACTTGGTAGTTTTGTAGGCATTTGCATTTTAGCAATTTGCTAGGCAGAACGTTCATGTTTCATGCATTTTGCCGTGTATTTGTGAAATTTCACAATAAGGAAAGGTTAAACGTATATGCACCTAACAACAGACCGAACGCATCAGGCACCAACAAATGGAAACGCTGGGAGCAGTGGGTTTGTTAGTAACTGTGTTTCTGAAGTCATCAAAATTCTGCCAGGAAAAGGCCTGGGTAGCATGTGAAGGCAAGGCTAGGGTCTCCCGTGGGTGGGGGATGAGCTGCGGGCCAGCAGGCGACCGCCTGGAAGGGCGCATTGCTTAGGAGAGGCTGGGTTAGGCTGTGGAACGGACAACCCCAAATCCCTACGTCCTGATCTGGCTACACCTCCAGGAGGGGCACGGGGGCTCTGCTTCCCTCGGTCAGGCAGGGACCAGGGGAGGTGCCACCTGCAGGTTGGAGGCGCAGGAAGGCCACTCGGGGACGCACACCCTGGCTGCGCTTGGACTGGGCCGCACTGAGGAGCCCCACGTTCACACCTGGTCAGGACGACCTGGGGGCGCTCCTTCCTGTGTGCAAAATACACTCTCCCCCGGGGGACCATCCCAAAGTCTCCTCCAGCCCCTCGAAGATCAAAAGGGATGCAAAGGAGGCCTAGCCACGCCTCCTGGCAAGCAGCATGGCTAAAGGCCAAATCACAGACCCCCAAACCCGCAGTGTCAACTGAGGAGCAGAAAGGCAGTGGACACGGCCGTGGGGTCCCGAAGTCCCTCTGGATGGCTGTGCTGAGGACCCCGGCCCGGGGTGGATGCATTCCTGGACTAGACTGGCAGGGTCACACCACCTGCCCTTCCCATGGCCTTCGGCGGCCCCCTCCGCCGGCCCAGCGTCCTCGGGGTGCTGAGGTGGGCACTGGAGACCCCAAAGCTTTCTCATCCCCTTCTCGCCCACAGAGAGTCGGGGTCCCAGGGTTATTTTAAGTCTCGAGCCAGCACAGTCTCTTCGGGTCCAGGCTGATGTTTTTTGGGGGGACAGTATCACTCTTTCATATATGTAATCGACTTTTCAAACTTTGACTTCATTTCAGTCAGGTTCAGATGTCAAGGTCACGCCTGGAGCTCCTTTTCCCACAGTTCTCGTTTCTGCTGCTTTTCTTTGCATTTTCACCCCCTACCCCTCCCGCCCACCTTCCCCCTGCATAAGGCAGGTAACCGGGCGTGTCAGGCTGAGGAGGACGAGCTGCTCCCTGACTCGAGTATAACTCGAGAGTGTTGTAATTGTATCTTTTACTGCTTCCGGTTGAGACGCTATCACTCTTCTAACCCCCCAAGTCCCTGCCCTGGACTTTCTCTATTTCCGTTCGTTCCTGCCCACGCGCCAGCCCTTCTCTCTGAGCCCAGAGGCCAAAACGCGCAGCCAACAGTGAACAGCATGCGATGGGCCTTTGGCAGCCAGCACCCGGGGGTTCTAGGGCTACAAGGTTCTAGGTTCTTGGTCCGCCTTCCAAATATCACAGGGAGCCAGCTGACGCTCCATTTCCTCACTGTACACTTAGAAGGGACTTGTTACAAGGAGGGGGACCAGGGGAGCCGCGGGGCGGCCAGGCTGAGGCCAGGCCCCGGTCGGAAGGAGCTTCTCCCCTCTCGCATCTTCTCCTCCTACTCAGCCCTCGGAGGGGTTGGACAGACGGCCCACACTGTGGAGGGGTTCTGCTTTACTCACCCCACCTTTCAAAGTGCAGCTCATCCAGAAAGACCCCCGAGACACGCCAGGATAACCTCTGACCCAGCGTCTGGGCCCTGCGCCCCAGTCGGGCTGACGCAGAAAATTCACACCACGCTTCTCCACGTGGCTTGGATCTTTCCCGCCTCGGGAACACGGCTTTTCGTTGCGGCCTCCCGGCCCGAGGCCGCATTTACGGCGCTTCGCCGCGGCGGTCAGGGCGAGCTGCACGGTGCTCCGACGACAAGTCATCTCGGATCTTAACGGCGGCCAAGAAAGCTCTGTTCCTGCTGCCACCTGACGTGGGCTGGCGGCCGTGAGCGGCGGGTCCCCCTCACCCCCGGGGCCCAGGGTGAAGCTCCCATCGCGGGCTTCGTGACCGCCACGGGGATGTGGGGAGTCCGCGTGATGCCCGCGAGTGACCCCGCACCTGCGCCCGCGTCCCAGGTGCTGCGGGACTCGGGTGGGGGAGGGGTGGGGGGGTGGGGTGTTGGCGGGCTTCTGGCGGAGGCGATGCGGCTCCGGGCTCCGCGCACTGGGAATGAGGGTGTGAGGGGCAGAGCCTCCCCTGAAACTCCCGGAAGACGGCGTCCCCGCCGGCCCTGCCTCCGGCTGCTCTCGCGTCTGTCCTGATTGTCTGCAGTCCCGGGGCAGCTGGTCTGTGAGCGCGGGCTCCCTGCCCGCTGTCGCCTCCGCCGTGTACCAGCTGCGGCTGGGTGCTGCAGCGTCACCACCACGCCGAGGGGCTGGACCTCACGCGTCCAGGAGAGGGGACCTCCTCGAGGACAGTGTGTCAGAGTGCCTGTGGCCAAGACGGATGCTGTGTGCTCCTGATTTCCCTGTGAAGCAAAACTGTTTATTCTCTACTCCATTTTGGGCAGTAAGAGGCCCTGTAGAGACTTGCTTTTTCCTTAAAATGTTAATTCATGAAACTCCAGAGGCTAGGCTTAACAAAAGGAAGAGATATCTTTCTACATCCTAGACATGTTCAAAAATCTGGCTTTTTACCGTGTTAATCTGAGCAGGTTCACAGGAATATGGATCTTATTTCCCTGTGTAGTTAGAAAGTTAGGTGGCCCTAACTGTTGCAGCTTGTTCCGGTCCCTCTGATTATTGGTCCTTGGAAATTCATTAGGAAAAGTCGTGTAAAACCCCTAAAACTTTGTAGAGGAATGGCACCTTCCAAGGGGATCGGACAGTGTGGGCCAGCTGTACCATCCCTTCCCGCCTCCACCACCTCGCCTGCCGCGCAGGGACCCAGAACAGACTCCGAGAGACCCTGCCCCGCCTGAGAAAGGACGTCAGATTTGGGGAGCTGGTGGAGGGGGGTGTCCACAAGATGACATGTCCCTGCTGGGGCCTACCGTTGCAAGCAGAAGGGGTCAGGCCCTCTTTTCTCTTGCCCACGGATCACCAGGGCATGAGCATAGTAGAGTGTGAGCTGCAAACCCAATTTAAAATATTCCAGTAGCCACGTTAAGAAAGTAAAAAAACACGTGAGATTTATTTTAAGGATCTATTTTCTTTGAACCGATATATAGAAAATATTATAACAACATATAATTAATGAAAGGTATTATTTAAAAATAAATAAATAAATAAATAAATTTCTTTATTTTTGGCTGCGTTGGGTCCTTGTTGCGGCACGCGGGCTTTCTCTAGTTGCGGCGAGCGGGGGCTACTCTTCGTTGCGGTGCGCGGGCTTCTCATTGCAGTGGCTTCTCTTGTTGTGGACTAGATGCACAGGCTTCAGTAGCTGTGGCTCGTGGGCCCAGTAGTTGTGGCTCGCGGGCTCTAGAGCGCAGGCTCAGTAGCTGTGGCGCACGGGCTTAGTTGCTCCGCGGCATGTGGGATCTTCCCGGACCAGGGCTCGAACCCATGTCCCCTGCATTGGCAGGCGGATTCTTAACCACTGTGCCACCGGGGAAGCCCCATGAAAGATATTATTGATGAAATATTTTATATCTTAACAAAAATTCTTTTTTTCTCACCAAGCTTTCAAAGTCTGATATGAGACTTATGCACACAGCTTTTCTCCGCTGAAACTCGCCACGTCCCCGGGCCTGGTGGCCGCTATGGAGCAGAGCCACCCTGGAGGCTGTTGGAGGAGTGGCAGCTGGCGGGGAGGCCCCCCAGGTGGGGCAGCAGGAGGGGGGCACCCAGTTCATTCCCCCAGCCTGACAAGGAGGAGGGCACAGGGGACGCGGAGGCTCCCGGAGAAAAGGCAGCCACCCTGCCCTGGGTGGGGGACGGCAGAGCAGGAGGGGCTGGAGGGAGCCCGATGGACGTCGGCATGGAGGGGGCTGCGGGAGAGGTGGGTCAGGGGCCAGGCCTACTATGCGCGTTACTTCCTTGTGACCGGGAAGCAGCACAGCGGCCATTGCCCCTGAGTCACTGGACCGGCCTCACCGCAAGACACACACCGCTCTCTGCTCCAATGGCACCATCTTGCCGTGGGGGTGGACAGAGTCAGTAAGAGGAAAGCGTGTAATTCAGGAAGGCTCTGGGCAGTGGAGGCATTGCCCCTTCCCGAGGCCCCTCCATGCTGCCCCTTAAGCTCCTTGGTCAGAATGTCAAATGGGGGGGGGCGGGAGGGAGGAAGGAACGACGGGGCTTCGCAAATATGCAGGCCCTGGGCTCCCAGCTGCCGCCAGACGCCCTGGACCCCGGGGTCTCCCACCACAGCTGCCTCCTCAGGTCACGTGGGGCCCAGTGTCCCCGCTCCCAGGAGCCCTTGGGAGACCATGGGAGGCTCCTTTGGGGCAGGCCACCCAGGCTGCTGGGTGCTGACCTGCAACCAGGAAGGACCCAAACCAGCCTGGAGCAGGGACTCAGGGCCGGGAAGGCCAGTGCCCTTCCGAGGGGAGGGCGGTGCAGTGAGGGGTGGGCTGTGGGCCAGGGCTCGCTCTGGGGGCTGGGGTGTGGAGGCTGAGTGAGGGTCTGGGAGGGGCCCTGCGTGGGGACAGCGGGGCTGCAGCAGGCTTGGGCCTGAGACCCCCAGGCTGGGGAAGGGTCCCGGGGCCCGACCACACCCCTAAGTAGGGAGGTGGGGTGGCCGAGACAGGGCCTGGCTCGGGTGTGAAGGGAAGCACAATTCATTACTCCAAATGTGCCTCTTTGCCATATTGATTATTTTAAGCTGGTTATTTTTAAGCAGTAGGACACTGGGAGGAGCTCCGAAGCTGAGTAGAAGTCAGCCTTTTGAGAGACATTTACATGTACAAGGGAAACCTCCGTGTAAGGGTGTCTCCTCTTGTATGGGGATGAGGGGGACGACCACATTTCTAGCAACTCTTGTGGATGGAGAAGCTCTGCAGGAAACCTTACCCTTACTTGTGTGCTTTTCCTTGTCACCTCCCGGAGGGGCCTCTCTTCCCCACCCCCAACACCTTCTGTCTTAGCTGGAGGTGGCATTTAAGGTGGTGGCTTCAGCATTTCGGGGAGTCACTCAGTTTTCCTGGGTCTCTCCCATGTACACAGGAGGTATGCGTGTTATTAAACTTTTATTTGTTTTTCTCCTGTTAAACTGTCTTTTTATTACAGTGGGGTCTCAACCAAGAACCTGGGAGGGTAGAAGGAAAGTCTTCTGCCCCTTCCAGCCTCTGGGATGGGAAGCTCCCTCCAGGCCCTCAGCCTTCCTCCCACTCACGCCGGTGTAACCTGACACTCAGTGGTTCTCCTCCCGCCTCCTAGGACCAGCCCATCCCCAATTCCCCAACTTCCAGGAAAAGGAAACTTCAGTGAAATCGAAACTACTGGGGAAAGGGAGGGCCCCTGAGAGAGTCCAGGCACCTGGACCACAGCTGCCTCATCCCCACCATGAGCCGCACATCCCAACCCTTCTTCAACGGTGCCCACAGCGGGGTCCTCCCAAGCTATGAAATCCTCAAGGAGGAGCAAGAGGTGGCCGTGCTGGGGGCTCCCCAGAGCCAGGCCCCCGTGACCACCACGGTGATCAACATCCGCAGCGAGACCTCAGTGCCCGACCACATCGTCTGGTCCCTGTTCAACACGATCTTCATGAACTGGTGCTGCCTGGGCTTCGTGGCATTCGCCTACTCCGTGAAGGTGGGTGGGCACCTGGGGTGTTCTCCAAGGAAGTGTGTGTGAGCCTGGAGAGGCCCCCCTGCCTGGCCGGCACGTGGGGTGTGGAGAGCCCTTGTGTGTATTGTTCTGTGTGTGTGTGTGTGTGTGTGTGTGTGTGGCTTGGGGGATCATTCCCAATGAGAGTTCACGGCAAAGCTGCAGGGGCGCACATGGGGATGGGAGCTATGTCTCCACCACCCCAGGAAGTTCTCCTTCCCAGCCTTGTGAGAGAAGCTACATCCTTCACACTTCGGATTCAGACCTCGAGTCTGGTCCAGAAAAGAAGAAGGTACTGAAAGGACACTGACCCCTGGTGGGGTGAGTGGCCAGCAAAGGGGCCAGAGCCGAGGGAGGGTGAGCCCTGGGGCCCCCTGGAGAGGCTGAGAGTCTGTGAGGAAGCAGATCGAGGCCCCGCAAGGGGAGGGGGGCCCACCGGGCACTGTCCTGCTTGGGCTCCAGGGAACGGGCAGGGGTGGGTCCCCATCTGGGTGAATGGGCCCTGGGGGAGCAGCAGGGGAGGGCCTGAGTCACAGCACCTGGCTGTCACCTGGCCCGGCTCCAGGTCCCCCTCACCGTCTCTTCTCCCCCAGTCTAGGGACCGGAAGATGGTGGGCGACGTCGTTGGGGCCCAGAGCTATGCCTCCACCGCCAAGTGCCTGAACATCTGGGCCCTGGTCCTGGGCCTCCTCCTGACGATCGTCTTCATCATTATATTCGCCACTGGCTCCCTGATGATTTTTCAAGCAGTTTCCCAGCTCATAAAGGACTATGGCGGCTACTAGTAGCTGCCGGCAGCCTGAGGCAGTCACCCCTCTTCACTGCAGTTTATACACGCGTCTGTCCACAGTTGAATAAAATAAAGCATTTGTATGTGAGGGTGCTGTGTTCTGACCTGGGGAGGGGGCCCCGTTGAGAGTCCCAGCCTGCCCCTGAGACTGAGCCCACCGCCCCCTCTCCCATCTGCTCTGCTGCTCTGAGGGGGACATGACAAGTCCTCAGGCCTTGCCTGTTTTTGGCCTCGAGCTGGGGCAGCAGCAATTGGACAGGGGTTTGGGGTGGTGGCTTCCTCTGGGGAAGGGTCATGCTGGGTCCAGAGCACCCTTGGCCCTGTTGACAAAATACAAAACAAAACAAACAAAAATGCTCGGAAGCCCGCAAATAAGAAAAGAGTTTATTTGGAGTTTTAGGATTTGCAATCAGAGAAGTGCAGATTCCAGTAGCAAGTCAAATGTGCTGCGAGGAAAGTACAAGTGCTGGGGGGTTCTAAACACAACAAAGACATTCCAGAGAAGTTACAGGGGTTGTTTTACAAAGCGGGATCAGTGCTAGCAGGCATTGGGTCACATGTCGGCAGCTGATTGGCTGCTAAACTGAGGTTTCCAGGGAGTAAAGACAACAGGTTCCAGGTGGTCCCAGGGCGGCCAGGACGTGTGCAAATTCCAGGTCCGCAGTGGCTCCCCTGCTCCCTTTCAGACCCTTTGACACGTGCCTCCGCTTTGCTGTTCGTAGGACCCCGTCAGCTCAGGAAGGCTACAAGAGTGCACAGGGCCACCGCTGCAGAGACAGCCCCCAGGAGGAGGAGAAACCCCTGCCCTGCCCTGGAAATCAGACCCCATCCCTGGTTCTGTCAGGCCTCCAGATGTGTGGGCACTTGGGGTGCCCCAGGGCAGACCCTGCCCACAACCAGCTGGGCAGGTGCGGTGTGAGGTGGGGTGGCCCTAGCCTCCCCTTCGTCCCCTGACACCCGACCCCAGCTGTCGATCCCCTCCTGACCCGCACCCACGCCCCTTTATCTGTCCCCAGCTGCAGTCCCCTGGCTCCAGGAGATGGCCGAGGGGCTGGGGTCCCAGCGTGGCCATGAGGGAGCCCCTCTCCCCCGGGGTCTGTCACACGTGAGCAGGGAGGGGACAGCCCCAAGGAAGTCCTGGAGGAGGGGAGGCTGGCAGACCTACCCCTCTGGATTGGGAAGGACTGACTCCAAGGTGAGGAGGGGCCAGCAGCCAGTAAAGCCCTGGAGTCAGGCAGGGGGCGCTGCCCAGCGACTCAGACCCCTGCTGGGTGGGCTGGGCAGGTGGAAGCTTCCCGGACCAGCAGCGCTCAGGAAGGGGGCCAGGGGCGAGGCCAGGAGAGATGTTCGTCCCCACCAGGAGCACATCTGTCCTGCTCTGCCCTCACTCCCTCAGGACCAAACCCGGGCAGGGCATCTTCAGGAATCCTAACGTCAGACTTCCTCCAGGCCAGACTCCAGGCAAAGCGATAACAGAGACTTCTCTGCTGAGGGCTACTGGGAGAAAGGACCAGAAACACCTCTCACCCTTGCTGCCGGCCCACCTGTGCGGCCCTGCCCAGGGCTCTGACGTCCCAGTTCTGTGTCTTCCCACTGTGTCCTCCCAGCTCTGGTCCCCCCGGTCTTTGTCCTCCCAGATCACACCCTCCCAGGTCTGTGTCCTCCCTGGTCTGTGTCCTCCCAGGTCTGTGTCCTCCCAGCTCTGCATCCTCTCAGCTCCCTGGACGCTCTCCGCCCAGCCCAGGTCACCCACCCCAACCAGCACCGCCCACCCACAGGTGACCCAGGACACTGTGGCCGCCCACATCGGAACCAGAGCTGGGGTGGCTCCGAGGACTAGGCTGCTCATGACCCAGCAGTCCGTGCCCAGGACCTTCGAAGGACCCTCAGGTCCCCTGCTTGATGCCTCGGGCCTCCTGTGAATTTTCGGAAGCTCCAGACCACGGGATCTTGGCTGCCTGCACCAGCTGGTCTCCCACCTAGCACGACCCTCACCCCGAATCCGTGAAGAGTGACGGGGTTACACTCAGTGCCACCACCCTTCGTGACCGCTGTCCGCCCGACAGGGGAACGTGGGACGCGCCTAGTCGGCCAGCCGGGGTCAGGGGGTGTGGGGGGTTGGGGTCACACATCTGTCCCCCCGCCCCCTGCCTGGGAGAGTGTCCTTCCTGGACTCAGAGAGGCAGGTCCGCCAGCCTCCCCTCCTCCGGGACCCAGCTTCCCTGGGGCCGAGCCTGCCGAGCTCACATGTGGGACCCAAGAGAGAGCGGGCGACCTCGTCTGAGTCACCGTCCTCCAGGGAGGACCCCAACCTACATAGCCCCCGAGGTAGGGCCTTGTGAGGGTTTGGTGTCTATAGTCCTAGGTGCCAGGACGGAAGGAAATCCACCGTGAAGAGTGCTGTGAAATTCAAAAAGAGCCGGACAGGACTGGACCTCAGCCCAGTGAGGGAGCCCAGAAGAGCCTGGATCCCCGAGGGGCCTGTGGGGAAGGGGTCACTGCTCCAGCACCAGCCTCGGGCTGCCTGGACTCCTCCAGCCTCTCCTGGGTGACGCACAGCACACCTGGGATACTGTGCAGGGCGCGGTGGGTCAGCCGGCGGGGTGCGTCCCCCGCGCCCTCTCCCTCTGGGGCTCAGAGACAGGAATACCTGCCTGCCTGGGGTGTCTCTCCCTGCGTTGGGCTGAGGCGGGTCCCCACCTCCCCGTGTGCAGCCCAGGCTCGGGTCCCCAGTGTCTGTGAGACGCTGCCACCCAGCAGGGCGGCCACGTTTGCGTGGGAGGGAGTGGTCTTTCCTCTGGGGGTTTCTGTCGACCGGGGCGGGGTCACCAGCTCTGCTCTGGGCTTCTGCTGTCAGCCCACAGCGGAGCGCTCTGTGCTTCCCCGAGGCCACCGGGGACTCACAGCAGTGTCCCCTCCCCGGGGACATCAAAGCACCTTCACAGACGAGTGCACTTTATTGAATTCAGCTGTCGACAGCTCTGTCTCCATAAACTGCTGTATAAAGGGGTGGGGGGAGGGGGCGGGCCCAGAGCCCCAGGTGCAGGGCCGGCCGTGGACGGTGGGGGAACTGGGTTGCCTCCGTGTCCAGCGGCTAGTAGCCTCCATTATTCGCCACCTGTAAAGCCATCTGGTAGGCTTTCAGGTAAACAAACACCAGAAGAACGATCGATCCAATAGTCAGAAAGATGCCCAGGACCAGGGCCCAGATGTTCAGGCACTTGGCGGTGGAGGCATAGCTCTGGGCCCCAACGACATCGCCCACCATCTTCCGGTCCCTAGACTGGGGGAGAAGAGACGGTGAGGGGGACCTGGAGCCGGGCCAGGTGACAGCCAGGTGCTGTGACTCAGGCCCTCCCCTGCTGCTCCCCCAGGGCCCATTCACCCAGATGGGGACCCACCCCTGCCCGTTCCCTGGAGCCCAAGCAGGACAGTGCCCGGTGGGCCCCCCTCCCCTTGCGGGGCCTCGATCTGCTTCCTCACAGACTCTCAGCCTCTCCAGGAGGCCCCAGGGCTCACCCTCCCTCGGCTCTGGCCCCTTTGCTGGCCACTCACCCCACCAGGGGTCAGTGTCCTTTCAGTACCTTCTTCTTTTCTGGACCAGACTCGAGGTCTGAATCCGAAGTGTGAAGGATGTAGCTTCTCTCACAAGGCTGGGAAGGAGAACTTCCTGGGGTGGTGGAGACATAGCTCCCATCCCCATGTGCGCCCCTGCAGCTCCGCCGTGAACTCTCATTGGGAATGATCCCCCAAGCCACACACACACACACACACACACACACACAGAACAATACACACAAGGGCTCTCCACACCCCACGTGCCGGCCAGGCAGGGGGGCCTCTCCAGGCTCACACACACTTCCTTGGAGAACACCCCAGGCGCCCACCCACCTTCACGGAGTAGGCGAATGCCACGAAGCCCAGGCAGCACCAGTTCATGAAGATCGTGTTGAACAGGGACCAGACGATGTGGTCGGGCACGAAGGTCTCCCTGGGGATGTTGATCACCGTGGTGGTCATGGGGGCCTGGCTCTGGGGAGCCCCCAGCACGGCTACCTCGTGCTCCTCCTTGATCATCTCTGGTGCTGGGGGAGCCAAGTGCTGATGGCAGAGGACAAGGATTGACAAGTATGTTTCCTGAGGCAGAGACGGAGCAGCTGTGGGCCAGGTGCAACGACACACTCAGGGGCCCTCCCTTTCTCAGTAGTTTCGATTTCTCTGTTTCCTTTTCCTGGCCTTTTGAGAATTGGAGGTGGGCTGGTCCAAGGAAGTGGGACAAAATTCTGCCAGTCAAGTTACACCAGGGTGGGTGGGTGGGAAGAAGGCTGAGGGCCTGGAGGGGGCTTCAGGCCCTGTCTCGGCCACCCCACCTCCCTACTTAGGGGTGTGGTCGGGCCCCGGGACCCTTCCCCAGCCTGGGAGTCTCAGGCCCAAGCCTGCTGCAGCCCCGCTGTCCCCACGCAGGGCCCCTCCCAGACCCTCACTCAGCCTCCACACCCCAGCCCCCAGAGCGAGCCCTGGCCCACAGCCCACCCCTCACTGCACCGCCCTCCCCTCGGAAGGGCACTGGCCTTCCCGGCCCTGAGTCCCTGCTCCAGGCTGGTTTGGGTCCTTCCTGGTTGCAGGTCAGCACCCAGCAGCCTGGGTGGCCTGCCCCAAAGGAGCCTCCCATGGTCTCCCAAGGGCTCCCGGGAGCGGGGACACTGGGTCCCGCGTGACCTGAGGAGGCAGCTGTGGTGGGAGACCCCGGGGTCCAGGGCGTCTGGCGGCAGCTGGGAGCCCAGGGCCTGCATATTTGCGAAGCCCCGTCGTTCCTTCCTCCCTCCTGCCCCCACTTCTCACAGGACTTGGGGTGCTCCGGGGTGGAGCTGGGCTGTTGGCAGGATGGCTCCTGGGCTGTCGGGCCGGTGCCCGCTTCTCAGGGGCAGGGTCAGCTCAGCTCCGTGGCCAGGACTCTGCTCTCTTCAGACCACGGGGCAGGGTGTTCTCCTGGTCGCCTGGGTCCTCACCCGCGAGCCGGAGGCCGTGGGAGCTGATGGCCAGGCCTGTCGTGTCCTGTTAGGAGCAAGGCCTTCTCCCTGGTGGGGCCTGTTGGGTCAAGGCTCCCAGACCAGCCTCCACGTGCCCCCAGTGGCCCCAACACCCGGCAGTCTGGTCTCTAGCCCTGGGCCTCCTTCAGTTTCCGGGTTCTGGCCAATTCTGCCCCCACCCTGGGCCCCTCAGAGGGGCAGCTGCTGCACCTGCCGCCTCTGGGTTCCCCTTGAACAGGTGCCCTGTGTGCCCCAGTCCTCCTGTTCAACCCTCCCTGTAGCGATAGCTCATGCAGTCTGCTTTCCTGCTGGGCCCACACTGAGCCGGCAGCCTGTCCAGACGGGAGGGGCCGACGTGCGCACGCGGGCCATCAGAGGGCTGCCCTGGCTCCTGGTTTGGGGGTTTGGGGTGAGGTCGGCGCGAGCGGGACGCACGACCCCCAGGCCCGAGTGGACTGCTGCCCGCCCCAGGCCCTGATGAGCCCGCCGCCCTCGCCGGCATCGGGGCTGATGCTCCCCCCGCGGGCATTCCCACCATAGCAGGTGCCCCTGTTCCTGGCAAGCGAGGGGCAGTAGCTCAGCCTCGGGCAGCCTTTCATCAGGTGGCGGATCAAGTAGACAAAAATGACCTCCAGTGCAGAGGTAACAGTGACATGTAGGGAAATAATTGCCAGGTGATGTGTTTCGGGTAATGACGACTTTGTTTCGGTATACTCTAATTATTTATAAGTCATATGATTTAATTTGTTAATCACCTGAAATTTGCAGAACACAAACGTTGTCATTTTACCCACTGAAAGTGTACAAGTCAGCGGCTTTCAGTACTTTCTTGGGGAGACGCTGCAACCACCACCCCTACCCAGTTCCGACAACCCCCACTCTTAGGGGAAGGTCGGCTTCCCTAATCCTGCCCACCGAGTTTCTTCAACCACCAGTCTGCTTTCTCTCTGCATGGATTTCCCTGTTCTGGGTATTTCATATAAATTATGTGCCTTTTGTTTCTGTCTTATTTCACCGAGCATAATGTTTTGAAGGTTCACCCACGTTGTAGCTTGTGTCAGAACTACAGTCCTTTTTATGGCTGATTAATGTGGTACTGTGAGAGTATAGCATATTTTGTTTCTCTCTTCATCAGTTTATGGACATTGGGCGATTTCCAGCTTTTTGGCAATCATGAATAATGCTTAGAAACATTTGTGTGCAAGTTTTTGTGTAAACACACATTTTTAGTTCTCTGCGGTATGCAGCTAGGTGTGGAACTACTGGCTCGTATCATAATTCAATGTTCACCTTTTAGGGCCCCCAGACTGGTTTCCATAGCAGGTTTGCATCACTCCATATTCCTGCCAGCTTTGTAGGAGAGTTTTAACCCCTCCTTATCCTCGCGCACAGTTGTTTTCACCTTGAAAACCATTGTACCTATTCCCTTGGTTGTGTTTTACGTGCATTTCCTTGATCACGGTTGACGCTGAGCGCCTCTTGTGTGCACCGGCCAGTCACGTGTCTTTGGAGAATGTCTGCTCAAACCCTTTACCCATTGACTCATTGGCCTGTTGGTCTTGCTGTTGTTGAATTAATATAGTTCTTTATATTCTGAATACTAGTCCCTTGTCAGATATATGAATTGCAAAATTCTCTCCTGTTCTTTAGGTTACCTTTTCACTTTCTTGAGAGTTTCCTTTGAGGCACAAACATTTTTAATTTGGCAAAACTGCAATTTATCTGTGTGGGGTGTTGTTGTTGTTGCTCTTGCTTGTATTGTATTTAAGAAACCATTGCCTGATCCAAGGTCACAAAGATTTACACCTGTTATTTCCTTCTAACAGTTTTGTAGTTTCAGCTTCTATATTAGGTCCTACTGTCCTAATATAGTCGGTCCTACCGACTCAGGTTCTTGAACTCTTTAATCAATAGAAATTGACGAGAGGCCAGATGAGGAATCCAGGCAAGGTGTTATTGGGACTTGTGCTACAGCAGGAGGGAGCGAAAACAAGTAACAGGTGCCCTTGTTCGCTCCCGAGGGGGGCGAGCTGGTCCCTTAAACGGTGTGAGGATGGGGACAGCTCGGTGGGTTGGGCTGGAGGGATGGCTTAGGTAGTCTGCCCGCCCCCTCGGTGGTGCTGTGTGCAGGGATCACGCACAGGGCGCTGCTTTTGCTGTGGCAGTTGGGTTTTCGCCGTTTTTGTATCTTGTTGTCCATAATTTGCCCCAACTGCTCACGCACACAGTTACTTTTAGTCCCCTATCATCTCTTTGTATCTGTTGCTCTAGGAGGGCTTCGTCCAGGTGTAAGCCCTGCAGCAAAGGGTCCCAGGTCCCTGCCTGTCGTTTTGAGTTAATTTTTGTATAATCTGTAAGGTAAGGGTCCAACTTCTTCCCTTTCCACGTGGACATCCAGTTGTCTCTGCACCATTTGTGAAAGGTCTTGGCACCCTTGTTGTGTCACTTGACCACTGAGGCACAGGTTTATCACTGGACTCTAGCTTCTGTTCCATGGTCCACGTGTCTGTCTCATGCCAGGAACACAATGCCTTGATGACGGTAGCTTTGTTGTAAGTTTTGAAATCAGGACGCATGAGCCCCTAACTTTGTTATTCTTTTTCAAGATTGTTTTGGCCCGATGATTCCATATGGATTTTAGGATCAGCCTGTCCATTTCGGGAAAAAAACAAAAATAAAACAAACAAAAAAAACTGTGGGAGTTTTGATAGTGATTGTATTGAAACTGAAGGTCAGTTTGTGAAGTATTGCCTGAGAGTTCAGGTCTGTGAGCACAGATGTCTTTTCATTTATTTAGGTTTCTTTAATTCCTTTCAGCAATGCTTGTAGTTTTCGGCATACAAGTCTTGCACCTGCTTGGTTAAACTTCTTACTAAGTATTTTTCAAATACTATTATCCTTTTTTGAAATTTTATTTTTATTTATTTATTTTTGGTTGTGTTGGGTCTTCGTTGCTGTGTGTGGGTTTTCTCTAGTTGCGGCGAGCGGGGGCTACTCTTCATTGCGGTACACGGGCTTCTCATTGCGGTGGCTTCTCTTGTTGTGGAGCACGGGCTCTAGGCGCGCGGGCTCAGTAGCTGTGGCTCACGGGCTTAGTTTCTCCGCAGCATGTGGGATCTTCCCCGACCAGGGATCGAACCCTAAAGTACTATTATAAACGGAATTGTTTTCTTAATTATATTATTGGGTTGATCATTGCTAGTGATTATTGTATGTTGATTTTGTCACCTGAAACTTTGGTAATCTCTTTAATAGTTTTTATGTGTGTGTGGTTTCCATAAGATTTTATAAACACAAAGTCATGTCATCTGCATATAGAGACATTTCCAAGGCACTTCCTTTCCAGTCTGGATCCCACCACCCCCCCTTTCATTTTCTGTCTCATTGCCTTCATTAGAACCTTCAGCATGATGCTGGATTCAAGCAGACAGCTTCATCTTGTTCCTGATCTCAGGGGGAAGCTTTCAGTCTTTCACCTTTAAGTATGATGTGAGCTGTCCCTTTTCCATAGACGTCCTTTATCAGGCTGAGGAAGTGTTTTTTTTGAATGCTTTTATGATGAAATGTTGTTGGATTTTTGTCAGATGGTTTGTCTGCAGCAATTGTGATAATCACATGATGTTTTTTCTTCATTCTACTAATACCATGTATTAATTACTTTGACTTAATTAATTGACTTTTATTCTTAAACTATGCTTGCATTTCTGGGATAAATCACTCTTGGTCATGAAATCCAGCAGGACCCTGCAGGGCCCTCCCAGGTACAAAGGCTCCTCCATGTCCCCTGTTTCTTGTTTGTAAAAAAAAAAAAGGCTTTAGTCTCCTAGGGCCCCCACCCCCCCGAGTCACAAAAGCCTGGTTCAAGAATTAATGATTGAAAAGATGTTAATATGTAGTGACAAAAATAGCAGTTGGGCCGGGAGAACTGGTAATTTAAACAGTGAATCGGCCATATATCAGTTACAGTATCTTTAGTTCCACCTGAAGGACATAGATAACAGTGTCTGATGCACATTGCTTAGTTGTTTTGCAGATACAAAAACTGCCACCAGAGGGAAAAAGCTGACTGAATGATGACCAGACTGTAGGCATGACGTAAGCTGCTCCATCTGGCACAGTTCCAAAAACTGGCCTCAGGAAAATGGGAGCAAACCGACCCTGGAGCTGAAGATTAACTTCACTTAAAATAATCAAGACGATGCTGACTAGGCCACCGCACGACCAGTTTCAGGACGCCTGTCGGAGCCAACTCTGCTGAGCAGCACAGAGCCCCCACCTGCACGCCCTGGAGCTTAACTTTAAAACCCTTGCCCCTGGGCTTCCCTGGTGGCGCAGTGGTTGAGAGTCTGCCTGCCAATGCAGGGGACACGGGTTCGAGCCCTGGTCTGGGAGGATCCCACATGCCGCGGAGCAACTGGGCCCGTGAGCCACAATTACTGAGCCTGCGCGTCTGGAGCCTGTGTTCCGCAACAAGAGAGGCCGCGATGGTGAGAGGCCCCCGCGCCGCGATGAGGAGTGGTCCCCACTTGCCGCAACTAGAGAAAGCCCTCGCACAGAAACGAAGACCCAACACAGCCATAAATAAATAAATAAACCCAAAGTTTAAAAAAAAAAAAAAAAGGAAAAAAAAAAAACCCTTGCCCCTGATCAGCAGCTCGGAGATGGTTTGGGGAGACACTAGTCTGACATCTCGCCAGGTTGCTGGCTTCCTGAATAAAGCATCTTTTTTTCCCCACCAACACTTGTCTCTTGAACGTTGACTTCTGAATGATGAGTAGCCCAACCTGAGTTCGGTTTTGGCCCCAGCCGGTAATAGTCATGGTATATAGCGTGCTGCTGGATTCAGTTTGCTAGAATGTACTGAGGATTCTTCATCTATATTCATACGGGATAATCGTCCGTGCTTATCTTTGCTGGTAGTGTCTCTGTCTGACTCTGGTGTCTGGATGATGCTGACCTCACAGAATGAGTTAAGAGGTGCTCCCTCCTCTTCAGACTTTCGGGAGCATTTGAGAAAGATTACCGGCTGCTGTCTGCAAGGCTGCCGCTGAGCTTGGACGTGAGGGATGGAACCAAGGTATTTAAAGTGCTGCAAAGCTCTGTACTGAAATTCCACTATTTTCTTCTCGACTAAGCACCCCTCTCATTTCTGCAAGCTTTTTACTACTTTCCAGAGTCTGAAAATGTTGCTTCTGATAATTTTTGCAAGTTTTTTCCCTGCTCTTGTGGAGGGATGGGCTTCTGGAATTCCCTACCCCACCATTTTCTGTGTAGTTCCTCACAACTGGAAGACAAATTCCTGGTACTCGAAAGGCCAACCCTCGCACATTGATAGGAGCCGGCTGCAGCTCTGGAATGTTCTACATCATGGTAAGTGTGTGAGCTACATGGGTGCATCCAGCTTTCAAAACTGAACAGCTAAAATTTGCATGTATCAGTGAAGATAAATGCCAGCTAAAAAGTGTAAAAACAATAAAATGAGGGTAAAGAATGACAAAATGACAAAAGAATGACAGACAACAAAATGGCAGAGTGTTGTTAACTGTGTGAGGGCACAGGGAGGCCTGGCCCAAGTCCAGCTCTCAGTGGGGCCCCTGGGCAATGGGTGCCCGGCCCTGCCCAGCAGGCATTACCTGCCCAGGGGTGGAACGGGGATGGAAGGGAGTGGTGCTCGGCATGTCCTCACACGGGGTCAGTGGCTTCTGCCTAAGAGCCACGGTCGTGGGGCTGGCTGGTGGGGACTCTGGAATTGCTCCCCAGCGCCCAGCCCAGCAGGGAGGAAAATCAAAACCGATATCCCATCCTGGGAGAGCCACCTCAAAGCCTAAAGGGTGCAGGGGTGCCACCCCCACCAAACCTCCATTTCGTTCACCTGTCTGGCCCCAGACCCAGAGGGACCTGGCGGGGACTCTGGGCCGCGGCAGTCCAAGCCGTGGGAGTCCAAGTGCAGCTGCTGTGCCAGACGTACGTCAGTGGGGCCCGGGGCTGGGGGGTGTGGAGAGTGATCTGGGGAAGGTGGTCTTTCCTATCTTGTGTTTAAAGATGGACACGGCCACTTGGTGACCTCATGGCAGAACTGCCCACCATAAGAGGGTTGTGTCAGACCCACCAAGACAGAGGTTTGGGTGGAGCCAGCAGCAATGCATTCCGGCACGGACGTGGAACGTCCGCGGCTCCCCCTGACTCTGGGCCTGACTGGGGGACATTTTTGGGCCAATGGCAAATCAACATCAACAAATGCGAAGCTAGCAGTGTCTTGAAATGTGTTTGCACACTGCGCGCTGGCTGCAGGAAGAAGCTCCAGCCCTGGGGTGAAGCCCAGACGCGGACCCACCGCCCTGAGCCGGGAGTAAGCCCCTGTGTCCCGGCCCAGTGCTGCCCAGGTGTCTGTAGGGGAAATTATTGCACCACAGCAAGCTAAAACCACGGTTAAAAATGGAGGATAAAATGCAGCAGTAGATTAAAACGTGAAAAGCGAGAACACAGGGCTTCCCTGGTGGCGCAGTGGTTAAGAATCCTCCTGCCAATGCGGGGGACACGGGTTCGAGCCCTGGTCCGGGAAGATCCCACATGTTGCGGAGCAACTAAGCCCGTGCGCCACAGCTACTGAGACTGCGCTCTAGAGCCCGCAAGCCACAACTACTGAAGCCCGCGCGCCTAGAGCTTGTGCTCCGCAACAAAAGAAGCCACCACAATGAGAAGCCCGCACATGGCAAGGAAGAGTAGCTCCCGATCACCACAACTACAGAAAGCCCGTGAGCAGCAATGAAGACCCAACACAGAGAAATCCAGAGAACAAGGAGGGGGATCTTGCTTTTATGGGCAAAAGGGAGAGCTGGGCGGGGCTGTGATAACCAGAGCCCATTGGAGGAGCCGGGGGTCCGGAGTAAGGAGGCTTCCCGTGGGCTGGGCCGCTGCAGTCTCTGATTGGCTGGGCTGCCGTGGGAGGAGAGAAGTTTCCTTCCTCCTGCCGGATGGTCAGTAGAGATGCCTTCCTGTGGGGGGCGTGCAGGGGGACGTCTCTTCCTGTTTGGAGTAGTTGACATGTATTGAGGGCGTGACAGCGTCCTCTGCGAGGCCTGTCCTGACTCCAACTTTAGCTCAGTTTCCTTAATTAATTCCACACCCCATTCCTTGCTTCAATTTAACCCAACCCTGGGTTGGAAAAACAAGATATATACTGTAAGATACACTGAGGGGCAACCAATGTAAATCGGGCTTTTTATCAGCTTTTTGACACACCCGTACCTTGAGTTAGTCTTGATTGAATGGTGCCAACGCCTTTATACCGACCCGTGGGTCTACAGGTGCTACAGCTCACGAGTGCACCCCAGCTGCTCCTTCACATGTGGACGTTTTGGCAGCAGTGTCTGTGCTTGGGCAAGTCTTTGATTTGACAGCTGGAGGGTAAAAGGGCAGTGTGCTCTCGCTGTATTTGCCATTCCATTTTCTCTACAGAACAGATCAAAAGCCTCTTGTTGGTCACCCCATCAAGCTTCCATAGCACCTTAATCAGAAACTTCTAGGAGGCACCCATGGCTCCAGGTTTGCCTCCATAGGGAGAGCTTTTTTCCCCCTGGGTCAGTGAAAACATGATTAGAAGCCTGTGCCCAACACCTGGAGTTCTGGCTGCTTCCACAGCAAAATAGTACCAGCTGTGGGGGAGCAAAATCTGCCATCTCAAAATGTGTCTCTTCGGCATAAGGATTAATTTAGGCTGACTATTTGTAAAAAACAAACAAACAAACAAAAAAACAACAGAAGACTCAGGAAGTTTTTATTGTTACCCTTCATAACTGCCTAAAATAATTTAGATAAAAACTTGTTAGAGACCAGAGTCCACTCTGTGTCCCAAAGTTCCTGCTGGCCCAACAAACATTCATTTACCAAACATTTGCTTTTCTATCTTCAGGTCAACTGCCTTCCTCCCGTTTCAAGTCCCAAACCCCTACCTCAACATCTCCCCTTGTCTTTAGCTGAAGATGGTATTTAAGGCGAGGGTTTTGGCCTTTTTGGTGGTGATTCAGTTCTCCCGGGTCTCTCCACGTATACATGTTATTAAACTTTTGTGTGATGTTTCTCCTGTTAATGTCTCATGTCAGCTTAATTCTTAGACCAGCCAGAAGAACCTAAAAGAGTAGAGGGAAAGTTCTTCCCCCCAGCAGTCCCAGCCAATGTGAACCGTTGCAACTCAGACCATGGGAACCATCACCACCCTATTCGCCACTCTTCTCCAGTGGACTTTTCCTTCAAAGCAGTCCCTCCGACAGGCCTCCATTTTCTCTATGAGGTAACATTCCCCTCCTTGTTTCCCAAATACGCTTATAGTTTCTGCTGTAGCTTACTTGTCCTGAATTACAATTATCTGCTATTCCTAAATAAATCCATTTTGCTGGTAAAATAACCGGCTCTTTTCAGGCAGTCTGAAGAGGGCGGAGTCCTGGCCACGGAGCTGAGCTGACCCTGCCCCTGAGAAGCGGGCACCGGCCCGACAGCCCAGGAGCCGTCCTGCCAACAACCCAGCTCCACCCCGGAGCACCCCAAGTCCTGTGAGAAGTGGGGGGCGGGAGGGAGGAAGGAACGACGGGGCTTCGCAAATATGCAGGCCCTGGGCTCCCAGCTGCCGCCAGACGCCCTGGACCCCGGGGTCTCCCACCACAGCTGCCTCCTCAGGTCACGCGGGGCCCAGTGTCCCCGCTCCCGGGAGCCCTTGGGAGACCATGGGAGGCTCCTTTGGGGCAGGCCACCCAGGCTGCTGGGTGCTGACCTGCAACCAGGAAGGACCCAAACCAGCCTGGAGCAGGGACTCAGGGCCGGGAAGGCCAGTGCCTTTCCGAGGGGAGGGCGGTGCAGTGAGGGGTGGGCTGTGGGCCAGGGCTCGCTCTGGGGGCTGGGGTGTGGAGGCTGAGTGAGGGTCTGGGAGGGGCCCTGCGTGGGGACAGCGGGGCTGCAGCAGGCTTGGGCCTGAGACCCCCAGGCTGGGGAAGGGTCCCGGGGCCCGACCACACCCCTAAGTAGGGAGGTGGGGTGGCCGAGACAGGGCCTGGCTCGGGTGTGAAGGGAAGCACAGTTCATTACTCCAAATGTGCCTCTTTGCCATATTGATTATTTTAAGCTGGTTATTTTTAAGCAGTAGGACACTGGGAGGAGCTCTGAAGCTGAATAGAAGCCAGCCTTTTGAAAGACATTTACATGTACAAGGGAGACCTCTGTGTAAGGGTGTCTCCTCTTGTATGGGGATGAGGGGGACGACCACATTTCTAGCAACTCTTGTGGATGGAGAAGCTCTGCAGGAAACCTTACCCTTACTTGTGTGCTTTTCCTTGTCACCTCCCGGAGGGGCCTCTCTTCCCCACCCCCAACACCTTCTGTCTTAGCTGGAGGTGGCATTTAAGGTGGTGGCTTCAGCATTTCGGGGAGTCACTCAGTTTTCCTGGGTCTCTCCCATGTACACAGGAGGTATGCGTGTTATTAAACTTTTATTTGTTTTTCTCCTGTTAAACTGTCTTTTTATTACAGTGGGGTCTCAACCAAGAACCTGGGAGGGTAGAAGGAAAGTCTTCTGCCCCTTCCAGCCTCTGGGATGGGAAGCTCCCTCCAGGCCCTCAGCCTTCCTCCCACTCACGCCGGTGTAACCTGACACTCAGTGGTTCTCCTCCCGCCTCCTAGGACCAGCCCATCCCCAATTCCCCAACTTCCAGGAAAAGGAAACTTCGGTGAAATCGAAACTACTGGGGAAAGGGAGGGCCCCTGAGAGAGTCCAGGCACCTGGACCACAGCTGCCTCATCCCCACCATGAGCCGCACATCCCAACCCTTCTTCAACGGTGCCCACAGCGGGGTCCTCCCAAGCTATGAGATGATCAAGGAGGAGCACGAGGTGGCCGTGCTGGGGGCTCCCCAGAGCCAGGCCCCCGTGACCACCACGGTGATCAACATCCGCAGCGAGACCTCAGTGCCCGACCACATCGTCTGGTCCCTGTTCAACACGATCTTCATGAACTGGTGCTGCCTGGGCTTCGTGGCATTCGCCTACTCCGTGAAGGTGGGTGGGCGCCTGGGGTGTTCTCCAAGGAAGTGTGTGTGAGCCTGGAGAGGCCCCCCTGCCTGGCCGGCACGTGGGGTGTGGAGAGCCCTTGTGTGTATTGCTCTGTGTGTGTGGGGAGGGGGGGGGGCTTAGGGGATCATTCCCAATGAGAGTTCACGGCGGAGCTGCAGGGGCGCACATGGGGATGGGAGCTATGTCTCCACCACCCCAGGAAGTTCTCCTTCCCAGCCTTGTGAGAGAAGCTACATCCTTCACACTTCGGATTCAGACCTCGAGTCTGGTCCAGAAAAGAAGAAGGTACTGAAAGGACACTGACCCCTGGTGGGGTGAGTGGCCAGCAAAGGGGCCAGAGCCGAGGGAGGGTGAGCCCTGGGGCCCCCTGGAGAGGCTGAGAGTCTGTGAGGAAGCAGATCGAGGCCCCGCAAGGGGAGGGGGGCCCACCGGGCACTGTCCTGCTTGGGCTCCAGGGAACGGGCAGCGGTGGGTCCCCATCTGGGTGAATGGGCCCTGGGGGAGCAGCAGGGGAGGGCCTGAGTCACAGCACCTGGCTGTCACCTGGCCCGGCTCCAGGTCCCCCTCACCGTCTCTTCTCCCCCAGTCTAGGGACCGGAAGATGGTGGGCGACGTCGTTGGGGCCCAGAGCTATGCCTCCACCGCCAAGTGCCTGAACATCTGGGCCCTGGTCCTGGGCATCTTTCTGACTATTGGATCGATCGTTCTTCTGGTGTTTGTTTACCTGAAAGCCTACCAGATGGCTTTACAGGTGGCGAATAATGGAGGCTACTAGCCGCTGGACACGGAGGCAACCCAGTTCCCCCACCGTCCACGGCCGGCCCTGCACCTGGGGCTCTGGGCCCGCCCCCTCCCCCCACCCCTTTATACAGCAGTTTATGGAGACAGAGCTGTCGACAGCTGAATTCAATAAAGTGCACTCGTCTGTGAAGGTGCTGTGATGTCCCCGGGGAGGGGACACTGCTGTGAGTCCCCGGTGGCCTCGGGGAAGCACAGAGCGCTCCGCTGTGGGCTGACAGCAGAAGCCCAGAGCAGAGCTGGTGACCCCGCCCCGGTCGACAGAAACCCCCAGAGGAAAGACCACTCCCTCCCACGCAAACGTGGCCGCCCTGCTGGGTGGCAGCGTCTCACAGACACTGGGGACCCGAGCCTGGGCTGCACACGGGGAGGTGGGGACCCGCCTCAGCCCAACGCAGGGAGAGACACCCCAGGCAGGCAGGTATTCCTGTCTCTGAGCCCCAGAGGGAGAGGGCGCGGGGGACGCACCCCGCCGGCTGACCCACCGCGCCCTGCACAGTATCCCAGGTGTGCTGTGCGTCACCCAGGAGAGGCTGGAGGAGTCCAGGCAGCCCGAGGCTGGTGCTGGGGCAGTGACCCCTTCCCCACAGGCCCCTCGGGGATCCAGGCTCTTCTGGGCTCCCTCACTGGGCTGAGGTCCAGTCCTGTCCGGCTCTCATTGAATTTCACAGCACTCTTCACGGTGGATTTCCTTCCGTCCTGGCACCTAGGACTATAGACACCAAACCCTCACAAGGCCCTACCTCGGGGGCTATGTAGGTTGGGGTCCTCCCTGGAGGACGGTGACTCAGACGAGGTCGCCCGCTCTCTCTTGGGTCCCACATGTGAGCTCGGCAGGCTCGGCCCCAGGGAAGCTGGGTCCCGGAGGAGGGGAGGCTGGCGGACCTGCCTCTCTGAGTCCAGGAAGGACACTCTCCCAGGCAGGGGGCGGGGGGACAGATGTGTGACCCCAACCCCCCACACCCCCGACCCCGGCTGGCCGACTAGGCGCGTCCCACGTTCCCCTGTCGGGCGGACAGCGGTCACGAAGGGTGGTGGCACTGAGTGTAACCCCGTCACTCTTCACGGATTCGGGGTGAGGGTCGTGCTAGGTGGGAGACCAGCTGGTGCAGGCAGCCAAGATCCCGTGGTCTGGAGCTTCCGAAAATTCACAGGAGGCCCGAGGCATCAAGCAGGGGACCTGAGGGTCCTTCGAAGGTCCTGGGCACGGACTGCTGGGTCATGAGCAGCCTAGTCCTCGGAGCCACCCCAGCTCTGGTTCCGATGTGGGCGGCCACAGTGTCCTGGGTCACCTGTGGGTGGGCGGTGCTGGTTGGGGTGGGTGACCTGGGCTGGGCGGAGAGCGTCCAGGGAGCTGAGAGGATGCAGAGCTGGGAGGACACAGAGCTGGGAGGACACAGACCTGGGAGGACACAGACCTGGGAGGGTGTGATCTGGGAGGACAAAGACCGGGGGGGACCAGAGCTGGGAGGACACAGTGGGAAGACACAGAACTGGGACGTCAGAGCCCTGGGCAGGGCCGCACAGGTGGGCCGGCAGCAAGGGTGAGAGGTGTTTCTGGTCCTTTCTCCCAGTAGCCCTCAGCAGAGAAGTCTCTGTTATCGCTTTGCCTGGAGTCTGGCCTGGAGGAAGTCTGACGTTAGGATTCCTGAAGATGCCCTGCCCGGGTTTGGTCCTGAGGGAGTGAGGGCAGAGCAGGACAGATGTGCTCCTGGTGGGGACGAACATCTCTCCTGGCCTCGCCCCTGGCCCCCTTCCTGAGCGCTGCTGGTCCGGGAAGCTTCCACCTGCCCAGCCCACCCAGCAGGGGTCTGAGTCGCTGGGCAGCGCCCCCTGCCTGACTCCAGGGCTTTACTGGCTGCTGGCCCCTCCTCACCTTGGAGTCAGTCCTTCCCAATCCAGAGGGGTAGGTCTGCCAGCCTCCCCTCCTCCAGGACTTCCTTGGGGCTGTCCCCTCCCTGCTCACGTGTGACAGACCCCGGGGGAGAGGGGCTCCCTCATGGCCACGCTGGGACCCCAGCCCCTCGGCCATCTCCTGGAGCCAGGGGACTGCAGCTGGGGACAGATAAAGGGGCGTGGGTGCGGGTCAGGAGGGGATCGACAGCTGGGGTCGGGTGTCAGGGGACGAAGGGGAGGCTAGGGCCACCCCACCTCACACCGCACCTGCCCAGCTGGTTGTGGGCAGGGTCTGCCCTGGGGCACCCCAAGTGCCCACACATCTGGAGGCCTGACAGAACCAGGGATGGGGTCTGATTTCCAGGGCAGGGCAGGGGTTTCTCCTCCTCCTGGGGGCTGTCTCTGCAGCGGTGGCCCGTGCACTCTTGTAGCCTTCCTGAGCTGACGGGGTCCTACGAACAGCAAAGCGGAGGCACGTGTCAAAGGGTCTGAAAGGGAGCAGGGGAGCCACTGCGGACCTGGAATTTGCACACGTCCTGGCCGCCCTGGGACCACCTGGAACCTGTTGTCTTTGCTCCCTGGAAACCTCAGTTTAGCAGCCAATCAGCTGCCGACATGTGACCCAATGCCTGCTAGCACTGATCCCGCTTTGTAAAACAACCCCTGTAACTTCTCTGGAATGTCTTTGTTGTGTTTAGAACCCCCCAGCACTTGTACTTTCCTCGCAGCACGTTTGACCTGCTACTGGAATCTGCACTTCTCTGATTGCAAATCCTAAAACTCCAAATAAACTCTTTTCTTATTTGCGGGCTTCCGAGCATTTTTGTTTGTTTTGTTTTGTATTTTGTCAACAGGGCCAAGGGTGTTCTGGACCCAGCATGACCCTTCCCCAGAGGAAGCCACCACCCCAAACCCCTGTCCAATTGCTGCTGCCCCAGCTTGAGGCCAAAAACAGGCAAGGCCTGAGGACTTGTCAGGTCCCCCTCAGAGCAGCAGAGCAGATGGGACAGGGGGCGGTGGGCTCAGTCTCAGGGGCAGGCTGGGACTCTCAACGGGGCCCCCTCCCCAGGTCAAAACACAGCACCCTCACATACAAATGCTTTATTTTATTCAACTGTGGACAGACGCGTGTATAAACTGCAGTGAAGAGGGGTGACTGCCTCAGGCTGCCGGCAGCCAGTAGTAGCCCCCCTAGTCCTTTATGAGCTGGGAAACTGCTTGAAAAATCATCAGGGAGCCAGTGGCGAAAATAATGATGAAGACGATCGTCAGAAGGAGGCCCAGGACCAGGGCGCAGTTCCCTTGTATCTGCGTCTACGTCCTCGTGGGAACTGTAAGTGCAGTGCCCGGTTTCCCACCTGTCGGAGTCCAGCTCCAACAGGATCCAGGATACCCCAAAAGGATGGACAGTGTCGGCGATGAACAACAGGAAGGAGACTGAGACTCATGGACTCAGCCAAGTCAACAGGAAGGAGACTGAGACTCGTGGACTCAGCCGAGTAAAAATAGCACCATCTCGTGCTTTCTTTATTTCATATACTCATATATAGATTACAGTAGAATTACATAAATCATTAACATACATTGTAATATTATTGTTTTGAGTCGAAAGAATGAATCATTTTGAACCCACAAAGATTTCCTTAAAAGATTACGTAAACTACACCTTTTAGTTTCTAGATTTTCTCATAAGATAAATTCCAAGGTTACCATTACGTACAGCACATGTTCTAAGAATTATTCTTGGTGGTTAACCAACCTTAACACCTGAGTCTACATATATCCTTATATTCTATATATCCTTAGCCCCCACATAGCTTTTCCTACATGGACATTCCTTTTTTATAATGCCATAAAAATATCTAAAATATATTTTACAATTTCTATTTTGAATATTGCTACTCAAAGGCAATTTAATATAGCAACAAACAATATTAGGATCCCAATAATCTATTAAAGAATAACTTTCCAAATCATTTCTATTTGTCCCTAATCTAGAACATATCTGTTCACCAGTTAATTGATCAAATATCATTAAACTACCATTAATATTGAAGCACAAATTATTATTACCATCATAAACACCCTCATATGGCCATATCTCTAGGGAGGATGATGTTTTCCAAAGAAACATTTCCCTATGTCCAGATTTAGTCACTGTTTCCCAATGTCCCTCTTTAGGCACCGGGCCTTGCCAAACAGTACTCAAAGGGGAAGTCAGGAAATCTAAGATTTTTCCTTGGGGCAAATCCTGCCACACTTAAATTTATATATATAGAAATTATAAGTACTGCTTTTATGAGGCGTGTAGTCCACCTTCCACGTGTGGTTCCGCCTTGCAGTTCCGCACTGGAGCGCCCCATGACCTTGTCATGGTGTTGCAGCGTCTGGATGGCTTCCAACACCCACCCGCGTGGGGCCCCCAGGCTGCAGTCCTCGTGTGTGAAGTTCTGCTGGTAGAATCCTCGACGAGTCCCCGGACCCCACATTAGGAACTGTTGGCGTTTACCAGCTGGAGTCGGACTGGGTCTGATTGAAAAACTGAACAGGGTTTGGAAATGAACTAGGTCCAATTTAAGCTGGACTGGGTCCGGTGCAGGTCCTAGGGCGAGTAAAATCCTAAGCAAAGGCTAACTGCGAATGCGAAATTTGCAAGTTAAAAAAAAAGGCGCAAAAATTGGTAGTGCAGGTGGAGCATTTAAGGGCTGTTAGACCACTTGTCTCCTAACCCAAGGACTCCCATGTTAGGATATGTTGATCGTGAAACGGGTTATATTGATTCCAGGTCACCCACCAACCTCAAGAAAATTTCCGAGCAGCGAGGTGCACCGTGAACCACACACAATCTGCATCGTGGAGGCACATCCCTTTGAGGTTTTAGTTTGGCTCAGAGAGAACCTAAGGCTTAGCTAGAAGAAAGGAACTTGCCACCTGCCGGCACAACCGTTTATTGTATATCTAAGAACTGTTGTCCCAGAAGCTGTAGATATCACAAAAATGGGACATGTCTTACTAAAACAGCCTAGAATTACAATGGGCATTTATGAGGACTATTCCAATTAGATAAAATCATTTAAGAGGCGTACTTGAAAGCACAGTTTCCCAAATCAAAGAGAGCAAATGGGATACCTGTTTTTATTGGTATGTGGAAGCTTCCAAAAGCCTTCAAAATTCCAAAATACCTTCCTTAAAAAATTATTTGCAAAAAGCTAATGAAAATTTAAAGACACAGGTCATAATCAAAAGTCCACCAAAGCATTAACGTTACAGCTACTACAGCTCCAAGACCAGACACCTAGGGGCCCAGGGAGTGAGGTGTCAGTTGTAGTGAACTGTGGCAATGGAAAAGAGATTGTCCTCAAAGGGGATTTTTCAACATCAACTCGAATGCCCTCCTATCTATCCCCAAAGGAGGCCCCATCTAGGCCCCTCCCAGAACTGATGGGACTCTGAGGGGTCTCGGGTAAACTGCTACACTATTCCCTTAAACAGCCAAGGAACCTAAAATTAAAATTAATGCAGAACTGGAGGCTGCACAGGGGATCCTAGGAAAGCTGACAGAAGCCAGAGAAAGGTGAGGGTTCTTGGCAGAGTCAGCTCTCCTGTGTCTTTGTCTTTATTGCCTGGTCGAGAGAGGAAAACAAAATTTCATGGTGCTCCTTCCTTTCCAAACCAGACCTACGGATTACGGATCCTTTCTCTCCCAAGGACTGCTGTTGTCTTTTTGCTTGTCTCATTTTGTGTCCTAGGAGGGTGACTTGGCTTTCTGCCTGCCTGGGACATGCAGGTTGTCAGCTCTTTTTTTTGGCTGTCTTTGAGAGTGACTCTGGATCTTGGGAAGGTAGTAACCTTTACACCTTCTTTGAGGATGCCTCTTGGGTCCATGGGGTTGTTTGATATTGCCAGAAATGTTTACTGCTTGTCCTGGCTGAGACCTGACAAGATATTTAAAAGGATACTCTAGTGTCGATGAAAAATTAATCAGTCAAACTAAGAAAGAAATGGAAAGTCTTATTTGAGCCACATTTGAGGCTTATAACCTGGGAAGAGCGTCTCAGAAAGCACAGAGAACTGTTCTGCCCATTAGAAGTCCAGGCACAGTTACATAAGTTTTTTGAGGCAAGAGGGCTGTACATTAAATGATGTATTATCGACAGTTTACACGATCCAGAGCTAAGCGACATCGTGGCCCCTTACAAGGTCAGGAGGGAACGTTGTCTTTAAGGAGCTGTCTTGCCGATGGGTGAATGTTGCTCTTTATGGTTGAACCAATGTTTCTGCCGATGGGGGAGGTTGGTTGATGCGTAATGTCGATGCACAATGCACAGTGCGGGGAGAGAGGAGACCAAAGGGCAGAGAACATTTTTTATGTTTAAATTTTTCTTGTCTTGCCATAAAATATGAATTTAACTTCACACTAGGATCACAAATCTGGCTGTACTGGAAGCTGATATTCAAAGCTTGATAGAAATTGTTTTAGGCCTCCTCCCCTAAGCTAAATCTACCAAGAGGAAGGGAAAAACCTCCTAAAGCTCTTGTAAAAGGATTTATGAGTGGATCAACCTATGGTGTCATTTAAGTTGCAACCCAGTTCTTTGAGGAATTAAAAACAAGTGTCCTTATCTTACAAATCTTTGGAAAACCAGAAATGTGGCTCCAGACACAGTTCAAAGTTCACCTGTTTCTTAAAAATTTGGAATCTGCAGTTGTGACCTGTGAACATCACGGGAAGGACCTTCAGAGCGGCAGGTGGGAGAGGTGCTAGTGTCTTAAATGTCGATGACGTCTCCCAGTTAAGCTGAGAGTCTGAGAAAAGGGGGGACTGTTAAAAAGAAACAACAGGCCCCAAATGGAGTCATAGGTGTTAAGCCCCACACCAGCCAACCAAGACTTAACACCCAACCTAATTGCAGTTTCAACCTTCCCCAGGAGAGTAACCTTTAACCAGTCAACCTGGAATTTCCTGGTCAGTATTAGGAGGAAACCCCAATAAGATCATTTCCCTCCCCCATAGGTGAATTATCTAAGCCTGAAATCTAAAGTATCTAAGCCTTTTTTTAAAAAATAGATTTATTTATTTATTTATTTATTTTGGCTGTGTTGGGTCTTTCTTGCTGTGCGCGGGCTTTCTCTAGTTGTGGCGAGCAGGGGCTACTCTTCGTTGCTGTGTGGGGGCTTCTCATTGTGGTGGCTTCTCTTGTTGTGGAGCACGGGCTCTAGGCGCACAGGCTTCAGTAGTTGTGGCACGTGGGCTCAGTAGTTGTGGCTCACGGGCTCTAGAGCGCAGGCTCAGTAGTTGTGGCGCACGGGCTTAGTTGCTCCGCGGCATGTGGGTTCTTCCCAGACCAGGGCTCGAACCTGTGTCCCCTGCATTAGCAGGCGGATCCTTAACCACTGTGCCACCAGGGAAGCCCTAAGCCTTTTTTTTGTTTATGACTTCCTTGTCTTGCCTTTAAAATCTCTTCCCTTTTTGTAGTCTGTCGATGGAAAGAAATGCACACCGTGAAGAGTTGCGAGTGAAGTTTTATTTTGGGGCAAAATGAGGACTGCAGACCGGGAGACAGCATCCCAGACAGCTCTGAGAAAGTGCTCCAAAGAGGTGGCGGGGAAGGTCAGCGTTACATGTGATTTTAGCGAAGGGGGTTGGGGGGGGACGTGCAGTCAAGCATGCATTCTGGCAGAGGCTTGTTGCTGGTCACGAGGAGCAGATGTCACCGTCAATGACTTTAGTGCTTTTCTAGATACGAGGAGATGCAAGAATTGGGCTCATAAATTCTGCTGAACGTATCTAACTATCTGAAGACCTGTTCTGCCAGTTTTCCCCAGAGCACAGAGGGCCTCATTACTGATCTCCACCCTGAACTCCTTTCAGGGTCTGTTGAATGAAGGTCAGCAGCTGCAGTGGCTTGTGATTTAATCCTCGTAGAGGCAGATGGCAAGCGCCGATTTGTAGTTGGCAAGCCCACCGGAGCTCCTTTCTACTTGTTGGATGGGATACTACCCCATTCGTGAATCATTCAGTAAAGACAATTAGATCTTCAAATTTACGCCGTTGAATTTTTTGGTATTTAATAGGTTTCCTGGACCCAATTTCAATGTGTGCGTGTGTGGAGGGGGAGGGGGCTTCCTGCAAGGTGTCTGAGAGTTCTACTCAATTCAATTGAATTCTGACACTGTTTGCCCAGACACAGCTCCAGATCCCACAGGCTAGGGTCTCAGCTCCACAGGACAGCCCCCCGGCCACTTGAGACACCAGCTTATCCCCTGTGCTTCTGACCCGGGCTGTAAATCAGAGGGGCCCACGATTCCCTCCTTGGATTCAATTAATTTGCCACAGAAGCTCGCAGAACTCAGAGAAACATTTTACTTATTTATTATAAAGAATATGACTCAGGAACAGCCAGAGGGAAGAGACACACAGGGCAATTATGGGGGACGGGGCCCAGAGCTTCCCTGCCCTCTCCAGGAATCGCCATGTGTTCACCGACCTGGAAGCTCTTGGAACCCTGTCCTTCTGGGGGTTTTGGAGACTTCATTACATAGGCATATTGATTCAATCATAGATTATTAGCAATTGACTCAACCTCCAGCCCCTCTCCTCTCCCTGGAGGCCTGAGAACTGGGACTGAGAATTCCCACTGGGACTGAGAATTCCCAACCACTAAACACATGGTTGGTTCCCCTGAGAAGCGCTCATCCTCAGGTGGGGTCCAAAAGTCACCTCACTACATGAGAGGATACCTTTGTCACTCTCATCACTTAGGAAATTGTAAGAGTTTTAGGAGTTCTTTGCAAGAAACAGGAAGAAGGTCGAATACATATTTCTTAATATAAATCACAATAACTCAACAGGCAAAGTATCCCTTGGCTGCCCTTTCACGCAGGGCACGTGGGGCTAAGGAATCAGGGGGCTCCAGGCCCTAATCAGACTCTGAGTGGGGCCCGGCCCCGTCCAGGCATTTCCCACCCTTGGGGTGGAACGGGAATGGAAGCAAGTGGTGCTCGGCACATCCTCACGTGGGGTCAGTGGCTTCTGGATAGGAGCCATGGTCATGGGGCTGGCTGGTGGGGACACTGGAATTGCTCCCCAGTGCCCACCCCAGCAGGGAGGAAAATCAAAACCAATAAGTAAGTCCCCTACATAAGAATCTTCAAGTTGCGAACTTAAAATGATGCGAAGGTGTGTTCGCATATCCAGTCACGTAAGTTAGTTCACGTGTCTGGTGTACATTGTCATGTGCGTGCATCCTCTACAAGTGGTTGTGCTTTTGTGTACTTTACCGTACAGGACTGTTGCTGTGCATCACAAGGAGCTTACTAACAAAGACCTGATGGAATTGGAGGCCTAGAGAAAGGACGAAGAGAGACAAGAGGAAGAAGAAGTAACTGAAGAACAGAAGAGATTCACAGCGCAGGAAATGGCAAGGGGATTTTCTTTATTTGAGGAGGCACTGTTAGTTTTTGAGGCACAGGACCCGAACGTAGAGCAGTACATGAAGGTTTCAGTAGCCGTTCAGAATGCAATCCAGTGCTACCATGTCACCTATGATAAGAAAAAAAGAGCTACTACCCAGACATCACTGGATCGTTTTTTCAACAGGGTAGATAGAGTTGAATCCAGCAAGGAACCAGAACCTGTGCCATCAACGTCAGGCGTGAGCAACATTGCAGCTTGCCCTCCGTCTCCTATGGCTGACGATCCTTCAGCTCTACCATCTCCCACCTCCTCTCCCTCCTCCAGTCAGTAACTTCTCCTGCCTGTTCCCTCAATGCCAGCCCCTGTATGCCAGCTGTTGTGCTGTACTACTGTACTTTTCAAGGTACTGTACTGTAAGATTAAAAATCTTTAAAAATGTTTAAAAAAATCTTTCCTTTATTTTTTGTGTTTGTTTTTAATGTATTATTTGTGTGAAAAGTATTATAAACCTATTACAGTACAGTACTATATTGCTGATTGTGTTAGTTGGGTACCTAGGCTAACTTTGTTGGACTTAGCAAAAATTGGACTTACGAACACACTCTTGGAACAGAACTCGTTCGTATGTAAGGGACTTACTGTATCCCAGACTGGGAGCGAAGCAGAAATTAAGCCACCTCAAAGCCTAAAGGGTGCAGGGGTGTCACCCCCACCAAACCTCCATTTCGTTCACCTGTCTGGCCCCAGACCCAGAGGGGCCTGGCGGGGACTCTGGGCCGCAGCAGACCAAGCCGTGGGAGTCCAAGTGCAGCTGCTGTGCCAGACGTATGTCAGCGGGGCCCGGGGCTGGGGGGTGCGGAGAGTGATCTGGGGAAGGCGGCCTTGCCTATCCTGTCTCTAAAGTTGGACACGGCCACCTGGCGACCTCGTGGCAGATCTGCCAGCCGTAGGAGGGTTGTATCAGACCCACCAAAACAGAGGTTTGTGTGTAAAACAAAGACTGTCCACCACTCAACGCTACACGGATCAGGTTGTCAGCCGCTGCAGTTGCTGCCCAACAGGGCGTCCTGAAGGGAGTTCGGGACAAAGATCTGGACGAGGCTCCTTGGATGCAGAGAAATCTCTGGAAAAAATTTTAATGAACCCAATTTCTTGTATCTTCCTGAAACCGTGCACCTCAGATTGGGACTTGAACCCATGGTCTCTTAATTAGAATCACTCACCTGGTGTCTGGACTCACTGAGGCTCAGCACAGAAGGAATTCGGTGAGAGGCAAAGTGATAGACTTATTAATATAGGATGCTTGTGAGGGATACAGGCGGGCAGGCGAGGGGGTTCTGCCCCAAGAATTAAGCAGGCTACATTTTTATAACCAAAGGGAAGAGGGGAGGGGGGAAGACCGCCTTCTTCCTCATTCTTTTTTTTTTTTTAAAGTTTTTTTGATGTGGACCATTTTAAAATTTATTTTTGGCTGTGTTGGGTCTTCGTTTCTGTGCGAGGGCTTTCTCTAGTTGCGGCAAGCGGGGGCCACTCTTCATCACGGTGCGCGGGCCTCTCACTGTCGCGGCTTCTCTTGTTGCGGAGCACAGGCTCCAGACGCGCAGGCTCAGTAGTTGTGGCTCACGGGCCCAGATGCTCCGCGGCATGTGGGATCTTCCCAGCGGTGCGCGGGCCTCTCACTGTCGCGGCCTCTCTTGTTGCGGAGCACAGGCTCCAGACGCGCAGGCTCAGTAGTTGTGGCTCACGGGCCTAGTTGCTCCGCGGCACGTGGGATCTTTCCAGACCAGGGCTCGAACCCGTGTTCCCTGCATTGGCAGGCAGACTCTCAACCACTGCGCCACCAGGGAAGCCCCTTCCTCATTCTTTGAGTAGACATCACTAGCTCTCCTTCGTATCAGGCAGGAGAGTGTTCGACCCTATGAGGTCAAACTACGACTGTCTTAGCGCTCATTCAAATCAGCAGAAGGGTGGTAACATATACTAAAATATGTTGAATCATCTCAGGTTTCTGTATAATGAAGGTCTCCTACTTTGGAATGTCACCTTTCCCTTAAATTCCTGTCCTTGGACCTAAGGATCATTATCTTGCTGAACTCCACCAGCAAAATGCAGGCCTCATTCTTTCACTTAACGACCTGGGGCATATCTCATACTTCTATTTATGGCTTTATAGTTAAGCAAGACTGCTTTGTTCCATTAAGTTCCAATAGCTTTCTTGAGTGATCACTAAATTACAGTGGTCTCCCAAAGTTCCCTAGCTTTCCCTCTCTGTCTGTAATTCCCTAGTGGGACTTCTACAACTACCTGTGTAACTATCCTACTCTATCCCTATCATTCCCATACATGGAAAAGCCCTAAAAGCATTAACTGAGATATCTGATCCTCGTGACTAGCAGGAACTTTTACTGAGATGCGTGCTTCACTGCATTTCCTAGCTAAAATCATGTGCATACTGGCTTCTCCCCTACCTCGTAGTTTCTCAGAGCTACTTGAGAGGCTGTTTGCCAGTCTATAGTCCTCAGTAAGGTCCCTGAATAAAACTCAATTCATAGCTCTTACGTTGTACATTTTTCTTTCAGTCAACAGTTTGGGTGACCACGAAGGGACCCAGAGCAGACGTCTCTCCTTGCCTGAACTCCAAGAGGATTGCCAGCCTTGGTACTAGCGAGGGCCCCTTGTGCCCATCCACCTCCTTGGCGAGGCAGAGGAATGGATAAGTTTCTCCTGAGTCTCAGGTCTCCCATCCTGGTTGGCAATCCTGAGTTTTACAATATTTGGTGGTTATTAAACTCCTCGTTATAAGGAGTAGTTCTTTCTTTGAACTTAAGTTCAAGAAGAGGTACCTGGATTCCCCAGTTGAAAGACATTGAAAAGGTTTAGACTGGGTGATTAGGTAGGAGGCTGGCCTTGTGTCTTTCCTTGAATTGGCTACTTTAACAAAGTTTGTCTGAATAAAAGTGACGATATCACATGAGAGCTTTCAGCTCCAAAGGTAAGGGACCCAGCTTCTCTCAGCCAGCTATGGCTTTGTTTTCTCAGGCAACTGAGAAACTTATAGGAGTGGTGGAGCCGAATCTTCATACCATGCAGTGGTCCCAAAGGGACAGCCTCTCATTAAGCAAAAAAACAAACAAAAACAAAAACAAAAAAAACTCACTCGTCTGAAGATGCGCACAAAAGGATTGGCCATCTGGTGCTCAGGTTTTAGACTACTAGAGAGAGAGACCAAGACGCGTGAGAGAGCTAAATGACTCTGTGGTAACACCTGAAGGAGTTAAGCTCACAAACAGCACACCAGCCCACACAGAGTTTTTAATAGCAATTTTATCTCAACTGACCATGAAATGGCAAACAAAGCCTTCAGAACAGAAGAAAAAGGCGTGCCAAATAACCTCCAACTAACCCCCAAGCTGGGTTTATGTACTTTTGGGACTTATACTTGCAAGTACGTATTTAATTGGGAAATCCGAAAATCTCTCCCTGCAATGGCCAAGATGGAGCTCTTTCAACATTCCAAAACTGTTTTTCGCATAAGCAGTTAGAGAAAGCTGGCTTGATAAAATATCTTTTCAGAAGTCTGACCCTAAGGGAACAAAAGTCCTTCTAGAAGAAGCTTGCATTTCTCTTCCTGTGTCTTTGAGATATAAATGTCCTACCAGGTCAGGGAACACTTATCTAGGCCATCTCCAGTTCCTGATACGAACGGAAAAAAGGGGGAAGGGAAGAAACCTTTTTAAAAACTTAAGCAAGTAGACTTATAGTCTATTTCAACTGTTATTTATAAACTAGTGAGTTTTCTATTTTAATACCTGATTCATGACTGTTTTAAAATGAAAATGATGAGATCTCTGTCTATCTGAATGTATGTACATTATAAATGTTTCTACCTCCAGGCGGTATTTTCAAATTTAATTTGTAAATGAGCTCTATTTAATTGACTTAAAGGAAGTTAAGTGCTCACATAAATTCTCAGAAATATAATAGAAACTAACCCAAATGGATCACATGTTATGTGATCAGGGAAGTATCCAGTATTAAATTAATATTCAGTATTAAGTTTTGTTTGTTTGGTTTAATTAATACAGACATGCCTTTAGAGTCATCAACACTGAGTATACTACTTTTATTGTACCTAGATTTACTAAAAGTCAGATAAGTTTATGTTACATCTGTTACAAAATTTGTCAGCAAGAAAAATAGCTTCAGGTGATGGCTGACTTGTTCTCATGTCTCATGAAGTTTTCATGGGTAATCTAAACATAGTTGTTGGGAACAAGTGAATTAAAGAGATATAAACGGGGTAAGAGCTTTCAGGTAAACCTTTCAAGAATAATTATGTTTTATGATATGTCTACTTACCATATTTTTGATAACTTGAAACTTGAGAGTTTTGCTAAATAAAGTTACATGATGAAAATTTATTGAATGTCTATATTATTTCCAAATAAGATAAAATACTGAAACATTAATTACAAAACATAGGCTTCCTTTTACAGAAAAATTAAAGATATTAGTAAATATGCTTGGTGCCATACTGAGGCATATTCTATAAGAAAGCACACATTTTTTGAAATTATAAATAATATTTATAAATTTGCCAATTTACAGAGTGCTAAGGTAAAAGACAGTTCATAATTGCTTACTTCTTAGTTTTCACTAGAAATTAAGGTTTTTAAAGGTTAAGGATTCTAATTAAAATATATAATTAAACTACTAAAATTTTATGAGGAAAACATCTTTGTATGCAAGGAAAAAGAAAGTGTAAGTAATGGAAATGCATTTTGTCAAGGGAAAAGAAAGTAATTTTGTTCTAAAGAGAGGTTAAAAGAGAGAGAGAAAAAAGGGGAAAGCATAGGACAAAATCTGAAGGTAAAAAATTTCCGATAACTTTCAGATCATACCACTGAACTGGGTAAGAAATGACAGAATTCTAATGAAAAACCTGATGGCTTCATAAAACTGTTAACAGAGGATCAAGATTAAGAGGAATTAGTACATAGGGTTGAATGATAACTTTTATGACTTCCTGCCTGAAATATTACTGGTTTTTTTTTTTTTAATTGGAGTATAATTGCTTTACAATGGTGTGTTAGTTTCTGCTTTATAACAAAGTGAATCAGTTATACATATACATATGTTCCCATATCTCTTCCCTCTTGCATCTCCCTCCCTCCCACCCTCCCTATCCCACCCCTCTAGGTGGTCACAAAGCACAGAGCTGATCTCCCTGTGCTATGTGGTTGCTTCCCACTAGCTATCTATTTTACGTTTGGTAGTGTATATATGTCCATGCCACTCTCTCACTTTGTCCCAGCTTACCCTTCCCCCTCCTTATATCCTCAAGTCCATTCTCTAGTAGGTCTGTGTCTTTATTCCCGTCTTGCCACTAGGTTCTTCATGACCTTTTTTTTTTTTTTCTTTAGATTCCATATATATGTGTTAGCATACTGTATTTGTTTTTCTCTTTCTGACTTACTTCACTCAGTATGACAGACTCTAACTCCATCCACCTCACTACAAATAACTCCACTTTGTTTCTTTTTATGGCTGAGTAATATTCCATTGTATATATGTGCCACATCTTCTTTATCCATTCATCTGATGATGGACACTTAGGTTGCTTCCATGTCCTGGCTATTGTAAATAGAGCTGCAATGAACATTTTGGTACATGACTCTTTTTGAATTATGGTTTTCTCAGGGTATATGCCCAGTAGTGGGATTGCTGGGTCATATAGTAGTTCTATTTATAGTTTTTTAAGGAGCCTCCATACTGTTCTCCATAGTGGCTGTATCAATTTACATTCCCACCAACAGTGCAAGAGGGTTCCCTTTTCTCCACACCCTCTCCAGCATTTATTGTTTCTAGATTTTTTGATGATGGCCATTCTGACCAGTGTGAGATGATATCTCATTGTAGTTTTGATTTGCATTTCTCTAATGATTAATGATGTTAAGCATTCTTTTTTTTTTTTTAAAGATGAAACCCTTTTATAGGAACATATTTGCAAAAGCATCAGAGTACACACAGAACTGTCTGTAAATGACAAAAGACTTAAAAATGACCACAGTTAAAAATTTGATGAAAGTTCATAACAATGCAGTTGACAAGAAAATTAGTTATTTCTGAGATATACATTTTAAGGTAATAACTAGGATTATGACTTATAACATTATACCAGAACATATAAGATTTTTAGAAATTTCATGTAATGTCTGAAACATTTATATTAACATATTTCCATACAAATAACCCAATGAAAGTTTAGTATTAGTTGTTTTGTTTGTTTGTTTTTTTATACTGCAGGTTCTTATTAGGCATCAATTTTATACACATCAGTGTATACATGTCAATCCCAATCGCCCAATTCAGCACAACACCATCCCCACCCCACCGCAGTTTTCCCCCCTTGGTGTCCATATGTCCGTTCTCTACATCTGTGTCTCAACCTCTGCCCTGCAAACTGGCTCATCTGTACCATTTTTCTAGGTTCCACATACATGCGTTAATATACGATATTTGTTTTTCTCTTTCTGACTTACTTCACTCTGTATGACAGTCTCTAGATCCATCCACGTCTCAACAAATGACTCAATTTCGTTCCTTTTTATGGCTGAGTAATATTCCATTGTATATATGTACCAAATCTTCTTTATCCATTCGTCTGTTGATGGGCATTTAGGTTGCTTCCATGGCCTGGCTATTGTAAATAGTGTTGCAATGAACATTCGGGTGCATGTGTCTTTTTGAATTACGGTTTTCTCTGGGTATATGCCCAGTAGTGGGATTGCTGGGTCATATGGTAATTCTATTTTTAGTTTTTTAAGGAACCTCCATACTGTTCTCCATAGTGGCTGTATCAATTTACATTCCCACCAACAGTGCAAGAGGGTTCCCTTTTCTCCACACCCTCTCCAGCATTTGTTGTTTGTAGATTTTCTGATGATGCCCATTCTAACTGGTGTGAGGTGATACCTCATTGTAGTTTTGATTTGCATTTCTCTAATAATTAGTGATGTTGAGCATCTTTTCATGTGCTTCGTGGCCGTCTGTATGTTTTCTTTGGAGAAATGTCTATTAAGGTCTTCTGCCCATTTTTGGATTGGGGTGTTTGTTTCTTTAATATTGAGCTGAATGAGCTGTTTATATATTTTGGAGATTAATCCTTTGTCCGTTGATTTGTTTGCAAATATTTTCTCCCATTCTGAGGGTTGTCTTTTCGTCTTGTTTATGGTTTCCTTTGCTGTGCAAAAGCTTTGAAGTTTCATTAGGTCCCATTTGTTTATTTTTGTTTTTATTTCCATTACTCTGGGAGGTGGATCAAAAAAGATCTTGCTGTGATTTATGTCAAAGAATGTTCTTCCTATGTTTTCCTCTAAGAGTTTTATAGTGTCCGGTCTTACATTTAGGTCTCGAATCCATTTTGAGTTTATTTTTGTGTATGGTGTTAGGGAGTATTCTAATTTCATTCTTTTACATGTAGCTGTCCAGTTTTCCCAGCACCACTTATTGAAGAGACTGTCTTTTCTCCATTGTATATCTTTGCCTCCTTTGTCATAGATTAGTTGACCATAGGTGCGTGGGTTTATCTCTGGGCTTTCTATCTTGTTCCATTGATCTATGTTTCTGTTTTTGTGCCAGTACCATATTATCTTGATTACTGTAGCTTTGTAGTATAGTCTGAAGTCAGGGAGTCTGATTCCTCCAGCTCCGTTTTTTCCCCTCAAGACTGCTTTGGCTATTCGGGGTCTTTTGTGTCTCCATACAAATTTTAAGATGATTTGTTCTAGTTCCGTAAAAAATGCCATTGGTAATTTGATAGGGATCGCATTGAATCTGTAGATTGCTTTGGGTAGTATAGTCATTTTCACAATGTTGATTCTTCCAATCCAAGAACATGGTATATCTCTCCATCTGTTGGTATCATCTTTAATTTCTTTCATCAGTGTCTTATAGTTTTCTGCATACAGGTCTTCTGTCTCCCTAGGTAGGTTTATTCCTAGGTATTTTATTCTTTTTGTTGCAATGGTAAATGGGAGTGTTTCCATAATTTCTCTTTCAGATTTTTCATCATTAGTGTATAGGAATGCAAGAGATTTCTGTGCATTAATTTTGTATCCTGCAACTTTACCATATCCATTAATTAGCTCTAGCAGTTTTCTGGTGGCAGTTTTAGGATTCTCTATGTATAATATCATGTCATCCGCAAACAGTGACAGTTTTACTTCTTCTTTTCCAATTTGTACTCCTTTTATTTCTTTTTCTTCTCTGATTGCCATGGCTAAGACTTCTAGAACTATGTTGAATAATAGTGGTGAGAGTGGACATCCTTGTCTCGTTCCTGATCTTAGAGGAAATGCTTTCAGTTTTTCACCATTGAGAATGATGTTTGCTGTGGGTTTGTCTATGGCCTTTATTATGTTGAGGTAGGTTCCCTCTATGCCCACTTTCTGGCGAGTTTTTATCATAAATGGGTGTTGAATTTTGTCAAAAGCTTTTTCTGCATCTATTGAGATGACCATATGGTTTTTCTTCTTCAATTTGTTAATATGGTGTATCACATTGATTGATTTGCGTATATTGAAGAATCCTTGCATCCCTGGGATAAATCCCGCTTGATCGTGGTGTATGATCCTTTTAATGTGTTGTTGGATTCTGTTTGCTAGTATTTTGTTGAGGATTTTTGCATCTATATTCATCAGTGATATCGGTCTGTAATTTTCTTTCTTTGTAGTGTCTTTGTCTGGTTTTGGTATCAGGGTGATGGTGGCCTCATAGAATGAGTTTGGGAGTGTGCCTTCCTCTGCAATTTTTTGGAAGAGTTTGAGAAGGATAGGTGTTAGCTCTTCTCTAAATGTTTGATAGAATTCACCTGTGAAGCCATCTGGTCCTGGACTTTTGTTTGTTGGAAGATTTTTAATCACAGTTTCAATTTCATTGCTTGTGATTGGCCTGTTCATATTTTCTGTTTCTTCCTCGTTCAGTCTTGGAAGGTTATACCTTTCTAAGAATTTGTCCATTTCTTCCAGGTCGTCCATTTTATTGGCATAGAGTTGCTTGTAGTAGTCTCTTAGGATGCTTTGTATTTCTGCAGTGTCTGTTGTAACTTCTCCTTTTTCATTTCTGATTTTATTGATTTGAGTCCTCTCCCTCTTTTTCTTGATGAGTCTGGCTAATGGCTTATCAATTTTGTTTATCTTCTCAAAGAACCAGCTTTTAGTTTTATTGATCTTTGCTATTGTTTTCTTTGTTTCTATTTCATTTATTTCTGCTCTGTTCTTTATGATTTCTTTCCTTCTGCTAACTTTGGGTTTTGTTTGTTCTTCTTTCTCTAGTTTCTTTAAGTGTAAGGTTAGATTGTTTACTTGAGATTTTTCTTGTTTCTTTAGGTAGGCTTGTATAGCTATAAAATTCCCTCTTAGAACTGCTTTTGCTGCATCCCATAGGTTTTGGGTTGTCGTGTTTTCATTGTCATTTGTCTCTAGGTATTTTTTGATTTCTTCTTTGATTTCTTCAGTGATGTCTTGGTTATTTAGTAACGTATTGTTTAGCCTCCATGTGTTTGTCTTTTTTACGTTTTTTTCCCTGTAATTCATTTCTAATCTCATAGCATTGTGGTCAGAAAAGATGCTCGATATGATTTCAATTTTCTTAAATTTACTGAGGCTTGATTTGTGACCCAAGATGTGATCTATCCTGGAGAATGTTCCGTGCGCACTTGAGAAGAACGTGTAATCTGCTGTTTTTGGATGGAATGTCCTATAAATATCAATTAAATCTATCTGGTCTATTGTGTCATTTAAAGCTTCTGTTTCCTTATTTATTTTCATTTTGGATGATCTGTCCATTGGTGTAAGTGAGGTGTTAAAGTCCCCCACTATTATTGTGTTACTGTCAATTTCCTCTTTTATGGCTGTTAGCAGTTGCCTTATGTATTGAGGTGCTCCTATGTTGGGTGCATATATATTTATAATTGTTATATCTTCTTCTTGGATTAATCCCTTGATCATTATGTAGTGTCCTTCTTTGTCTCTTGTAACATTCTTTACTTTAAAGTCTATTTTATCTGATATGAGTATAGCTACTCCAGCTTTCTTTTGATTTCCATTTTCATGGAATATCTTTTTCCATCCCCTCACTTTCAGTCTGTATGTGTCCCTAGGTCTAAAGTGGGTCTCCTGTAGACAGCATATATATGGGTCTTGTTTTTGTATCCATTCATCAAGCCTGTGTCTTTTGGTTGGAGCATTTAATCCATTCACGTTTAAGGTAATTATCGATATGTATGTTCCTATGACCATTTTCTTAATTGTTTTGGGTTTGTTTTTGTAGGTCCTTTTCTTCTCTTGTGTTTCCCACTTAGAGAAGTTCCTTTAGCATTTGTTGTAGAGCTGGTTTGGTGGTGCTGAATTCTCTTAGCTTTTGCTTGTCTGTAAAGCTTTTGATTTCTCCATCAAATCTAAATGAGATCCTTGCCGGGTAGAGTAATCTTGGTTGTAGGTTCTTCCCTTTCATCACTTTAAGTATATCATGCCACTCCCTTCTGGCTTGCAGAGTTTCTGCTGAGAAATCAGCTGTTAACCTTATGGGAGTTCCCTTGTATGTTATTTGTCGTTTTTCCCTTGCTGCTTTCAATAATTTTTCTTTGTCTTTAATTTTTACCACTTTGATTACTATGTGTCTCGGCGTGTTTCTCCTTGGGTTTATTCTGTATGGGACTCTCTGCGCTTCCTGGACTTGGGTGGCTATTTCCTTTCCCATGTTAGGGAAGTTTTCGACTATAATCTCTTCAAATATTTTCTCTGGCCCTTTCTCTCTCTCTTCTCCTTCTGGGACCCCTATAATGCGAATGTTGTTGCGTTTAATGTTGTCCCAGAGGTCTCTTAGGCTGTCTTCATTTCTTTTCATTCTTTTTTCTTTAGTCTGTTCCGCAGCAGTGAATTCCACCATTCTGTCTTCCAGGTCACTTATCCGTTCTTCTGCCTCAGTTATTCTGCTATTGATTCCTTTTAGTGTAGTTTTCATTTCAGTTATTGTATTGGTCATCTCTGTTTGTTTGTTCTTTAATTCTTCTAGGTCTTTGTTAATCATTTCTTGCATCTTCTCAATCTTTGCCTCCATTCTTATTCCGAGGTCCTGGATCATCTTCACTATCATTATTCTGAATTCTTTTTCTGGAAGGTTGCCTATCTCCACTTCATTTAGTTGTTTTTCTGGGGTTTTTTCTTGTTCCTTCATCTGATATATAGCCCTCTGCCTTTTCATCTTGTCTATCTTTCTGTAACTGTGGGTTTTGGTCCACAGGCTGCAGGATTGTAGTTTTTCTTGCTTCTGCTGTCTGCCCTCTGGTGGTTGAGGCTATCTAAGAGGCTTGATGGGAGGCTCTGGTGGTGGGTAGAGCTGACTGTTGCTGTGGCGGACAGAGCTCCGTAACACTTTAATCCACTTGACTGTTGATGGGTGAGGCTGGGTTCCCTCCCTGTTGGTTGTTTTGCATGAGGCAACCCAACACTGGAGCCTACCTGGGCTCTTTGATGGGGTTAATGGCAGACTCTGGGAGGGCTCATGCCAAGGAGCACTTCCCAGAACCTCCGCTGCCAGTGTCCTTGTCCCCACAGTGAAACAGAGCCACCTCCCGCCTCTGCAGGAGACCCCCCAACACCAGCAGGTAGGTCTGGTTCAGTCTCCCCCAGGGTCACTGCTCCTTCCCCTGGGTCCCGATGCGCACACTATTTTGTGTGTGCCCTCCAAGAGTGGGGTCTCTGTTTCCCCCAGTCCTGTCAAAGTCCTGCAATCAATTCCCACTAGGCTTCAAAGTCTGATTCTCTAGGAATTCCTCCTCCCGTTGCCGGACCCCCAGGTTGGGAAGCCTGACGTGGGGCTCAGAAGCTTCACTCCAGTGGGTGGACTTCTGTGGTATAAGTGTTCACCAGTCTGTGAGTCACCCACCCAGCAGTTATGGGATTTGATTTTGCTCTGATTGCGCCCCTCCTACCATCTCACTGTGGCTTCTCCTCTGTCCTTGGACGTGGGGTATCCTCCTTGGTGAGTTCCAGTGTCTTCCTGTCGATGATTGTCCAGCAGCCAGTTGTGATTCTGGTGCTCTCGCAAGAGGGAGTGAGAGCACGTCCTTCTACTCCGCCATCTTGGTTAATCCTCTGATGTTGAGCATTCTTTCATGTGTCTGTTGGCAATCTGTATCTTCTTTGGAGAAATGTCTATTTAGGTCTTCTGCCCATTTTTGGATTGGGTTGTTTGTTTTTTTGTTATTGAGCTGCATGAGCTGCTTGTAAATTTTGGAGATTAATCCTTTGTCAGTTGCTTCATTTGCAAATATTTTCTCCCATTCTGAGGGTTGTCTTTTGGTCTTGTTTATGGTTTCCTTTGCTGTGCTAAAGCTTTTAAGTTTCATTAGGTCCCATTTGTTTATTTTTGTTTTTATTTCCATTTCTCTAGGAGCTGGGTCAAAAAGGATCTTGCTGTGATTTATGTCATAGAGTGTTCTGTCTATGTTTTCCTCTAAGAGTTTGATAGTGTCTGGCCTTACATTTAGGTCTTTAATCCATTTTGAGTTTATTTTTATGTATGGTGTTAGGGAGTGTTCTAATTTCATACTTGTACATGTACCTGTCCAGTTTTCCCAGCACCACTTATTGAAGAGGCTGTCTTTTCTCCACGGTATATGCTTGCCTCCTTTATCAAAGATAAGTTGACCATATGTGCGTGGGTTTATCTCTGGGCTTTCTATCCTGTTCCATTGATATTACTGGTTTTTAATCTTTGTTTTCCAGATCTAAGGAAACCTTTCTCCTTAAGGTTACTATGACTTATGGCAATTTGGTAAATTATACCTTTGTAAGCAGAATTGAATCATTTATCTTTTCTCTCTACCTGATCCCTCCAGAGTTTGGAAACTCCTAGTGAGTATTCTTATTTTCATGGCAATATAGTTATTTGTATAAGTTCAGTAAGAATATGTTCTCCTTATAACAAGACACAATTGGGAACACTGGTTGTATTAACCTGGCTTTGAAATGTCATATTTGACAATATGCACAGAATCAGATATGACCAGACAGCTTTAAAGAACTAAGGTGAACTTCATGGAGCCTGAAGTCCCTTGGAAAAACAACCTGGTACCTTGTTTACAGGGTTCCTAGCAGCCTTATCAGGTGAATAAGGAAGGCCACCTCCTGGCAGGTACAGGAATCTCAAGATATTTTGGGCGACCTTGAGAAGAGAAGAATCTAACCCAATCTGTATGTATTACAGGCAGAATCTGATGGCAACTGTTTGGTGTGATTTTCCTGGCCTTGAGAGGACTTTTAAAGTTCAGTCTGAGATTCCTTATAAAAAGTTCCAGCAGGGACGTCCCTGCTGGCACTGTGGTTAAGAATCCACCTGCCAGTGCAGGGGACACGGGTTCGATCCTTGGTCCGGGAAGATCCCACATGCTGCGGAGCAACTAAGCCCGTGGGCCACAACTACTGAGCCCACGTGCCACAACTACAGAAGCCTGTTCTCTGCAACAAGAGAAGCCACCGCAATGAGAAGCCCATGCACCGCAACGAAGAGTAGCCCCTGCTTGCCACAACTAGAGAAAGCCTGCACACAGCAACGAAGACCCAACGCAGCCAAAAATAAATAAAAAATTTAAAAAAAAGAAGTTCCAGCAAGGCCAATTTAAAAGAGCCTATGTGATCAATTACACTTATGTAAATAATCAGGTCATGTTTATTGAAACCAGGCTTATTTTGTAAACAAATTAGTCTTAATTTGGCTATATTTTGTAGAAATGAGGGTAATTTTAGAGAGAAAAAAATTATGTTTCAGTGGATATTAAGTTCTAGTGTTGTTAGTTGTCTTTGAGGTTTTGTATTTACTGCCTGAGACTCACTGCCCCGATGGCTCCGTGTTACTGTGTTGCATTACCATAAGGTTTAATTAAATTGTTAAAAGGACACTCTAAGCTTGTTTCTGAAGCTTATCACAGTAATCTATCTTTGGATGAACATCAGATGCCCCATGACCTGCAACCAGGAGATTATACATACTGGAAAAGACATAATTTAAAGGATTCTCTCCAACCCAGGTAGAAGGACCCTCATCGGGTGCTCCTTTTTTTTTTAAAATAAATGTTAGGTTAGTGCTTTTTTTTAAAAAAAATAATTTATTTTTTAATTTATTTTTGGCTGTGTTGGGTCTTCGTTTCTGTGCGAGGGCTTTCTCTAGTTGCGGCGAGCGGGGGCCACTCTTCATCGCGGTGCGCGGGCCTCTCACTGTCACGGCCTCTCTTGTTGCGGAGAACAGGCTCCAGACGTGCAGGCTCAGTAGTTGTGGCTCATGGGCCCAGCTGCTCCGCGGCATGTGGGATCTTCCCAGACCAGGGCTCGAACCCGTGTCCCCTGCATTGGCAGACGGATTCTCAACCACTGCGCCACCAGGGAAGCCCCGGGTGCCCTTAACTAGCTCACACACAGCAAAACTGAAGGGAATTAGTTCTTGGATTCATATTTCCCATTTACAAAGGGCCCTTGCACCAGACTGACTGGTCTATAGAGGACTGCTGATCTCAAACTCACCTTAAAACGATGCTCAGTCAGAAGAGAAACCGTGCCCACGCGGGGACAAGAAGATGACGTCAGAAGTAGACAGCTGGCCCAAGATGCCAGACCTGACCCGTATGATCATTTATAGTGTTTTCTTAACTTCTTGAACTTTTGCATATGAATCCAATGTTTTTCTATCATGGGCACAATCCTATGCAGAGTTCTAAAATCAATCCAGTTGTTGGGTTGATGGTCAATTAACTACATTCAGTACATCTGGTTATCTTGGTGGATTTCTCCCAAGGCTCTGACTGAATGGTCCTTAGGAGATTTATTCTAGAAGAAAAAAATTATAGTTCTGTTCAGGTCACTATCGGTATTACTCGGTGGGATCCCCTCACTTGGCTAATTAATCATACTTGCTCTGACCCTGGCCAGAAATATGAATTTTCTTTAAAAGTTACTCAAGTTCAATCAGAGCAATGAGCTAAATTTCAGTCAAAAACCATAATCACCTGCTTATTAGGAGGGACCCTCCCTCAGTTATGGGGTAGATTTACCAGGTTACAGTCATTTAAGTTTAAGGGTCCCCTTATGCTGGGAACAATTAAATCATACTGAGGATAATCAGCCTAATAACACTAGGAAATTGGGCTGACTGTCTTATGAACAATGCCAATATATCATTACCCCTAAAGATAGCGATTGGTTCAGAACAAACTGTCAGCCGACTGGGAGTATACTCGGCCACACCTAATGGAAATTCTTGGCCTAACTTCTTACTTACGACTTTATTAATGCTACTAGCTATAGTACTTGTTTTCTGCCTGTTCTACAAGATTGTTGTTTCTTGTGTTGACCAATGTGTAAGTGAGCTTCCAACAAAAATAATAACTGGGCTTCCCTGGTGGCGCAGTGGTTGAGAGTCTGCCTGCCAATGCAGGGGACACGGGTTCGAGCCCTGGTCTGGGAGGATCCCACATGCCGCGGAGCAACTAAGCCCGTGAGCCACAACTACTGAGCCTGCGTGTCTGGAGCCTGTGCTCTGCAACAAGAGAGGCCGTGACAGTGAGAGGCCCGCGCACCGCGATGAAGAGTGGCCCCCGCTTGCCGCAACTGGAGAGAGCCCTCGCACAGAAATGAAGACCCAACACAGCCATAAATAAATAAATAAATAAAAGAAATTAAAAAAAAAAAGAAATTGAAAATTGTATAAAAAAGAAAAAATAATAACTAAGCAACTTGAAATGGTCGACCAAATATATAGTTCTATATGAAGTTACAACGATCGTAATAGTGTAACTCTAGATATGGGAAGAAGTAACATGGGAGAGTCACTTTCTGGACTGTAGCAGACTAGAGTGACAGGGGGTCCAGAGGCTTCACGGCCACCTCTGGCAGGGCCTGGTCCAGCAATAGCACATGGAGCCCTCTGGGCACCATGGAGCAGATGGTCACGACATGCCTCCCAAACCTTGGTGAAATTTATGACCAAAAGGGGCAAATTGTAAAACAAGTACTGTTGCTCGCCATCCAGTTCTACGAGGATCAGGCCATTAGCCGCTGTAGTCTCTGACCGACAGTGTACCCTGAGGGCAGTTCAGGACGAAGAACAGGACGAAGAACAGGACGAAGAACAGGACACAGGACAGGACGAAGGACAGGACAAGGCTCTCTGTGCTCTGGAAAACCAGGCCCCTTAGAGTAATCTCAAGAAGAAATTGTTTTTTTTAAGACTTTTTTTTGATGTGGACCATTTTTTTAAAAATTAATTAATTAATTTATTTATCCTTGGCTGTGTTGGGTCTTCGCTTCTGTGCCAGGGCCTTCTCCAGCTGCGGCGAGCGGGGGCCACTCCTCATCGCGGTGCGCGGACCTCTCACCATCGCGGTCCCTCCCGCTGTGGAGCACAGGCTCCAGACGCGCAGGCTCAGCACCTGTGGCTCACGGGCCCAGCCGCTCTAGCGGCATGTGGGATCCTCCCAGACCAGGGCCCGAACCCGCGTCCCCCGCATTGGCAGGCGGACTCCCAACCGCTGCGCCACCAGGGAAGCCCCGATGTGGACCATTTTTAAAGTCTTTATTGAATTTGTTATAATATTGCTTCTGTTTTATGTTTTGGTTTTTTTGGCCCTGAGGCATGTGGGATCTCAGCTCCCCGACCAGGGATCAAACCCGCGCCCCCCTGCATTGGAAGGTGAAGTCTTAACCACTGGACTGCCAGTGAAGTCCCAAGAAGAAATTTTAATGAGCCCAATTTCTTGCATTTTCTCATCTAGAAGAGCACTAAAATCATTAACTGAGATGTCTGATCCTCGTGACTACCAGGAACCTTTTACCGAGATGTGTGCTTCACTGCATTTCCTAGCTAAAATCATACGTACACTGGCTTCCCCCCTACCTCTTTGGAGCAGTTCTGTTACCGAGTCCAGAGTCCAAGCTCGTACTGCTCCCGCACGACAGGCCAATGAGTCAAGAGACAAGGTGATGGGGGAGAAATAGTGACTTTATTCAGAGGCCAGCAAACCAAGAAGATGGTTCCTAAAGAACCATCTTAATTCGGGGTAGAATTTGGTCTTCTTTTGTGCGAAGGGAAAAGGGGAAGCAGGAAGATTTGAGATTAGAGGGTGAAGGCAGATTGCAGACTTCTCGGAGCCACCTGGCCTTCAGGGAAGCATAGCATTTCTTTGTTCTTCTGCTTGCTCACGCAGGCTGGATCACAAGGCTCCTGCAAATCTTCAAGTTCTTAGCAGTTATTTTTACTTTACACTCTTATCTCTGCTTATTTGCAAGGTTTCCAGGCTGAAAGCAAACTTATCTACAGCAAGTAATGGCCATAAGTAACCCAGGACCGTGGGATGGGAACTTTCTTCAGGGAACTTAATGGGCTATTTGGGAACAAACAACATTTCTCTACTGTTTAACTCTTGGCGTGTGGGGACGAAAGTGATGGACTACATGGGCCGAAGAATGGGGGGGGAGGTGGTGCCAGTTCTGTTCTTCCTGTTACAGTTTCTCAGAGGTACCAAGAGGCTGCTTCCCAGGCTACAGTCCTCAGTAACACCGTTAATAAAACTCACCTCACAGTTCTTGCATTGTGTGTTTGTCTTTCAGTTGACAGTTTAGTCCAGCAGCAATGCATTCAAGGATGGACGTGGAACATTCCAGGTCAAACAAGCAGGTTGTCCTGACCCTGTGTCATCCACCACTGCTTCCCAAGGCCTGTCTCTCTGCTCACACCTGGGGCTGCAGGGGGATCCCCTTGGGACCAGATGATGGGGAAGGAAGAATTCCCAGCCCGGTTCTCCATTGGTCAGTTCAGTGTGAGGGAGACGGCTGGCCGCAGGATGGGGCCTGCACTCCAGCCCACTCAGGGGTGGCCTGAACACCGGGGTGAGGGGCAGAGCTGCAAGCAAGTTACTTTCATTGGACCCTTGTCGCCAGAGGGGAAGCATGTGCCTGGGCGTGGTTGCCAGCACCGCTCCCAGACCTCAGCTGCACCCCTCAGGAACTCGGAGCGCTGACCCTGCATAGAAGTCCACATCGTATGTCATCCCCAGTGATGGGAACACAGGCTCAGGTCTGCCAGTCACATCCCACGCCTTGCCACCCCACTGGACCAAGCAGAGGGTGGGCACCCCTCCTGCCTCCAGTTAGCCCTCAGGTCAAAGGCCATTATGAGGTGCCGTGCGGCTGTGGGTAGAATACGTGGGTCCAGGGCCCCAGGGCAGGACTGGGCAGCTCTGCCTCTCGTCACTTCCTGTGCCACTGGTGCCTTCATGCTCTCCAGCCCTGCTGCTCTGGGCTCTGTGGGTTCAGAAGTTCTGTTTCCCAAAGCTTCCTTCAGGTGACACAAAAAGGTGCCGTTGATCTAAGATCTCTGGATGCCCCTTTGTTTCTCATGCCTGGGTCACAGGCAGGGCCACTTGACTCTGGTCCGCAGGAGGAGGGAGGGGCGCTCAACACTGGGTCCCCTCTTGCCCAACGTTACGGTAAATGGCCACACGCAGCACTCTTGCCCCGACGCGGTCACGGTGACCACGGCCTAGGTCTCTCGGAGAAGGGGCCACAACACACAGTAATCCACTGGGCCTAGCAGAGCTGGCAGCTGAGGGTGAGTAGAATGCCACCCTGCTTTGGGCATCTCTCAGGTGTCCTCCAAGCTCCAGAGCTCCTGAGGGCTCAGCTCAGGTCTTCGCTGGGCCTTACTGCAGCTCAGCTTCTACTGCCCCCCATCCTGTTCCTCTTCCTCCCTTCTTCAGGGCTTGACACAAAGAGCCTCCCTATTCAGTGTCCCTCTCAGAGTCCAGGAGCGTGGCCTGGAGTAACCCTGCAGGGCCTCCTGAGCCACTGCAGCGACTCTGGCTCTGGCGTGAGGTGGGGGCCCTTGGGGGGAGCAGGGGGCACAACTTGTTTTCTGTTGTAACAGGCTCACTCCGGCTGGAGCAGTGAGAACGCCGAGGAGGGGGCCACGCTAACCCAGGAGAAGGTGAGGGTGGCTTGGCCTCAGAGGTCACAGTGGGGGTGAGATTCTGCACATTCTGGAAGGCGGGACCACATGGATCCTGTGTGAGGGGCAGAGGGCGCGGCCGTAAGCCAAGGCTCTTGGCCTGAGCAGTCGGATGGCTGGAGTGGCCACCACCTGTGCCCGCAGAGACCGGACAGAGGGTGCAGTGGACTGAATGCTTGTGTCCCCCCCATTTCCTATTGAAATTCTAAAGTGACGGTGTTAGGAGGTGCTCAGGTCATGAGGGTGGACCCCTCATGGTAGGATCAGTGCTCTTATAAAAGGGACCCCATAGAGCTCCCCAGCTCCTCCCACCAGTGAGCAGCCCTGAGAAGTAGGCCCTCTGCGACCAGGAAGCGGGCCTCAGCAGAGCCCATCCACGCTGGCACCCTGATCTCAGACCTTCAGCCTCCAGAAATGCGAGAAATAAATTTCTATTATTTATGAGCCACTAGTCTAGGTGCTTTGCTGTGGGAGTCCCAACTCAGACAGAAGGTTTGGGAGAGCCTGAGGTTTCCTGTTGAGGAGTTAGGCTGGAGATCCCGGGAGACCTCCTCCGCGGACACGGCAATCTGGCCCTTTGACATAAATGTGACTGACGGGCACATAGATGGCATTTTTAGCCGAGGCTGCTGGGCCCTCTGGAGGGAGATGAGACCAGGGTGCAGACATAAGCTCAGCCCCGCCCGCCCCGCCCCGCAGCTCTGGATTCAGGAGGGAGAAGCGACCAGCCAAGCAGCCTGAGAAGCGGCTGCCAGCTTGTGAGGGAGGAGGTCGGTCCCCAGAGCAGGCCCCGGAGAGCTCGCTGTAGCACCGGCACAGTAACGTCCGGGTCCCAGCTGGTCCCCTAACAGCCACCCCCCCCGGCTCTCTCCCTTCCCCGCTGTTCTCTCCTGAGCACCCGGCAGGGTGGGCACCGGTGACCAGGTGATGCGGGCAGTTCTGGGGACAGAGGAGCTGTGGTTTCAGCAGCCCTGGTCCCGAGGAGCCCCGCCCAGCCCTGCCCTCAGGCCGAGGCAGCGGCCCACCCACCACGGCCCTGAGCTGGTGCGTCCCCCTGCTTTCGTCCGCGGGGGCGGGGGCTCTGGGGGGCGACCGCGGCCACCGCACGGGCCCCCAGCCTCTACGGGGCAGTGCTTCTCCGCGGGGGCGGGGGACTCAGCGGGGGGTGGGGGTTGGGGGGGTGGGCTCGCGCAGGCGGGGCGGCGGGGCGGGCGGGGCCGATCGCTCAGCTCCGGGCTGTCATTTGTCGTTAAATTTAGCGGCGGGCCGGTCAGCCGGGCGGCGGCGGGGGCTATAAGCGGCCGGGGCGCCCACCCTCGAAGCAGGAGTCCGAGCGAGGAGACGGCGCTGGAACCCATGGACACGTCGTACCCCCGCGAGGACCCCCGGGCCCCGACGCCCCGCAAGGCCGACGGCACCGCCCACACGGCCCTCACGCTGGGGGCGCCGCGACCCCCACCTCGAGACCACTTGATCTGGTCGGTGTTCAGCACCCTCTACCTGAACCCGTGCTGCCTCGGCTTCCTGGCGCTGGCCTACTCCATCAAGGTGGGCCTTGGGGCGCTTCGAGGGGGCCCAAGAGCGTTTCATGGGGGCTGCTCATCAAGCTGGGGTGCAGGAGTCTCCACGGGGCCGTCCGTCAGCCTGACGGTGGTGGGAGCCCCTCCCTCATGAGGGCTGCTTCTCCACTGAGGCTGGCGTGCCGTTCGTAAAAACGAACGGGGGGTCTAGTTTGTCCCAAAGAGCCCAGGGTCAATGGGGCCTTACCCAAGGGGGTCTCTTCCATCAAACGCTCTCAGCACCGCTGAGGACCCCCTACCCTCGGAGGTCCTTGGAGGCTGATGCTGGCCTGGGAGGGCCACTGGGTCCATAGCTGGAGTGGGAGGTTGCAGGGTCTCCTTTCAGCCCCACCTTAGGCTGAGCCCCTCATGACCCAAGGCCCCCTGGGCGGGCCAAGCCCATGTGCCCAGCTGGGGACGGTGAAGGGAGTGGGTGGAGCCCAGGCAATATCCCCTCAGGCCACACCCCTCCATCCAGATTTTGGGTCCAGCTCGGGTCCTCCAAGGTGTGGACCCAGCGGCTGCCTGGGACCGGGTGGCAGGCCCCACCCAGGCCCCAAGCGCGTGTAGAGAGCTGGCCCTGCTGCTGGTCCGCAGGCCCGAGACCAGAAGGTGACTGGAGATCTGGAAGCAGCCCGGCGGCTCGGCTCCAAAGCCAAGTGCTACAACATCCTGGCCGCGGTGTGGGCTCTGGTGCCGCCTCTGCTGCTGCTGGCGCTGGTGGTGACCGGCGCCCTGCACCTGTCCCGGCTGGCCAAGGGCTCCGCCGCCTTCTTCAGCACCAAGTTCGACGACTCAGACTATGACTGACAGGCTGGGCCCTGTCCCCCCCTGACCCAGGGACCCCAACCCCGGGGGCTCCACCCTCATCACCCGGAACCCTGACTTGCCTACGGGCCTGAGGCCCACCCTCCAGCCCCGGCCTGGGCACCTAACACTGACCCTGAAGATCCTCCACGGGGACCCCAGGGCCTTACCCTCACCTTGATGCCCCCAGGCCAGCTCCTCCCTCCCCAGTCACCAGGCTCAGCCTCAGTTTCACAATTAAAAGCGCCTGGCTCCAGAAAGTGCCTTCCAGGACTGTTCCTGGCTGGGGTGGGGGAGGGCATCTTCCCGAGGGGAGCTACCCTAGGGACCACTGCAGCCAAATCCCCCTGGACTGCCCCCAGCATCCATGGTGGACGCCCCGCCCTGTCGGCTTGGTGCCCCGACTGTCCCCTTTGCTCAGGCACTGGGCAGCCTGCGGCTTCTGGGTGGAGGGGTCCGAGTATTTTAGAATGAAGTTTGGGAAGTCGGGCTTTGATCTCTGCCGCTCTGTGGTTTAGCGGCCTGTCTTTCAGAATGCGTGTGGTGCGTCTCCGCGTCCACGTGTCTGCCCATCCCCGGGTCAGCGTGTGTGCACACGTGTTAAGCGGAGTCCCTGGCCAGTGAGACTTGCCCTTGTTCTGCACGTTCCTGTCCGTGGCTGGGCCTGGGTTGACCTCCTTCTTTGGGTCACTCTGTTCCTGTGACCCTGCGTCCCTTTAATTCTGATCAATCTCTGTCCCAGCAGTGGGTTTCCTTCTTCCTGGATCGGTGGGGCTGGACACAGACACGGTCACACCATCATCCGTGCACACGTCCATCACACCCACGTGCACAGGAGCACCCTCCGCACACGCATGATCGTACAGAGAGGGAGACGTGGGGGGGGGTGGCGAGGGCATTTTCCGAGCGCCTCGCGTCAGTTTACCTCCCTTATGTAACCCCCCAGCAGCCCCGGCAGAGTGGGGGCTGCCAGAGACACACGCACGCCCTGTGTGGCTGGGGGTGGGGCCCCTGGGCCTTGCTGTGGCCGGGTCGATGACAGGGCAGGCTAATTGCAGGGGCCTTAACCACAGGGTGGCTCAGGGCTCCGAGTACCCCCCCCGTGGTCCCTTCCCTCCCTTTGCCTGCCCACCCTGCCTGGGCTGGGGGCGTGGGTCTCTGTCTAGCTGCTGTACTTGGAGCCCCCAGAGTGGCCCCCCTCCTGTGACAGCCAGCGGTTGGTCCAGCTGTCTCCAAAGCGTGCCCGCAGAAATGAGCGCCGGCTGCAGGCCGGCGGGGCCGCAGCCCCGTGCTGAGTGTGCGCTGCTCTGAGCCAGCCCCTGAGGCAGAGGTGGTGCTGGCCGGCGGGGCCTGGCCTGGAGATGCAGCACCGCCCCTTCCTGGGCACTGGTCCTACACTGGACTAAGGGCAAGGCCAGCGCTCGGACTACCATGGAGACGGCGTTCCAACACTGAGCTCCAGGTTTGGCCCAGGAAGGGAACAACCCATGCTGGACACAGAGGCTGGGAGCAGGGGTCAGCCTGTGTGTAGCCAGGTACGTGTCTCCAAGCAGGGGATGGTCTTCTGGTCTCCACATTTGGTGAGGGGAGCAGACATTGTCCAGCCCGTGCCCAGTTGCTGAGGACAGAGAATATGCAGTCAAGCCAGGCACAGAGGAAGGTCACCAGCAACCCTTCCAGCCCGTCTCCTGGGCAGGTTGAAGGACCCTGGTCAGGTTCAGGCAATTGGCTGTCATGGGCCGGACCAGCCAGGCCAGCACACACATGCTGCCACCCTGTCACGGCCCCTTGGAGGGTTGCCCCTCCACAGGCACAGGTGGGTGTGCACACGCACGCACACACACACACACACACGGCACACACACGCGGCAGGTATCAAGCTACGTCAGTCCTGTGGGTGAAGGGCCACCTACCACCCCCACCTGATGCCTGTGCCCACGTCTGGCTCCAGGGCTGCAAAGGCAAGTGTCTGCTTCATGGGGACAGCCCCTGGCCACCATGCTCTGCTTCAGCAGACCTGCCTGGGCCTTTGCGGCACTGCCACCGGTTGAGCGAGAGCCTGTGGGCCCCTGGGGGAGCCCCACCAAGTCGCTGGATCCATTCTGAGGCCACAGGCCCTCAGGGAGCTGGTCTGCAGCTCGGCCACACTCCCTGCAGCCACCCCCCTCCCTCTCTCCCTCACGGGGCTTCAGTCCATCGCAGTTTGCCTGCCTGGTGTCCGCTTCTTGGAGAACTCGGGCTAACTCTCCACTGAGAACAGAGAGCAGCGGTTTGCAGATGAAGGAGGGGCGCAGACGTGACGGACCCGCTTACTTGCTCTACACGAGCACGTGACTGCTTCCCAGCCACGTGGAAGGGAAACTTGATCCTTTACGAAATCCTCACGTTCAGGAGGGAGCTCGTCAGCTCCTCACAGCAGACAAAGCTTGCCCGTTCCTCAGGCAGGTCTGGTGCAGCAGGCTTGGCCCTCGCCAGGACTTCCATGGCAGACACCATCTCGCCCCACCCTGGGGAAACCCAAGTCTGCTGTGCCAACTGAGGGGCTGAAGCCCAGGAGGACACAGTGGGCAGAGCCTCGGCTGAGGGCAGCCTGCCCAGGACAAGTGGGCCCAGGGCCATGGCCTTGAACTCACGCACACTTGGCCCCAGTCCTTCTGGCCGGTCAGAGGAAATGCAGGGTCTTGCCCCACACCCCACTCCCCTCCCTTCCTGGCTGCGGAAAGGCATGTGACAGAGACCATCCAACTTGACTGAAGTGGCCCAGAGGCCAGAGGAGCCAAGGACTGAGGATGCTGAGTGCTCACAACAGCCCAAGAGCACCTGGACCCAGCCATACCTGATGCTCCCTTGTGTGACACAGAAGGTTCCTTTGTGGTGAAGCTGCGACTCGGTGTCCCAAGTAATCCCACAGGAGACTGAGCCTCCCCCACGCCCCTCATCCTGCCGTGCTCCCATCAAGGCCGGCATCTGCCTCTGTCTTCTCCGCAGAACCGTTGGCCATTCCCCCACCTCACCCTGCGGGGTCCTAGGGAAGGGGCACTGAGGGAGGGCGGGAGCAGACATGCTGTGTGAGGGTGCAGGAAAGCTGCCCATCCGGGGGGGGTTAGGCTGGGGAGGGGCTCAGGCTAGAGGCAGAGTCTTGAACTTAGGCCACAGAATCCAGACTTTCCTTGGAACCCGTGAGCCTGGCTGCCACGTGGAGGAGGGTGGGAGGGGGCGGCAGGCTGGGAGGGCGTTGAGGAGGGGTGGGTGCAGCTTTCGGGGGCACCTGCAGAGGGAGTGGCCAGGGAGGAGGACCTGAAAGACATCCCTGAAGGCAATAGCCCTGGTCGTTTTGGGGGAGGGGGCAGGACTGGGCCAGGGTGGGGGGGACTCGGCGGGGCTGGAGGGCCCAAGGATGTCCCAGAGGGGGTCCTGTGGGCTCTGCACAGATGTTTAACGTCTTCAAAAAATCTTCCCAGGAAACTCCTGGAGCAGAACTTGCTGCCCCTGCTTCCTACAGGTGTGACCTTTGTATCCGGCCAGCTGAGCAGGGAAAGGAGACCTTGTGTCCTGCAGGGAGAGGAGGCATTGTGGGCTGAGGGCACACACTGGGGGCTACCTTGGGGGTCACGTGCCCTGGACCCCTGGGTGGGTCTGGGAGTGGCGGCCTACCTGGGGACAGGGGGAGCCGAACCTGTGATGGCCACAGCTCAGCCTCCAGCAGGGGGGCCCAGGGCCCTGCCCGGGCAGTGACCTCAACTGTCACAGAGCCCTCGGAGAAGGAAAAGTCAAGCTTGCTCCCATGGTAGGAGATGCCAGAGACGCACACTCCGGAGACCCCCGTGGGACACATGGGGTCGAAGGTCAAACCGGCCTCGGTGATCCTGCGGCGAGGGGAAGGTCTGTGAGGAGGGGGGTGGCGGCAGGCGGTTGCCCTCTGCCTGCCACTGCACTCACCTGAACCCCGTGACCCCAAAGAGCACCGCCTGCAGGAAGCCCCCCATGCCTGTCAGGAAGTTCACGGCACCCGACCTGTCTGCATTCTCCGTCCACACCTGCAGGGGGCAAGGCAGTCAGTGCAGGAGGTGGGCGAGGTCGGCGTGTAGGTCGAGGCTCTGGCCAGGCTGACCTTGAAGGGCTCCGTGACGTTGGCGAAGCTCCTCTCCAGGAGGTCCCACGCCCGCCCGGGGTCCTTCAGCTCCATCCAGCCCACTGCAAACATGCTCTGGGGACAGAGGTCAGAGGTCACGCTGGGGTGAGGCCCACTGCGTGGGGAAGGAAGACTGAGGCCAGTGGGACAGGGCCGGGGCTGCCGTGAGGACCACCACCCCGCACCCTGCAGTTTCCTTACCCAAGTCATGGCAGGGCCGTGGGCGGACGTCACAGCCTCATACATCTCCAGGTTTCGCCTGCGAACTTGAGGACTCAGGGGGAAGGGGACGGGGAACCCCAGGAGCACAACATCTGCCTGCTTCACCTCCTCTCCTGGGGGTGAGGGGGGCGGTGCTGCTGGTGGGGTAAGGTGGGGAGGGCGGGGACTGCTCTGTTGGAAAGGGGGCGTCCAGGGCGGACACGAGGTCCTGTGGGAGGGGAGAAGGGCCCTGAAGGAGCTCCAAGCCCACTCACCAGGCTGGTACCCATCAAACTCAGGGTGGAAGTTCAGTTTCGGGTCAAAGGGCACCTTGATCTTATCAGCCACCACCAGCCACTGGCTGGGGACGGGCTGACCCAGGTCCTGCGCCAGGGCAGCAGCAAAGCGCAGGCTAGGAGTAGAGACAGGGAGAGGTGGGCTGCAGGACCCGCACTCCTGGCTGGCCCCCTGCGTGCTGGGGGTGGGGCGGGTTCTTGGGTCTGACCTGTTCTGGACCAGGACGTTGGTGTACACGGAGTTGTTGACCCCTGAATGGTATTCGTCAGGGGGCATGACTCCTGGGCACATAAACGTACACGGTGATATTTAGTGCAGGGTCTCAGGGACCTGCCCCTGATGCCGGTCGCCAGTGGGGGCCTGGCAGCATCAGGTGCTGGTGATCGCACGCTGAACGGAGGACCATCCACCTGCCCCTCCACTTGTGACCATCCGCTCCCCCTGCCCCTTCCCCGTCATCCACACTCCTCCCACCATGGCCACGCTCTCACCCTTCAGGTGGAACTTCTCCTCCTCAGGGCTCCACTCCACACGGCTGCACCAAAACTCAGCCACGGCACGGACCACATCCCAGCCCCCAGCCTCTCGGAAGAGCTGCAAGTCCTGAAGAGCAGGAGGTGGTGCGTCAGAGGCCGTGGCACCTGTGGTTCTAGTTCCCACTGGTCACTGCATTTCTTGCCAACGCCCACCCTTCTGAGTGCCCAGAAATGAAGGCCTGGCTCTGAGACGCTCCACAGGACCGGCCCAGACAGGAAGTCACGGCAGCGTGGAGGGCGCGGCCTCGCTAGGTGGGGGGTCACACGTGGCGGCACAGTGACACCTCACCTGGGTGGCGTGGTAGTACAGACGGAAGGCCAGCACCACGGCCCCGTTGATGTGGATCTCCTGGGTCCCATAAATGGCCTCAGGGCAGACCTCCAGGCCGGAGCCCGCGCTCTCCCAGGCAAACTTGGCTCCCTGCGGGGTTGGGGGGATGGAGTCAACTTGACTCCGCTCTCGGGGGTCCTGGGGGTAGCCTGCCCCGGTTCCCGATGCTCTCAGCCTTCAGCCATGGAGGGCAGACAGAGGCGGGGGCACCAGTTGTCCCGGGTGCCCTCGTGGGGGCCTGCGGGCTCTGAGTGCCCTCTGTGTGGCCCCATCGTGGGCCAGGTGGTTTCTGCCCCGTTTCCACTGTGTACTTGCCCTGGGGCAGGGCAGTGAGGGGACCCCCTGCCGGGTCCCGGTCAGGCTGTTGTTCCCACATGTACGGTACAGGCTGGGGGATGCCACAGAGCCTCTCTAGGAATCCAGGACATTCCAGCCCCACCCACAGAGGGGGCTGGGGGGTAGTATGGGACATCAGCCCTTTGTGGGGCCCCGTAGGGTAGGTGCTCGGTCCCCCTCACCTGGTAGCCTAGGTTCTGGGCGTTGTACAGGGCCCCGCTGAGCGTCCGGATGCGGTACTGCAGGAGAGCCCTGGCAGCCTCGGGGTGCAACATCAGGACGCTGGGGAACATCCAGAGGTCCTGCGAGCACAGCCGAAGAGCCCCCTTGTCTGGCGCTCTCACTCCTCTCTCCCCACGGGCCACACCCAGCTCCCTCCTCTACTGCCCCATCTGGGTCTGTCCTGGGCCCTCTGCCTGCCAACCCCACAGTCCCATCCCCAGCCCAGACGCTCCTCGGGCCTGGTCCCCGGCGGGCATCTGCGTCTGCCCAGGGCTCAGGCCAGAGTCTGGGCGTGGGCAGCCTGGGGGGGGCCCTGCTCTGTTGCTCACTAGCTGCCCGACCCAGAGCGAGCAACTCAGCCTCTCTGAGCCTCTCCTGTAAAGGGAGCGCAGCACCAGCTTCTCCCGCATCAGGAAAAGTGCAGCAGCGCCCCGGACCCTCCCGAGCCCAGCGGTCAGCCGGTCCTGGCTTCCTCGCCTTCCTCCACCCTCGCTCCACTCAGCAGCCACAGGGTCTTCCCAGAGCCCGCGGCTGCCCGTGTCCTTCCCCAGTTAAAGTCTTCACAGCCTCCTCAGCACCCCCTACAACCGCTCTTCCCGCAGCGGTGAGGGCAGCCCCTCGCCCGGGACAGATGCCCTGCACCTGCTCAGTTCTGGGCCTCGGAACCTTCTGGTCCCCTTGCCTGAATCACATCACTCGTTTTCACCAAATGCCTACACAGCCTTCAGCCGAGACACTACTTCCTCCAGGAAGCCTTCCGTCTGCCACGGTCCCTATGCTTCCCCAACCACAGCCCCATCCCACGTGGGGCAGAGGCAGCAGCTCTGTGTACAGCCGGCTCTGCAGCAGGTGTGCGTTAAGGGTGGATGGTGCACACCTGGTCCCAGAAGACGTGGCCCCAGTAGCATTCCTCACGGCTCCCGTTGGAGAGGCCCCCTGGGCTGAGGCCGTGGCAGACGTATTCTGGGGCCCCGGGCTGGGGCAGGGCACTGAGCAGGTAGTAGAGAGCTCCACGCAGGGCCTGGCGCAGACGCAGGGGCCCCTCCACATCCAGGCCACAGCCTGCCCAGAGCTGGGCCCAGGCCTGCGCGTGGGCCGCGTAGAGAGTGCGCCTGGCCTGCAGCTGCAGGGCGTCGGCGAGGCAGGCCTGGGCTTCGGCCTGGCTGCCACCCACCACCGTCAGGAACTCCCACGTCCCATCCTCCTCCCCTTCCCCAAGGGTCAAGGCTGGGGGCACGGGCGTCCACAGCATGTGCACCTCCTGCTGTGCCCCCCCAGGCTGCTCGGGGGTGAGTGTGTGGCCGTACAGGTACCTGCAACAGGACGGCTGTGTCTCAGGGACGGGCTCCCTCCTCGGGCCACCCAGCCGGCCCCCCGCCCCCTCCTCACCGGGCTCCCTGGAAGTCAGGACCCAGATGCAGGTCCAGGTCCGGGCTCTCTGGGGAGAAGGCTGACTGCAGCAGCACAGTGATGGGCCAGCTCCCTGTGGCCAAGCGGGTGATGGACACGCTGCAGGCCAGGACGTGAGGCAGTGTGCGGTGGGCGTAGATGCGCTGGGAGGCCCGGAAGCTGGGGCCCTCCAGGGTGTGCAGAAAGGAGCCTGGCGGGTGGGGGGGGGGAAAGACAGGGCAATTCGCACACCCCACTCGGGGCGCCGAGGACAGTTCCAAAGCTGCCGGCCTTTCTGGGCGGGGAGTGGAGTCACCTCCAAGCCCCAGATGCCCTGTCTGGGAAGCGACAGCTGCAGAGGGGCCGCCAGCTCCTGCAAGTCCAGGAGGCCCGTCCGGCTGAAGGCCTCACAAAGTGGCCTCTCAGGGCCTCCTTTCCTTTGGGAGTCGGCATCCTCCGGATGAGACCTCTGTCGGGTCTCCCACTCACTTGGAACGATGGCGGAGGGCAGGGGGAGGTCAGGCAGTGGCTACCTGTGTTAGTGTCCAGGACGAAGGTGTTGGTCAGCTGCTCTCCTGATCCTGCAGGGGCCTCCAGCTGGACATTGAGGGGACTGGGCAGAATGGCCCGGTGCGTATCCCCCCGAGCCCCATTGTACACGCCGCTCACATGCAGTGTCTCATGGTACACGCGTGTGCCCAAGTAGGCATTGGTCACGGTGGCCAAGAGCCGGGGGTCACCGGGCAGAGAACGGGCAGTGAATCTGGTGGCGTCCTTGCCAGCATCCTCCATGGGAAGGTTGGCTCGGCGGAGGGGCCTGCAAAGGGGGGAGTCAGAGGCCCCCACCATTTGCTGGGCCTCCCTTTTCTGTAAACCCAAAGCTCGCCTTGGAACCTGGCTAATGCCCCCACGGGTGGAGGGACGGGCGTGACCCACCTGGGCAGCCCCGATTGTCCAGAATCCCCACTCTCAAGCCGCCCCAGGAAACACCCTCAACCCTCAGAGACCCTCGCCCCCAATACTGATCTCCAGGGACACAGCAGAGGCCCCGGACTCCCACCTTAGGGCCTCACTCCCTTCCAGCTCCCTCCGGGCGCACCGCCTCGAAGCCGTCGGGCTGGCGGGAAGGGAGGAGGCCTCAGCCGGCGGGCCTCACCCTCCAGGAGGCCGGCTGGGTACCGGGGCTGGGGTGCCGGCAGCAGCCGGGGGTTGGGGGGCAGGCGGGCCGTCGGCCGCGTCCCTCGGCTCCAGCGGGTGGGCACCGGACCGGAGGGAGAAGTAGCCAGCAGCGGCCTTGTCACCGGAAGGCCCCGCGGTCCCCGCCCCAGGGCGCGCAGGGCGGGCCGGATGGGACGTCCCCACCCCCGGGGCGGGCGGGACGGGTGGGCCGGGCCGCCTCGACCAGTCGTGCCTGCGCGGCCGCGGGGAGCCCAGCTCCAACTCTGCCTTGAGTCTAATCCAAGGGTGGATCTGAGAGGGACGGGGTTTCGGCTTAAGGGTCCCCTCTCTTGTCGCTGGGCCCTGCCTCTCTCCCTGAACCCCCGTCCCCCCAGGAGAGGTGAGGCAGGTCCCCCTCCTGGAGCCCCGCCTTCCTTTGTCCCCGCCCCACTTTCTGGCTCTCCCCAGCCTCCTCTCTCAGCCTGTCTACCCGCTTGCCCCCTGCCCCGCTGGAGGCTCCAGGCCCCGGCCCCAGGGCCGAATGACTGTGCCCTGACCACTCGCCCAGCCAGAGACACTCAGATTCAACGTGTCCCTGAAACCTGCTCTTGCCGTGGCCTGCCCAGCACAGGCCATGGTGACTTCACCCATCCCGTTGCTCAGGCCCGCCGTCCCCACACCTACATCCACCGGCGCGTCCCCCTTCCAGGGCGTGCCCGCTCTCACCGTCCACCCTCAGTCCAGGCCGTCCTCCTGGGTTAGGGCCGTGCTTGCTCTGGCCCCACAGCCCTGGTCAGCAGAGCCAGAGCCACGTCCACCCCAGGAGTGGTCAAGTGCTCAAAGCCTGCAGTGGTGCCCACCTCACCGGCGGGACAAGCCACCCAGGGCCCCCTCCCCACCCTCAGCGCTCCCCCCCCATCCCGCTGCGGCCACCCTGGCTTCCTTGCTGCTTCTGCACCATTCCAAGCACGCTCCCTGTTATGGATTGAATGTGACCCCCCCAAACCCATCCATTTTATTCTAAGCCCCAGTGTGATGGTATTTGGAGGTGGGGCCTTTGGGACATAATTAGGTCAAGAGCTGTCAAGAACGGGATTACTGCCCTTATAAGAAGAGGCCCGAGAGCTCGCCCTCTTTCTACCCTGTGGGGACACAGCCAGAAGACAGCCATCTGCAGGGAGGTGGTCCTCACCAGACACCAGATTGACTGGCATCTTAAGCTTGGACATCCCAGCCTCCAGAACCGTGAGAAATACACTTACGCTTTCGACAAGCCACCCGGCGTGTGGTATTTTGTTATAGCAGCGCGAGCCAACCAAGACAGGCCCCTTTGTGGCCTTTACACTTGCCATCCCACTGCCTTTTCTTCAGGACATCCTTAGGGTTGATCCCTCCCTTCCTTCCGTTTTCAAATGCCTCGTCCACAACCAGATTTTCCCAGACTACTTACATGTAAGAGGAAACCATTGGCTCCATCCCCCCAGCCCCCGGCTTTCCCTTCCTCCTAGAATGCCAGCTCCAGGAGGGCAGGGATTTTTGGTCTGTTCTGTGGAATGAATACCTGGATTTGAGAATGGATTATGGAAGGGAATTTGGGGAAGTGAAGGGGCTGACTGGGGTCCCAGAAGCTGGCCAAGTCCAGCAGGATTGAGCAGAGAAGACTTCAGGATTCGGGGGCTGTCAGTCGCCGGCCCTGCCCATCGAGGCCAAGCCTCACGTCAGAGCTTCCGGCATCAGGCTGTTCCCCTGAGCTCACCCGGGAAACGGGGGCTACAACCCTGTCCCACTGAGATGGGCTGGGGACCAAAGGAAAGGGTACGAGCACCTGTTAGGATGCCCAGCTCAGCGCAACAGAAACCAACAAAAACGAATCCCAGGGAGAATTTATCATCAGTGCACGGGGCGCTGCCCCTGACCTGTGCCATCACAGCTGCCATCCGGAGCGGGGGCTCCATGCCCACTCTCCTCCGGCCTGTTTCTGAAGGCCTCAGACAGCGAGTGGACACCTCTGGGCTCAGGACCACACAGCCTCAGGGATGGCGTCACTCCTACTGCTGAGACCCAAATTCCTGAGGACGGACGGTGACCTACCTACCTTCAGCCAAGGGGCAGCCCCTGCTTGAACCCCTACGGCTGGAGCCGAGTAGTGGCCTATGGGTGCCCATACTGTGCGTGGGCACAGGATCAGCAGATGGGTCATCCTGCACCAGGTGAAGGCCCTCGATTCCTGGGGGCGCCCGGCATCACCCTTGCTGCTGAGGGGCGCCTGCAGCGGGAGGGCTGGAGGCTCCCAGGAGAGGAACGTGGGTGGGGCAGCAGTGGGGTTAGGGGAGGGGAGCCCCTCCTCCTGGTGGGGAGGACGGAGACATACCTGTCCCCAGGGTGTGGGGAGGTCTCGGGGGCTGTCCAGGAGCAGGCAAGGGGCCGTGTCTGTCTGGGTCTCCCACCTGCCTGTCCAGGGCCCCTTAGGCTCAAAAGAGTTGCCCACAGCAGAGAGCGCCACCCTCTCGCCCTCGGAGTGGGGAGGGCTACTCCGCGGGGCTGACTAGAGCCCTCCCCTAGGGCCTCGGGGGCACTGCCGAACCCTTTGTGAGGCTGCGGGTCGCTGTCCAACGCTGGGTGGGTGGTGGCCAGTCCCGCCTTTGCTGTCCCCACAGCCCGCAGCTCCGGCAGCGACTGCTCGCTCAGCTCCACGGAGGTTAGACTGTAGCCGTGCGCAGAGGACGGGAGTGGCGTTGGTGGGGCAGGAGGCCAGGGCTCGGGGAGGCAGTGATGGGGAGCTGCTGGCCTGGGTTATGTCAAAGGCACACAGTGATGGGAGGTGGCCACTAAGGGGGGCTGTCAGAGGCTGGGGGAGCGGGTAGGGACTAGGGGCCAGAGCCTTCAGGGGGGTGAACGCGTGTCGGTCCAGACTGTGGCCACGCGCACCAGACACTAGATGGACATTTGGTCTGGCGGAGTGGTTGAAGCCCAGGGCTGGGGCCAGGGATTTAGGGGGTGGGTCTCCAGGGGCTGAGTGTCAGCGGGGTCCCTCAGGAGGGCCCTGGGCGGGACTCCTCTGTGAGGTCTGGGGGAAGCCCCTGGCGCCCACCCCGAGCCAGGGTGGAGAGGCTGTGTTCCTGCACCCTTCCCGGCGCTGCCCCCACCTGAGGCTTTGCAGGCGGCACCCTGGGAGCTGCAGGACGGCACACAGGTAGGTCGCCATAGGCCCCGACAGCTGGCAGCCACTGAGGTCCAGGGTAGTCAGCGTTGGCCAGACACGTACTGGGAGCCTCCTGGAGGCCCAGCTGCTGCACCCTGGCAGGCAGTGTTGACCGTAGGAGCTGCTATGGGAGCCCCCGTCCCCGCCTTGGTTCCTTCCAGGCCGGCCCTCACCTGAGTGTCTGCAGCACCCTGGGGCCAGGCCAGGCCCTCACTCACCGCATGCAGGTCAGCCTCGCTGAGCCAGCTGTGGAAGAGGCCCAGCTCCGTCAGGGCCTCAGAGAGGTCTCTGCAGACCAAGTCGGGCAGTTTGCAGCGGGACAGCCTGTGGTCAGGAAGTACATGGGTCCCCAGCTGTGCAAGCTGCCCACTCCCTGGGGGCTGAGGTTCAGTCTGCAGACGTGCTGGCTCCACAGAGCTTTTCCTGCCCTTTGTCACCACGTGTGTCCCTGCTGGGCTGCACTCCCCTCTTCCCTCAGGACATTCTCCACGAGCATTTGGATGAGCCAATAAGAGACCTTATTCTCAATATGTCTAACTCCATATAATTACCCACCAAGTGCAGGTGGGCTGAGCTTATTTAGTTAGCCAGTCCCTAACAGTCGGGCATTATGAATAACGCTGCAATGAACACCTTTATGCATTTAGTTGGGCAGTAGAATTGATGGGCCAAGTGAGCTGATCACTGTTTTGGCTCCTGATGTTTATGCCAAGTTAAGTTACCATGTCACCACTGACACGTGACTGAACCTATTTCACCATGCCCCATCGGTACTAGTTCCTACACTCTTTCTTACTTTCTGCTTACTTGGTGGTAGTGAACCGTAATTGGAAAGATTATGTACTAAGAACTTTCTCATTAATTCTCACATCAACCTTCTGAGCTGGAAGCTACAGGCTCCATTTCCCAGGGGACGAAACTGAAGCTCAGACAGACCGGCCTGTCAAGGGCACAGAGGCAGGCAGACTGGCCTCAGAGCCCGCGCCCTGAACACCTTCCATATCTGCTTGTAAGAATCCAGAGGGACCACCCAGCAGTTTACAATAGCACTTAGCAGCCTTCCTTGGGAAGGAAAATACAGTCTGGCCTTCTTTATCCCCCCCCAGAATGCTCAGCTGTACTCTGCTTCCCACTCAGACTGGCGCCAAGCCCTCTGTCCTAACTAGCACCTAAGCTGGTACTGGAGCCCTGCCCCCATCCCCTCTTCCCTCCTCTGTCCTGTGTGGGCAGAGCCTGTCGACCCCAGCAAGGGACACCAGAGGCCACAGTTTCTCAGCCTGTCCCCTCAGCCATCCCCAGACAGGGCCACACCTCTGTCCCTGCCCAGGGTGTCCTGCTCTGCGTCCCTTCCAGGGGAAGGGCTGGAGGCACGTTCACTCGCGTCAGGGTGTTCAGACCACACTGTCTGTCGGTCCACTCGCAGAGTGGATGCAGTGGGGAGTCCGGGGGTTTTCTCATGGTGGTTCGAGAGCTACTAAGAGAGAAAGGAAAGTGAAGGCCCCAGCCCCTCCCAATCCCTCACTCCCGCAAAGGACTCCTTCCTATGGTCCCGAGGTATCGGAGCTGCCTCTGCCCTCACCCTCAAGCTGCGCCAGGACCCTTCTCCCTCTTCATCCCAAGCCCAGAGTGAAACCACTCAACCGTGACCACAAGCACCTCCCCACTGAAGCTGTCTATGTGAGTCCCATGGAGGCATGTCACCTGCACACACCAGGTGGGCCTGTCCTTGCACCTGCGGTGGGCAGCCCCAGCCCCAGCCCCTGTCAACGTCCTGACATTCGTTCTCCCAACAGATGCTGAGCACCTGAGTCAGGTGCTGGGTTGGAATTAACTCCACAGAAACACCGGCACGAGCTTTGACCATGGAGGAGCAGAGGGTCTGGTGGAGGAGACGGGCACGGGCAGATGTCACGGCATACGGTGGTCAGTGGGGCATTTCTGAGGCCAAAATGGTCTCAGGCCAGCTGGGATGGTTTGGAGAGGCTTTGAGGATAGGCAGTGAACAGTATTCTGGGTGGAGGGGACAGTAGCAAGCAAAGGCTCAGGGCACAGAGGGCGTGGTGTACGCCAGAACTTATTAGGAGGAAGCATCGTGGTGGGTGGGGGGAGCGCTGGGTGGGTTGCCTCGGACGTGGGTGCTGAGGTGCGTGGCATGGTGAGGACACCCTGGGAGCTGCCTTGCAAGGAGGTGGGAAAAACCAGCCTGAAGTCGTGCCTCTCCTCTGGGGAGCAGGCGTCAGGTCTGGACACGCTCCCCAGGCCCAGATGGACACTTCAGTGCATAAGATGCACACATGCCACACACAGAGGGCCTGCCGGAGAGGGCCGCCCTGCTCTGGGGACTCACGAGCTGCCTCCCAGGCGGCCCTGCAGCCGCTTCATCAGGCTCTTCTTCTTCTTCTCCTGTGCAGTGGCCAGTCTGCAGCTAACCAGCTGCAACGCCTGCCCCGCCGGGCAGCACCGCGCGCAGTAGCTCAGGACGGCCAGGTCCGTTCTGCTGAAGTGCACTCACTCCAGTGCCAGCTCGGGGAGGCCGCGCAGGGCCTGGTGCACAAGGGCGTCCTCCTGCGTCTCGTACAGGCAGTGCAGCAGCTCCAGCAGGTCTTTGAGCTCCTCGCCCTCCTCCTCCTCTGACTCCCCAGCGCCCCGGAGCGCTTGGGTCCCCTCCGTCCCCTCTGGCGCCGCCCTAGGGCAGCCCTGGCCCTGATCCTGCACCCACCTCGGGACATCCTGCTTCCCGCGCTCTGAAACCGCACAGCCGAAGTGGTGCTCCATGTCGCGCATCCTCTTTGCGTTCAGTGGCCCGACAAGGAAGCGCGTAGTGAGCGCGAGGCGGCCACGCAGCTCCGGGGCCCCCCGCAGAAGTGCCCCCGCGCCGCGAGCAGGTGTCTGGGGAGCCCCTTCGTCCTCCAGCAGGTAGGACAGCGCGGCTAAGAATTCCTGGAAGGTCTGGTCGATGAACCGGTGGGTGACCTCGGTTTCCAGCACGCCTGGCACATCTCCTTCTTGCGGAGAAACTGCGTCTGGACTCTGGAGCCGCAAAGCTCCAGTCGTTCCAGGTCCTTCTCAGAGAACTGCGCCCTGCCCCCTGCCCCCGAGGACGCCTTCGCAGGCCAGGCGGCACAGCTTGCGCAGCTCTTCCTGCAGGCGGGGTGGGTCGGCCGCGGGCGCCGAGCTCAGGACGCTGCCGATGAAAAGCAGGTACACGGACGTGGTGGTCTTGGAGGTGCGCGACAGGTCAGGACCTGGAGCAGCTAGCGCAGAACGGGCACACGACCCAGCACACAGCGAAGCACAGCGAGGACAGCGTCTCATTCTCCTTCACGAAGCGGTAGGCACGCTCCGCCCTCCACTCGTCCTGGAAGGACTTGTAGAAGTACTTCTTGTCCTTGTCGGAGGGGCCGCGCACCTCGGCGCGCTGCGGGGAGCACAGGCGGCTCTGCAGCCTCCCGGGGGCGGCGGCGCGCGCGGCCACCAGCACGCGGGCCGAGGGCAGCAGCGCCTTGCTCAGCAGGCCGCCCAGCACCCGCGCGCCGCTCGCGGCCTCGAGGGGGCCTGTGCAGGGCGCGGCCTCGGCGGGCCCTGGCGCCGGCAGTTCGTCCACGCCGTCCAGAATGAACAGCGGCCGCTCGGACTGCGCTAGCATCTGCCGCCCCGGCGCGTTGCGGTCGGGGTACTGGTCTAGGATCAGGTCGGCCGGGCTGCACGTGCCCGGTCGCTCCAGCACCTCGCGGCAACACACGAAGAAGGCGAAGTCCACCTGGCCGTGGCACAGCTTGCCCGCCGCCCAGTCGTACAGGATTTTCCTGGCCGCCGTGGTCTTGCCGACGCCCGCCGGGCCCTGCAGCACCGCGGTCGGCGGTCTCTGGCCCTCCCCGTCGCGGCCGAGCAGGCGGTTGCAGGTGCGGGTGTCGGGGTGTCGGAGCGCCGAGCGCGTCCGGCTCCGGCTCCTCCGCGGGCCCCAGGGCCTCGTGCTCCGGGGCAGCGCTTTCGGGCGCGAGGAGCAGTTTGGTGAAGCGCTCGCTGACCTTCGCGGAGCGGGCGTCCCTCTCCCTCACCCTGGCGTGCTGCCGCAGCACGTGCTCTCGCTATTTCTGCTTGTGCTCTGGGGGCAGGGAAGGGCCGGACACAGTAGAGGGGAACAGGGGGTCGAGGAGGAGGCGGGCTGTGTCAGCCGACTCTCAGGGGCCTGTTGCCCTCCCCGCCGGGCTCAGACCTCAGTTTCCCCTGTTGCGCCGCAGTCCCCCTCCCATCCGCGCTCCTCCCTGGGACCAGCTGTCAGGAACCTCCGAGTGGCTTCGAGGACACTCGTACTCCAAACCCAGGGCTCAAGGCCCGGACAGCTCGGGCCCGCGCCTCCCACCGAGAGAGACCTACCGGACACGGAGAGCAGCGCCGAGGAGCTGGGGCCGAGCCCTGGAAGGGAGAACTGCGGTGAGGCCCCGCCGACTGTGCGGGGCGGGGAGGGGCGCAATCCGGGGTCGGGGCCGCCCGCAGGATCGGAGCCCCGGGGCCCGCGAATTTGTGGATGAAGCGCGCCCAGGCCGGAAGAGCTCCGGGGCTTTTCTGGGGAGGCGGAAGGATGGAGGCCTGTGGCCTGGACTCTGCCCAGGCAGGAGGGAACAGAGGGCGGGCACCCTGGCGAGCCCCACCCCGCGCTCGCTCCGCTGCCGCTGCTCCTGGGGCCGCGCCGCCGCAGCGCGCCCGCCCTCTTCAGGGTCTTTCGCGCCGCGTCCAGCGCGCGCTCCGGCCCGTGGAAATGGATCAGGTGCTCCGCGAGGTCCACGGCGCCCGCGCCCTCCAGCCGCCCCCACGGTCTGCGGCGGCGTCCCGCAGCTTGTGGCGGAAGCGCTTCCACCGCTCCTGGCTTAGGTCTTCAAGCGCAGCCAGGAGCAGCTCCCGGGCGGCGGCAGCGCGGGGCTCCATGCTGAGGGCGGGCGCATGGGGTTACCATGCGCGCCGTGCCCCGGTGACCCCGGCCCCTCCCCGCCGCTCCGGACCCCAGCCCCGGGCGCCCACGAGCGGTAGGGACTTAGACACGGCCCCCATCTATCCAGGTGGCTCCAGGCCAACGCTAGATAGCGCTCTACCGGGAGGGTCGTCCTCTCCTGCCAGAACCCCTACCGAGGACTTCGCTCCAAGGCGTTCCGAAGCTTTGGGCGGGCACTGGCCGCCGCTGACCCCAGAGTTAGGGGGTGCCTTCCTGCTCCGCACCTCCCTTTCTGCTTATTCTTTCCACGCATCCAGGTCAAACGTCCAAGATAAGATGTCTCCCAGGGCCTGTGCTCTCCCCTTTCCTCCTCTTCCCTCCTTTCCCTCCGTTCTCTTCCCCAGGAGCCCGGGGCAGTTGGCCTCAGCAGGGAGCTGGCCTCACCGCCTGGTCCAGGCTGTGTTCCGGAATTCCCCAGGACATCCGTGCTCACTGCACCCTTAGGTGAGGCCCAGCCTGAGGGCCTTGCACCAGAGGCTGAGACTGAGCCCCTGGTGGGGGACAGACCCCACAGATGCCCTCTGCGGGGCTGGAGTCCCTAGAATACCGAGCCTGGGGGACAGCGGGGGAAGGGTGTGTGAAGGACACGGGGTGTGAAGCCCCAGGAAGTCAGCAGGGTGAGGTGGAGGACCCAGAGGGCTGAGACCAGCTGATTCCCAGTGACCACTCTGAAAGCCAGCACTCACCTGGAGCAGGAGCCTCTGGCCCGTCTACAGAGTCTGGCCCCGAGGTCTAGCCCTCAGGGGCAGAGGTGGGGATCAGAGAGGTGACCCCTCCCTAGCCTAACTGAGTCATATCCTAGGGGGATTGTCCAGCCCCGTCCATGCCCCAGACCCAGGTGCTCTAGCTTGGCCAACACTGAGATGTCTGTCCGACAGCTACCAAGCTCCCAAACTCAGGCACTGTGGCACCTTCGCACGACCAGTGTTTAAGAGCTCTGCTCAGTGACCTTTGGTTTTCTACTGTTCCTTTATTCAGTTCACGTTCTCTGAGAACCCATGGGGTGTGGCAGCAAGGCATGGTTGTGAGAGCTAACTGCAGAGCAAGGTGGGCTGTATGGAGGAGGTGGCTGGCTCAGAACAAGACCTTAAACTTTAAGGCCTCAAGATTGGTTAAATTCTGAAGGCAGAGGTGAGCGAGGGCTTCCTAGGTAGAGGGGGCAAAGGAGGGACATGCACAGTGTCATTGGGGAAAGGAAGGCTGTCACCTGGGAGCCAGGAGAAAATGGGACAGGGAAGAGATCTGTGGCCTCCCAAACCTGGCTTAAGCAGGTTGATGGGAAGAGCTTTGGACATGAGGAGTGGGTGTGACTGATGGGTGACCACGTGGGACCCCGTGAATGTGGGTTTCTACTGACAGTGTCTGCCTGTGCGAAACGTGGGTGTGTGTGTATGTCTGTGTCTGTTGGTGTGACCACCCTAATACTGTGTTTGTGTAAATGTGTCTATGGTAGGCTATATAATAGTCCCCAAAGATATCAGCTCCTAGTTCCTGGAACCTGTGAATGTTCCCTCAGATGTCAAAAGGGGCTTTGCAGGTGCGGTTAAATTCAGGATCTTGAGATGGGGAGATTATCCTGCATAGTTATTATTGAATGTCATCACAAGTGTCATAGGATGGAAACAGAGGGCGCTTTGGCACACAGGCAGAGGGCAATGTGACACTGAGGCAAGAGGCCAGGCTGCTGGCTTTGAGGATAGAGGAAGGGGCCATGAGGCAAGGAACACAGCCCTAGAAGCTGGAGATTCAGCTGGAGAAGGAAGACAGTCTCCCCTGGGGCCTCCAGAGGGAGAGCGGCCGAGCCACCACCTGGACCTCAGCCCAGTGAAGCTGGCTTTGGACTTCTGCCCTCCGCGACTGTAAGAGAATAAGCGTGTGTTGTTTTCAGCCACCGAGTTTGTAGTAATGGCTAAGCAGCCACAGGAAATGAACACAGTATGTCTCTGAGTGTGCATTTCTGTGAGAGTGTGTCTGCAAGAACGGGGGCTGCGGCATCATCACTGCCTTTCTGGCCCCACAGGTCACTCAAAGAGAAATTTGGAAAGAAGCCAGGGAGAAAAATACCCCCACCTTACCAACAGCAACAAGGATAAGGATTACATGAGACCTCCCTTCAGAAACCATGCAAGCAAGAGCATGGAATGAAATATTTAAACTGATGAAAGAAAAAATCCACCAATTTAGAATTCTTTACCCAGTGAGATTATACTACAAATGTGAAGGAGAAATAAAGACTCCCATACAAACAAAAATTGAAGGAATTTCTCACCAGTAGAGCAGTCCTGCAAGAAAAGTTAAGAGAAGTTCTTCAAAGAGAAGGAAAATGACACAGGTCAAAATTCAGATCTATATAAAGAAATAAAGAACATTAGTGAAGAAATAAATGAAGGTAAAATAAAATCTTTTATTTTTTCTTATACTTAGCTAATCTATCAGTTTGCTCGAAATAATGATAGCAATACATTAGATGATGGTAGATTGTGGAAAAGGGAAACATATGGTGACAATGTTACAAGGGATGGGAAGGAAGAACTGGGGGTACTCTGTTATAAGGTACTTGCACTACCTGCGAAGGGATATACTATCATTTGAAAATGGATTTAGATTAATTGTAAAGGTAGATTGCAAACTCTAGGGAAACCACTAAAGCATTTAAAGAAGTATAATTGATATGTTAAGAGAGGAGAGAAATCAGAATCATATAAAATACTCAAACTCAGAGAAGGTAGAAAAAGAGTGGAAGACAAAAGGAAACAAAGACAAAAGCATCAAATAGAAAACAGTAATAAATATGGTAAATATTAATCCAACTATATCAATAATCAGTTTAAATGTAAATGATCTACATACACCAGTGAAAGAAAGAGACTATATCAGAGTGGATAAAAAAATGACCCAACTATATGTTGTCCACAAGGAACCCACATTAAATATAAAGACACAGATGTGTTAAAAGTAAAGGAATTAAGAAAGATATATCATGGTAACACAAATCAAAGAAAACTGGATGGATGAAGATGAACAGAAGACATAAACTTCCAGTTATAAGGTAAATGAGTATTAGGGATGCAATGTACTGCATGATGACTATGGCTAACACTGCTGCGCACATACATGAAATATACGTGGCCAACACTGCTGTATGTTATATATGAGAGTTATTAAAAGAGTAAATCCTAAGAGTTATCACGGGAGAAAAAAAAGTAATTTTTCTTTTTCTTTTCTATCTTTCCTTTTTTTTGGTTTTTATATGAGATGATGTATGTTAGCTAAACTTACTGTGGTAATCATTTCGCAAAATATGTAAATCAAATTATTATGCTGTACACCTTAAACTTATACAGGGTTGTATGTAAATTATACTTCAATTAAACTGGAAAAAAACTGGAGTAGGTTTAGTAATTTCATACATAATGATGAAAGAATTAATTCTCCAAGAAGATGTAACCATCCTTAAAGTGTATGTGCCTAACAATAGAGAGTCAAATGCATGAGGAAGAAACTGATAGAATTGCTAGGAGAAATAGATGAATCCACCATTATATTTTGAAACTTCAACAGCCTTCTACCAGTAATTGACAGATCTAGCAGGCAGTAAATAGGTAAGGACATAGTTGAACTCGATAACACCATCAATCAACTGGATATAATTATATCTATTGACTACTTCATCCAACAACAGCAGAATACACAGAATTCCTCTCAGGCTCATATGGAACATTCACCAAGAAAGACCACATTCTGGGCCTTAAAACACATCTTAACAAATTTAAAAGAGCAGAAATCATACAATGTCTGTTCTCAAGCCACAGTGGAATTAAACCAGAAATCAATAACAGAAAGATAGCTAGAAAATTCCAAACTATTTTGAGATTAAACAGCATACTTGCAAATAACACAATGGACAAAGAAGAAATCTCAAGAGAAATTTTAAAATATTTTTAACAAAATGAAATTGAAAATACAACTTATCAACATTTGTGGGATTCATCTAAAGCAGTGCTTAGAGGGAAATGTATAGCATTGAATGCACATATTAGAAAAGAAGAATGATCTAAGATCAACAATATAAACTTTTACCTTAAGAAACTAGAAAAAGAAAAGCAAATTAGATCCAAGTAAGCAGAAAAAGGAAATAATGAAAATTAGAGCAGAAATCAATGAAACTGAAAGCAGGAAGTTGAGAGAAAATCAAAGAATGAAAAACTAGTTATTTGAAATGATCAGTAATATTTTTTTTTTTTTTTTTTAAAGTTTTCTCATGTCCTTTTTTTTTTTTTTTTTTTTTTTTTTAAAGGTAAATCTTTATTTATTTATTTATTTTTGGCTGTGCTGGGTCTTCGGTTCGTGCGAGGGCTTTCTCTAGTTGCGGCAAGCGGGGGCCACTCTTTCATCGCGGTGCGGGGACCGCTCTTCATCGCGGTGCGCGGGCCTTTCACTATCGCGGCCCCTCCCGTTGCGGGGCACAGGCTCCAGACGCGCAGGCTCAGCAGTTGTGGCTCACGGGCCCAGCCACTCCGCGGCATGTGGGATCTTCCCAGACCAGGGCTCGAACCCGTGTCCCCTGCATTAGCAGGCAGATTCTCAACCACTGCGCCACCAGGGAAGCCCGATCAGTAATATTAATAAGCCTCTAGCCAGGCTAACCAAGAAAAAAAGAGGTAAGGTACAAATTACTGATATCAGAGGTGAAAAAGGGGCCATCTCATGGACATTATAAGGACAATAAAGGAATATTATGCACAACTCAATGTGCACAAATTTGATAACCTAGATAAAATGGATCAATTCTTTGCAACACCCAATCTACCAAAACTCACACAAGGAGAAGTAGATAACATGAATATGCCAATATCTATTAAATATATTGAATCACCAATTAATAACCTTCCAAAACAGAAAATACCAGGCCCAGATGGGTTCACTGGTCAATTCTACTAAACATTTTAAGAAATGAAAACAGTTCTCTACAATCTCTTCCAGAAAATTAAGGCAGAGGGAACACTTCCTAACTCATACTATGAAGCCACATTTCCTTAATACCGAAACTAGACAAAGACATTATAAGAAAGGAAAATAATAAATCAATATCTCTCATGGATAGATGCAAAACTCTTCAACAAAATATTAGCAAATTGAATCCAACATGTGTAAAATGAATTATACACCACAACCAAGTGAGATTTATCCCAGGTAAGCAAGGCTGGTTTAATATTAAAAAAAAATCAATCAGTGTAATCCATCTATCAACGGGCTAAGGAAGAAAAATCACATCATCATATCAATAAACACACACACACAAAAGCGCACTTGACAAACCCAACACCCATTCGTGATAAAAACTCTCAGGAGACAAGAATAGAGGGGAACGTTTTCAGCTTAAGAAACGATATCTACAAAAAAACCTACTGCTAACATCACATTTACTGGTGAGAAACTAGATGCTTTTCCTCTAAGATCAGGAACAAGACAAGGATATTCCTTTTCACCACTTACAGCCAACAAAGGAAATCTTAGCCTATGCAAGAAGACCAAAAAAGTAAAGTATATACAGATTGGGAAGGGAAAAATAAACTCTTTTTTTTCACACAAGATTGTCTATCTAGAAAATTCCAAAGACTCCTGGAAGTAATAAGTAGTTATAGCAAGGTTACAGGATACAAAGTTAATATACAAATTCACTTGCTTTTCTATATGCCAGCAATGAACAATTGAAATTTTAAAACATATATAATTTACATTAGCTCCAAAGAAAGTGAATCACATAGGCATAGATCTAGCAAAGTATGTGCAACATCTATATGGGGAAAACTACAAAGCTCTGATGAAAGAAATCAAGGATCTAGATCAATGGAGAGATATTTCATGTTCCATGGATGGGAAGACTCAATATTATTAAAGTATCAGTTCTCCCCAGATTGGACTATAGATTCAGTGCAGTCCCAATCAATATCCAGGCAAGTTATTTTGTGGATGTTTACAAGCTGATGCTGAAGTTTTCATGCAGAGGCAATAGGCCCAGGATAGCCAACATGATGGTGAATGAGAACGTCGTCGGGAGACTGACACCACCCGCTTTCGGGACTTTCTGTGAAGCTACAGTGACCAGGACTGTGCGGTGCTGGCAGCAGACTAGATGAATACATCGGTGGAACAGAATAGAGAGCCCAGACGTAGACCCACGCAGATGCAGCCAAGTCAGCCTTGACGAAGGAGCAAAGGCAATACAGTGGAGAAAGGAGAGTCTTTTTCAACAAATGGTACTGAAACAACTGGACATCCCCGGGGAAAAACTAATCTGGACGGAGACTTTACACCTTTCACAAAAATTACCTTGAAATGGATCATATACCTAAATGTGAAATGCAAAATAATACAACTTTTAGAAGAAAATCTAGTGACCTTGGCTTTTTTGGCAATGATGTTTTAGACACAACACCAAAGGTATGATTCATGAAACAAATTGATACATCTGACGCAATTAAAATTAAAAACTTCTGCTCTGCAAAAGACACTGTTAGAGAATGAAAAGACAAGCCAAAGACTGGGAGAAATTAAAAAATATATAGATATTTATTTATTTATTTGGCTGCACTGGTTCTTAGTTGCAGCACCTGGGATCTTTGTTGCCGCGTGTGGGATCTTTAGTTGCAGCATGCAGGATCTAGTTCTCTGACCAGGGATTGAACCCCGGCCCCCTGCATTGGGAGCACGGAGTCCTATCCACTGGACCACTAGGGAAATCCCCTGGGAGAAAATTTTGCAAAAGACATATCTGATAAAGGACTGTTTTCCAAAATATACAGTGCTTTCCAGACTCAACAATAAGAAAACAAACGGCCTGCTTAAAAAATGGTCAAATGATCTGGACACCTCACCTCCCCAAAGAAGCTATTTAGGTGGCAAGTATCGTATGGAAAGATGCGCAGCATCATACGTCACCAGGGAAATGCAAATTAAAACAGCGGGATACCAGTACATACCTGTTGGAATGGCGAAGATCCGGAACGCCGCCAACACCAAATGCTGGCGAGGATGTGGAGTAACAGGAGCTCTCCTCACTGCTGGAGGGAATGCAAAATGCAACAGCCACTGTGCGAGACAGCTTGGCGGTTTCTAACAGAGCTAAACACAGGCTTACCAGAGAATCCGGCAATAGCACTCCCAGATGTTTACCCAAATGAGCAGAAAACTTGCATGCACACAAAAACCTGGACACAGATATTTATAGCAGCTCTGTTCATACCTGCAAAAACTTGGAGACAGATGTTTTCAAGAGGTGAGTGGATAAACCCATTCTGCTGCATCCATATAATGGAGTGTTTAATCAGTGATGAGAGGAAACAAGCTATCGAGCCAGGAAAAGACGTGCACGAACCATGAATGCATAAGCTCGGGGAAAGCAGTCAGTCTGAAAAGGCTATCTACTGTATGAGGCCAACTCGCTGACAGTGTGGAAAAGGCAGAGAGTGAAAAGATCAGTGGTTGCCAGGGGTTGGGGGAGGGAGGGGTGAACAGGTGGAGCTCAGGGCTTGTTTATGGCAGTGAAACCGCTCTGTGTGATGCTATAATGGTGGACGCATGACATTATGCATTTGTCCAAAACCACAGAATGTACAACACCAAGAGTGAATCCCAACGTATGGATTTTACTTAAGAATAATGTATCAATATTGGTTCGTCAGTTGTAACACATGCACCACACTAATGCAGTGTTAGTAATAGGGGAAATTGGAGGGTATAACAACTCTCTGTACTTTCTGGGCAATCTTTCTGCAAACTTAAAACTGCTCCAAAAAATAAAGTCTATTAAAAAAAAAAACAACATAAGAAATTCCCTGGAGGTCCAGTGGTTAGGACTCCGAGCTTTCACTCCCAGGGCCGGGGTTCGGTCCCTGGATGGGGAACTAAGATCCCACAAACTTCGTGGCTCAGCTAAAACAAACAAATAAACAAACAAACACAAACTCATAATGTGGTACCACTTCATACCTGGGAGGATGGCTGTAATAAAAGCGATGGACAGTAGCAAGTGTTGGCGGGGATGTGGAGAAACGAGCTCTCCTCCCCCGCTCGTGGGAAGGAACGTGGTGCAGCCACCTTGGGAACCACTGCGGCAGCGCCTCAAAGTGTTACACGTGGCGCCACGTACGACCCAGTAATCAACTCTGAGCTATCTACCTGCCCCAGGGAAACGAAGACACAACATCCACACAAGAACTCCTACACTAATATGTGTAGCAGCCTCATTCCTAATAGCCCCAAAGTGCAAACAACCCAGATGTCAATGGATGAATGGAAAAACACCGTGTGGTTTAACCACGCGACAGAATATTATTCAGCCAAAAAAGGAATGCAGCTCTGAGAACCCTGAAAACCTTATGCCCAGTGAAGAAAGCCAGACCCACGAGGACAGATATTGCACAATTCCATTCATGTGAAACGTCCAGAACAGGCAAATCCACAGAGGTAGAAAGTGGATTAGAGGTTGCTGGGGCTGGGAGGGAGAGGAATGGGGGTGACGGCTAATGGGTAGGGGCCTTCTTTTTGGAACAATGGAATGTTCTAGATTTGACTGTGGTGATGGCCGAACAACTCTGTGGCTGTACCCAGAAGCACTGAATTACACACTTTAAATGGGTGAATCTTATGGCACGTGAATCATATCTCACTAAAGACGTTTCAGAAACATTAATTCCAGTTTTTGACTCAGAGAGGGAGTCTTGCAGGCGGCCTTAACCTGGCGAACGCACCTGTGCCGGGCGAGCTGGCTTCTGTCCACGCACCTGGTTCCCACAGCCCTGGGCGAGTGGCATGGCCAGCTCAGCGGCTGTGATGGACCCTGACTGCGGCGTACACAAGACAGAAACAGCCCGGGCCTGAGCAGCGGCAGGGCCCACAGGGAAGCTGTGGGGGGTCAGGGACCCAGCTCCCAGTGTGGGGGACTGCCCCCCCTCCTGTATTAGCCTGGGGGACCTGGTCACCACCAGCCAGGGCTGAAGGCATGCCGCTCCCTCAAGGGCATGGCCAGGATGTGCACATGTCACTCCCACCCGCCCTCTGGGCCAGAAATTACTCATGGGGCCACCCTCAGCTGTAGGGAGTCTGGGTCACGTGTCCAGCCTAAAGTCCATCACCAAAGGCTGTTCTCCCGAGACGTGTGGCTCCGACCCCCCCAGTGCCCTTGACCTTGAGAGTATTCCAGGGACCAGCGTGACTCAAGTCTGGCGAATTGGCATCAAAATCCAGCAGCTGGTGGCGCTGGTGCTGCTGTTGCCTGGATCAGGCGTGGGATGATTCCAGTTCAAGGTGCAGCAGACCATCACACTTAGGTCCCAAGTCCCCACGGATCCCCAGCAGAGCCCACCGGAAGCTGGACAGCCTCCCGGCTCAGGTCCACAGCCACATGCAGAAACCATCAGGTTGGTGCTGGGATCTCCCGACACAGTGTCACTCTGGGCTTCAGCTCCTCCGAGGGCCGGTACGAGGGTTTGCCCACATCACTCTTTAGGAGTTTCTCCCTCTGCCCAAAGTGCCATGCTCAGGGCAGTAGCTGAAAATTCCCTCTCCCCTCTTCCTCTGTGTCCCCCACAACCCCACTGTCCGCAGCCCCCGGGCAGCACCCTCGCTGCCACCACTCCCTCTGTCCTTCCTCCTCCCCGCGGCCCCCCAGCTCTCTGACACCCACGTCACTCCTCCTGCCCGGCCCCTCTCTCCTTTGATGACTTTTCCCTTGAGGGGCAGCACCAAAGCCCCCGCCTCACCACACATTTATAACCCCTCTCAGCTCTCCTCCCAACTCGATTGTCCCCAGAGCCTCCAGGGGTTGCAGATGAACCAGGGGTGGGAGGCCCGGCCAGCTGTCGACCCACGACCCATGCCGCCCTTCTCCCTTACCCTCGTGGGTTACTTACGTGCCGTCCTATAAAGTTTGGTTGCCCAGGAGGCGACCACGGGACACGGTCCTGGCCAGCGAGAGGGAAGAGGAAGCTGCTGGGTGAGTGACGGGAGCCAAGTGCTGCTGGTGGGCAGTGCGGACAGGCTGGCACGGCCTTTGGCTCTCGGGCCCCCACCCCGTGTCCTGCGCGGATGCGGGCACAGCGCCTGGAGGTGCGGGAGTGATGTGCCTGCGAGGATGGAAACCGCTCCCTGAGGCCAGCGGAGCGGGAGGGGGGAAGGAGCCCGACTCGGGGACGCCCCGCTCGGAGCCTGCCTCCCGAGCCCTTGCTGGGTGAGAAGTCCTCCCCTGTGGGTCTCTGTCCCACGTGGCCCCAGGCAGTCGAAACTGATGCCCCGAGACCCGTCTCTGAGGCAACTGCTGCTCTCAGACTCCCTTCTGACGCCTGTATCCCCAGCAAGGCCCTTTGCCGCTCTGTCTCCCATAAAGAGCAGGGCCCCCTGCGCCCTGGTGTCCACCGTTCCCCCGGGAATGCCCTCCTCTTTCTCCCCGTAGAGCCAGACAGGGGGCTCCTGCCCCGGGAGCCTGCTGGCCAAATGCTCCACCCTTGGGAACCTAGGCTACCCAGAGGGTTGGCAAAGCAGCCAGAGAGAGAAAGGCTTACACGGGTCTTTAAAATAAGACGAACGAATATTATTCACCCTTCAAAAGGAAGGGAATTCATGCTACAACGTGGATGAACCTTGAGGACTTCAGGCTCAGTTGAATAAGCCAGTCACAAAAGGACTAATCCTGTCTGATTCCACTCCCAGGAGGTCCCTGCAGGAGTCACATCCATAGAGACAGGAAGTAGACGGTGGGCATCAGGGGCTGGGGGAGGGGAGGGGGTGAGCGTTTCATGGTGGCAGCGTTTTGGTTTGGGAGGATGAACAAGTTCTGGAGGTGGATGGTGGTGATGGTCGCAGAACAACGCGAATGTGCTTCACGCCCCTGAGCTGTGCACTTAGACATGGCTAAGACGGTAGATTTTATGTATGTTTTACTACATTAAAAAAAAAAGACAAAGAAAGTCTTGTACCAATAATCTGACTAATGATTAGCTCCAGTGTTCTCCCCAGACAGTTTGGAAACCAGGCCTCTGTTTAACCAGGAAGGGCTGCTGGCAGGACCTTGGGACTAGCGGTCCCCCCCGGGAGAACCGGGCCCGTAACGTCTCATCAGGCTTATGGGGCATCGACCCTTGCCACCTTTGGAGAACAGGGGTTGCTGGGTGTCCGCCCCATGCCCAGCTCCCTCCAGAAGTCGCGCTTGTAAGAGCCCTGAAATACCCTCAACGCGGAGCAGCATTGTCTTGCTGGCAGCCAGTGGGCTGCCTCCCACCAACCATGGTGCCCGAATCTTGGGCCATCGCGCCATCTGTGAGGAGGGAAGGGCAGCCCCTTCTCTTGACGGACCCCCAGGTCCTGCTGGTCTCTTCTTGGGGGAGGTCTTGCTCCTCGTGCCTCTATAGGTGGGGCTTAGTGGAGAGTCATGGGTGGGGCTCCCCTTCAAAAGGTGGCCTGGACCCACAGATTCATCAGATGGCTGAGGGGCACCATCACCTTCGCAGGAGGCTTAGGGCCAAGGGGACAGGACAGCTGGCGAGTGCACTGAGCCAGGCGGCTCCGGACACGCGGCTGCACTAAGCTCTTCTTTCGGGGGAGGGGTGCGGCTGAGAGCGCCTGTTGTCCTGCGGGGCTGCGGGCTCTCCTGGCTGCTGAGGCCATCAGGAGGGACTAGACTCCGGGAAGCACCTGGGGCACTTGGGGGCCCCTCCCAGGACCTGGCTCCAGTCCCAGATCAGGGAAGGGCCTTTGTCCCTGATCTTGTGTCCCAGCAGGCCCCAAAGCCCCGCCCCAGCCCATGGATTACACTCTGCCTGCTGCCCACTGGCTCACCCCTCGTCTGGTGCCCCCGCCCGCGAGCTCCTCCTCTCCTGGGACAAGACCCACAGTGCAGCTCTTGCGTGCACACACAGTGGACGCAGCACATCACTTCCGCCCTCCTCTGCTCAAATGTCACCCCCAGAGGCCTCCGACCACCTGCCCAAGACAGCCTCCCTCCACTCTCCTCCTCTCACCCATGACCTGGTGTCCTGAGGGCCCAAGTCTGGGGGTCTGCGGGGTCCAATGCACAACCTAACTCCTAGCTCTGCAACTCACTGGCCACTGTGTGGCCCTAGACACTTCCCTGGGACCAATTTTCTTCATCTGCTTCATCTGAACTTCTTAGGATTGTGAGCTTAAAGGGAGGTAATACAAGTAAAAATAGTTTAAAGCCCCTAGCTCACACCACATACAAGAATAACTCAAAATGGACCAAAGACCTAAATTTAAGAGCTAAAACTATAAAACTCTTAGGAAAAAGCATAGGGGTAAATCTTCATGATCTTGGATTTGGCAATGAATTCTTAGATAATGATACCAAAAGCATGAGCAACAAAAGAAAAACATTTTTGACTTCATCAAAATTAAAAACTTCTGTGCATCAAAGGACACTATCAAGAGAGTGAAAAGACGACCCACAGAATGGGAGAAAATATTTGCAAATCATATATCTGATAAGAGATCAATACCTAGAATATATAAAGAGCTCCTATGGCTCTTTAAATAAAAAAACAAAAAACCCAATTAAAAAATGGGCAAGGATTTGAACAGACATTTCTCCAAAGAAGACGTACAAAAGACCAATAAGCACATGAAAAGATGCCCCAAATCATTAGTCATTGGAAAAATGCAATTGAAATCCACAATGAGATACCACTTCACGTCCACTAGGATGACTTTTAGTTTAAAAAAAAGAAAATGAGAAGATACCCCAAGTGTTTGGTGAGGATGTGGGGAAATTGGAATCCATGTGCTTTGCTAGTGGGAATGTAAAATAGTGCAGCCACTGTGGAAAATAGTTTGGTTGTTTCTCCAAAGACCAAAAAGAATCGAAAACAGGAACTCAAACGGATACTTTTACACTAATGTTCATAACAGCATTATTCGCAGTCGCCAAAAGGTGGAAACAAACCAGGTGTCCATCAATAGATGAACAGATAAACGAAATGTGATGTGTTCATACAATGGAATATTATTCAGCCACAAAACGGAATGAAATTCTGACACAGGCTACAACAAGGATAAACCTTGAAAGTATGCTCAGTGAAATAAGCCAGCCACAAAAGGACACATACTGTATGATTCCACTTACATGAAATAAATGGAATAGCAAATCCATAGAGACAGAAAGTAGAGAAGTTACCGGGACCTGGTGGGGGGCGGGAACGGGCGCGGGTGGTTGCTTAGCGGATACAGGCTGTTCTAGGCGGGAGGAAATGGTTTCGGAAACAGTGGTGGCTGTTACAGTGTTGTGAATGTGAGGCCACTGAATCGTACACATCAAAATGGTTACAATGAAACATTTTACTCCATGTGTACTTTACCGCAGTAAACAGAAGTGCCTGTCCCACAGCCCCGAGCCCTCGGTGCTGAGTGACAGGAACAAAATCTCCTGCCTGGAAGGAGGTTGCACCCGTGTTGGCGAGACAGACAACAAGCAGGGTAGATCAGTAAACCACACACGCGTTAAACGGTGCCGAGGGCGGAGCAGAACAGAGAGCGGCGCCAGGCAGCGGGAGCCCAGGCGGACGCGGGGCAGTGAGACGCAGAGGGCGGCCTGCGAGCGCCGAGGAGCGCGGCGCCCGGGGCGTCCGGGACCCGGCGCAGCTGTGCCGAGGTCTGCAGGGCCCGCTCAGGCCACGGGAGGCCGAGGGGGCTGTGAGGGTGTGGGAGGGGTCTGGGCCCTGCTGCCAGAGGAAGGAGCTGAGACCAGGGGGAGGGGTTGCTGGCTAGTCCGGGGGCGCCGGGAGGGAGGGGAGTCACGGTCTGCGTATGTGTGGAAGATGGTTCCAACGTAGCTGATAGATTGGCAGGGAGGAGGGCTGGGGCAAGGGGAGGGTGAAGGCGGGGAGGCCCCTACAGCCCCCAAGTGCCCCCCGCCTTGCTCTCTGCCCCCTCCTCCAGTTCACTCCCCCGGACTCCGCCCACCAGGACCGCATCCTACAGCCTTCCGAAGTCCCTTGCCCCTTGTGTCCACCAGCTCACACGCCGCGGCCTCCGCTGTGGTCACTGTGAACACCCTGGACCTCCCCTCTCCATGGGTCTCACTTGGATAAAGTCTAACTGACCCCGTCTGACCCGGGCCACTGAGCGCGGCTGGGGACAGACTCTGGACAGACTCGCTGAGCACCCACCAGCCGTGAGCGCCGGACGTCCACTGCCCCTCGGCTCCCGAGGCCGCGTCCCGCTCTGTACCCACTGTCCTCAGCCCCCCATGCCACCACGGGGTGCCGTGGTGCTCTGGGCCCCGCCCTCTCCCTGCCTCCTTCTCGTGTGCCTGTTGGCATCTGTATGTCTTCTTTGGGAAAATGTTTATTCAGCGCCTCTGCCCATATTGGATTCTTTGTTTTTTCACTGTGGTGTTGTATGAGTTCTTTACACATTTTGGATATTAACCCCTTATCAGATATATGATTTGCAAATATTTTCTTTCATTCAGTAGGTTGTCTTTTCATTTTATTGATAGTTCCCTCTGCTGGGCAAAAGCTTTTTAGTTTGACGTGGTCCCACTTGTTTATTTTTGCTTTTGTTGCCTTTGCTTTTGGTGTCAACCCCAAAAAATCATTACCAGACTGATGTCAAGGAACTTACTGTAGCCTCTGTTTTCTTCTAGGAGTTTTATGGCTTCAGGTCTTAGGTTCATGTCTTCAATTCATTCTGAGTTACTTTTTGTGAATGCTGTAAGACAGTGGTCCAGTTTCATTCTTTTGCATGTATCTGTCCAGTTTTCCCAACACCTTTCATTGAAGAGACTGTCTCCATTGTGTATTCTTGGCTCTTTTATCACAAATTAATTGACCATTTATGTGTGGGTTTGTTTCTGGGCTTTCTATTCTGTCTCATTGAAAATAGGGTAATCAAAAGTTTTGATTACTATAGCTTTGTAATACAGTTTAAAATCTGAAAGAAGTGATGTCTCCAGCTTTGTTCTTCTTTTTCAAGATTGCTTTGGCTCTTCAAGGTCTTTGGTGGTTCCATACTAATTTTAGGATTGTTTGTTCTATTTCTGTGAAAAATGTCATTGGAAATTTGATAGGGATTGCATTGACTCTGTAGATTGCTTTGGGTAATATATTTTAACAAAATTAACCCTTCTCATCCATGAGCACGGAATATCTTTCCATTAACTTGTGTCCTCTTCAATTTCTTTCATCACCGTCTTGCAGTGTAAAGATATTTCACGTCCTTGGTTAAATGTATTCCTAGGTATTTTATTCTTTTTAAAATTAGTTTGCCAATATTTTTGAGGATTTTTATATCTATGTTCATCCTTTTTCATTCTCGAAATTGGTTATTTGTATCCTTTCTTTTTTTTTTGAACAGTTATACCTGGAGTGTGTCAATTAATTATTTTAAAGAAAAGAACATTTTTTTTCAATTTTTGGCTTTGTTAATCCTTTCTATTGTATACATATTTTCTATTTTTATTAATTTTTGCTCTCATATTTATTATTTTATTACTCATACTTTCCTGGAATTTAATTTGCTGCTTTTTCACCTAAATTCTTGAGAATGCCTGGATCATTTGTTTTCAGTTTTTCTTCTTTTGTAATGTGTATATTTAAAACCATAAATTTCGCTCAAGGCATGAATTTAACTGTATACTACAAGTTTTTATATGCTGTATTATTGTTATTTTTCATCTTAAAATGTGTTTTTTCACATAGTCTTTTTTTTTTTTTTTCTTACACAACCCTTTAACATGTAGAAAAACCATTCTTTACTCACTGCCATGCAAAAACAAGACATGGGCTGGATTTGACTCACAGGCCACAGTTTGCCAACCCCTGAGACAGTATGTAGTTTTTTGAGCCTGGGTTCTTTCACTCAGCACAATGCATGTGAGATGCAACCATGTGGTTGTGTCTTGGTAGTTTGTTCCTTTTCATTGTTGAGTAGTATCTCATTGTGTGGATTTTATATGATGCTTTTTAACTTGGTTTGTTCATTTAATAACCATTATGTTTTGGATCTCTTTTCGTGCTAGTGTGTATAAATATATCTCATTCTTTTTACCTTCATCATAGTTGCCCGTGGTACAGATGCACAAGTGCTTTAACCAGGGCCCTATGAATAAACATTGGATTAGTCCCATTTCCCCTACTATAAAGAGTGCTGTAGGAAACAACCTGATGCATGAAAATTGTTACGTGCAGATCAGGAAGTTATGCACCTCACTTCTACTCAGAATCACGTAGCCAATCCTAACAGCAGGAAGGAGTGGGAAATGTAGTCTAGCCGGGTGCCGGGGAGACAGGAACGGGGAATCTGGAGCACGACCAGCAGTCTTGGCTGCGCTACTCGTCCGTGTGTCCTGCTGAGCTTTCTATTGTCACGTGCATGGCTTATATATAATTATACATAAATATACATACACCCTCATATATATGTTATATATAAATTATATATTTATTTTATATAAAATTATATATAAACATATGTATATAAACATATATAAACATACACACACACTCCCCCATGGGAAACTACTTTATAACCTAAAATACAGTGCTTATTTGCAGTTTCTTTTGCCTTTATTCTTACAGACTCCACTCATTTTTTTTTTAATATTTATTTATGTATTTATTTATTGTTTGCTGTGTCTGGTCTTGGTTGTGGCGTGAGGGCTCCTCATTGCGGGGCGCCGGCTTCTCTCTAGTTGTGGAGCCCAGGCTCAGCAGTTGCGGCACGTGGGCTTAGTTGCCAAGCGCCATGTGGGATCTTTGTTCCCCAACCAGGGATCGAATCCGCATCACCTGCATTGGAAGGTGGATTCGTAACCACTGGACCACCAGGGAAGTCCCAGACTCCACTCATTTCTGAAGTTACTTAAGTCACCATCTTTTCCCCACTCCTTTTCCTGAGATTCTTTCATACATATGTAATATGGTTAGATTCTTTCATGACATATACTGCATTAGTCCTTGGATCCCCTGACATCCCAAGTGGTATTTTTAGTTTGCAGACATTAATGTTCACTCTTTGTGCTGTAAAGTTCTATGAATTTTGACAGGTGCATAATGTTGTATATCTACCTGGTGCCCAGATCCTGGTTTCTAGTGCCATTCACCAATAAAAGGTACCAGGGTTCCTTGGCTTATTCTAGCACTGGGGCAGAAAATATACAAGGTGAGTCTGGAGCATTTTACAGTGCCAGTAAGTAAGAAAGTGTTCAAAACAAATTTTAAAAAAACCTCCCAAAACTCCACAATGAAAAGGGTATGCCAAAGGGACACAGAAGCCAAAAGAAAGAACTCCCAACACCAAATCTGGAAACATTTGAGCAACAAAATGAAGTAGTATTGATTATAATCCAAGGCATAAGACAAATACCCATGAGTCCATACTGATATGTCTGTGCCCTTTATAGTCTGTGCCCTTGACATGATGTGACGAGAAGGGTGCTTTACCTCTGTGGTCGTCCTCCCAAACCCCATAACCCCAGAGAATCCTGAGAAAAACAGGAGACAAGTTCCAATAGAGGGGTACCCTATGACATACCTGAACAGTTCTCTTCAAAACTGTCCAGGTCATCAAAGACAAGGAAAGCCTGCGAAACTGTCATAGCCCAGAGGAGCCTAAGCAGATGTGACGAGTGACTGTCATGTGGGGCCCTGGATAGGGTCCTGGAATAGGAAAAGGACATCAGCGGGAAACTGAGGAAATATGAATAAAGTATGGACTTTATTTACTTAATAATGATGTATCAATATTGGTTCACTGATTGTGACAAGCGTAGCATACAGTTGTATTAGTCAGCGTTCTCCAGAGAAACAGAACTAACAGGATATAGATATGGATAGAGATTGATTATAAGGAATTGGCTCACATGATTATGGAGGCTGAGAAGTCCTGATAGCTGCAGCTGGAGAGCTGGACTCAGGACACCTGACTGTTAGCTCCGTCCTGAGAGCTGGCAGGCTTGAAACCCTACAAGGGCTGATGTTTCCGTTGAGTCCGAAGGTAAGAAAAGACTGAAGTCCCAGACGAAGCAGTTGGGCAGGAGTCGTCCCTCTCACTCATGGGAGGGGCAACTCTGTTCTCTTCAGTCCTCCGATTGGGCGAGGCTCACCCTCAGTTTGGAGGGCAACCTGCTTTACCCAGTCTGCCAAATGTTCATCTCCCCCAGAAACACCGTCACAGGTACACCCAGAACAATGTTTGATCAAATATTGGGCGTCATGGCCTAGCCAAGCTGACACATAAAATTAACCATCACACCAAGAGAACTGTGAAAATGCCCTATCGACTGGCACCAGTGTTTCTCTGTGAGCACGTCCCGTATGAAGAGTGTAGAAGCTGAGTTTCAGAGGAGGGGCATGCAAAGTAGGGAGGGGGGAGGAAGGGGGCAGCCCGCCTCTCACAGAATCTCTACCCATGAGCTTCAGTTTCTGCAAAACCTAAGAAGTACTTAGTGGACGTGTGTTTTTGTAGATTAAAGGAGGGGGCTGAGTTTTGCAACCTGGATGAGATTTTAATTTTTTGGAAAGTGCTCATTTAGTTTTGAATGAAGTTATGAAGCATAAAGTTTTTATATGACATGAAAATGGTTCTCAAACTTGATTGTGCATCAGAATTCCCTGGGTGGGGGAACTTCTTATAACAGATGACTGGGACCACCCTGGAGTTCCTGATTTCTAACAAGTTCCCAGGTGAGGCTGCTGCTGCTGGTCTAGAGACCACACTTTGAGAACCTGCGTTTTATGTGGTGAAAATAGATTTCTAATGCGATAAAAATAAGATGCGAATGTTTGCATTTGTGTGCATTTTTTCTGGGTCCTTGATGCTAAAAATGCCTGCTGCAGAGGGCTGTGCCACACGGTCAGTGCCTTTCTTCAAGAGCTTCTGTGGTTCCGAGTGTGGACACAGGGTGGTGCCACGTGCCCACAGTGTCCACCCCAGACCTTCCATGTGGCTTCGCAGCTTTGCAGGGGAGGGTGTGCACGGTGGCTGGTCTACACCCCCATCCCCGCCTCTCCCCACCCATGGGCAGCAGGGACAGGTCTAGGGTCTAGATCTAGATCACAGCTGGGTCCATGGATATGTGCTGAGGATGAACGGGGGACACTTCTGTCCTCCAGAGCCCTGGGGAGCTCTTGCGAACCCTAACCTGTCCAGGACAGGCCAGAATAGGCCTGGCTGGCCCCAAGCCCTGTTCCCTCTCCGTGGCTCAGTTTGTCCAGCTGTTACAGGGGCGCTCGTCCCCACCCTGCGCCCCCAGGGCCTTTCACTACCTTGTTCAACGTGACCGCCACTTGGCCACCACCGCTTTCTCCATGGGGCACATCGTTTTCTTTCCAGGAAAAGGCAGACCCCAGCGGAGAAGGCTGGTCCAGTACACAGGGCTGCACTCTGGGGGGGGTCAGCACGGCCGTGGGCATGAGGGAGAGGCTGGGCCAGGCTTCCCACCCCTGGCAGCCTGGGTGTGGGTGCAGGCGGCAGGGATCTGCAGAGTTTGGTTCTGGGGACTAAAAACCCGGCTGGGGTGTGGCCTGAAGCTGACCGCCATGGGTGGTAGGAGCCCCAGACGCTGCATGGATGGGAGGCGAGCAGGGCAGGTCTGTGCTTGGAAAGGTTGGTGGGAGGTGGACGTGACGGGGCTGGAGCTGGCGTGGCTAGGCTGAGCACAGGCCTGCGAAGTCTCTCTCCCCTGGGGGGCGGCCCCTAGCTCCGGTCCTGGTCCTCACTCGGGCCTCACCCATCAGCCCTGCGCTGGCCAGGGACTTGCTTGCTAGACTGGGGCTGACGCCCCGGAGCACAGCGGGCACTCTGCTGCCCGCCCCCCGCCCCCTGCCTACCCGCCCACCCCACTCAAGCCGGGATGGGTGGGGGAGGCCTCCCTCAGAGCCAGGCCTGCGCGAGGGGGCGGGAGGGCTTACCTGTGAAAGAAGAAGCTCCGCAGGCCGCGTGACTGACCCTCTCATCCACAGCCTTATCCCCAACTGGACCCCAAAGCTCTAACCAAAGGTTCAGGCGGAAGGTATTATTCGAGAGGAGGGGGAGAGCCCCCCACAGCCTGGGGCTGGCAACGAGGCCCAGCGTGGCTGGAACTAACATTCAGGACACACTCCCACCTCCGGCCTCCCAGGACTTGGCTCCTTCCTGGGAAATCAAGTCACAGGACGACAGTCAGGCTGGGGCCCTGGAAGCGGGGCTGGGAGCCCAGAAGCGAGTCCCGCGTTTAGAACGAGTGTGGCTTCTGGGGAAGAGCAAGGTAAGACGATGTCCCTTGCGGAATGTAGTCACATCGCCGATTCGCCGGCAGACCGACTAGGGTGTGATCATCCTTCGTGAGGATGGAGACTGTGGCCGAGTCTGGGGGCTTCGGACTGATGTGGTCGTCGTGTCCTGCTGCCGCCTGGCTCCTGGGCTCGGCCCGACGCTGATGTGGTCTGGAGACAGCTGAGGAGCACGCTCCGGGAAGTGGCCTTCATCACTCTCACCGGTAACCTTAGTCATTCTGATGGCGGAGTGTGATCCCGCAGTTTCCCGTCGTGTCTGATTCAACCCTGCACTCCTCCAACGTAACCCCATGCCTGGCATAGAGCCAAGGCTCCACCCAGCCCCCTAGCTGCCCACCTGCCCATCCATCCATCCAACACTGACTGAAAACCTGCCCTAGGCCCCAAAGACTCCGTGGTGAACACACCAGTCCCTGACCCTGTGAGGCTGACACACCAGCTAAAACAAGACACGTCTGAGGAGATGTCATTTGATCAGGGCCTGCATGACCTGAAAACACATGAAAACATGAGGGAAGGGCTCCCAGGCTAAGGCACCAGCATCGGGTGGAGAGGGGCCACAGCAGGGATTGGGCCTGGAGGCTGCTGGTCTGAGGCCCCTTCTCTCCCAGTTCCAAGCAGGTCTCCTTCTGCCAAGCCCTGTGACAGGAGGGGACAGCTGCGGCTGCCTCCTTGAGCTATAAAAAGCCCCAACAAGCAAGCGAGCAGAGGCCACGCCAAGCACACACTGGAACTTCACTGGGCTAAGGAGGAGCTCGGCCCCACAAGCATGCTGAGGTTGGCCCCTGCCGTCAGGCTGCTGAAAGCACCCCTGGGGGGCTGGGTGGCCCCCAAGGCACGCATCTCTGCCAAGCCGGCCAGAACACCCACTTCTCCAATGGTAGGTCCCACCAAGGCAGTGGGGCATGGGGGTGCGGGGGTGGGGGGGTGGCCTGACCCGGGCAGGGGTAGTGGGCAGTCCTGAGATGTTCTCAGGATGAGGTGGGTTTGGGGCAGGACACAGAGGGGAGAGGGGTGTCCTCTCAGGCCTGCTTGTAGAGGGGATCCTGGTGCTGGGTCTCAGTCCCTTGGCTGGAACAGTGTCCCAAGTCCAATAAAGGGGTCCCTCCAGCCATCGCCTGCAGGCCAGACTCCCAAGGCAGCCTGCAGAGTCAGCTGGGGGGTGGGAAGCTCTCTGTTCTCAGGCCCCTACTTGCCGTCTGGCAAACAGTGGTGCTGACGGCTGGGCTTGGAGGGCGCTCAGTGCATCTCGTTTACCACCCGTTAAAGGGGAAGAGTGGGCTGCTTTGAGGGTCCGTGAGAGTACAGGTGAAAATGCAAACCTGTGACCCTGGAGCTCCAGGAGAGTCAACAACTCTATTTTAAGCATAAACAAACCAAAGTCTAGAAGGTCATCTCCCAAGGTCATAAGACTAGGACTGAACACAGCCTACTGTAGCTGTTCTGGCAACGTCGCTCTGAAACCTCTGGGAGTGAAAGTCAAAGGGAAGGACTGGGCTCCAACCTGGCGTCTGATTCACTTGGGGGAGGGGTGGGGCGACTGGTCCAGGCTGTTTCAGGAAGAAACAATGCAGGTGAAATATAGCTGGCGCTTCAGAGCCTGGCTCTGAGGGTGCAGCCACTGAGAAAGAATGCAGGGTGCCAGGTGGGATGGCCTCTGAATACATGCATGCATGTGTGCTCGTATGCACGTGAGTGAGCGCGCACACACACACACACACACAGACACACACACACACACACGGGATCCCTCCCAGGCTTTCAAACAGGACCACCACTCAGAGAAAGGGCCCTGGACTTGTTCCAAGCAACTTAACACACGCCTGACACGCAGTCCGCAGGTGACCAGAAGGGAGGGTGCACGTAATGCCTGGTGGGAAGGAGTTCAAGGTCCAGGCACAGGCCAGGCTCTTGGGCAGGGGGTGGGGCTGTGATGAGAGGCCCCACCTACAGACTGGAGCCCAGCAGGCTGTCCTCCCTCATGACCGCAGGGGTCACTGCTCACACCTCGCAGGCCTCTCCACCTGACACCCGGTAAGTCTGTCTGGGGCAGACGGTGTGAACACGGCTGGGCCGAGGGTCCAACGGGTGCCAAGGGGGCAGGGCAGCCTGTCTAGCTCTCCACGCTGCTCTGGTTCGGCCCCAGGTTCAGAGGCAGGCAGCCTGGGCCTAGTGGACTCATGTGTGTTTTCTCAACCCAGGAGCAGGCCATCGGGCTCTCTGTGTTGTTCCTCGGCTTCCTGATTCCTGCAGGCTGGGTCCTGTACCACCTGGAGAGCTACAAGAAGAGCTCCATAGCATGAAGGCTCCACAGTCACGGCTCCAGGCACAGACTGGAAGATCGGATTAAACCCATCCTTCCTCCTAAGGTTTCCTTGGTGATTCTTTGTGTATGTGCATCTCCACCCCGCACCGCCCGCCCCGACGCCCGGCACCCGGCTGTCTGAGGGCTGGTTCCTGTCAGCGCCCGGGCACTCAGGCCACAGAAGCTGCCAGCTAGGTGGCAACGGGGTAGACACCTGTCAGAAGGAATAGACACCACGTCTCTCTGAGCGACAAGAAAGGCAGGACTCGCTTCCTCGGCCGCCGTGCCCACCGCCCTCCGCTCTGGCTCTGCCCTGTGCCCTGTGTGGGCAGGGATGCCCCTTTCTCAGAAATAGAGGGTGAGGAAAACCAAGGCCAAATCCCCACCAAGCCCTCCCTAGGCTCCACCTCCTGCTTTTTCATCACTTTAGGCGTAGGCTTGACCTGGGCGCTAAGCCTAAGGAGACAGAACCACGAAAAGGACAGAGCAAGGCATTAGTTATAGAAACATTCTCAAACCAAGTTGGAAAACACGTTCACACAGGTGATGTAATGGAGGCCAACCCTGGAGTGGGCCCCCTGCACACTAGGGCTGCCCCTTCTGACTCCGGGGGCGGGGGGCCCACACTCCTGCTACCTCGTCACTGAGCCCGGCGGCTCCTCCCCACTGCAGGCTACGGAGACACCCACAAAGGAGGCGCCTGCCTGTGGCTGGGCGCCCCCATCGATGACAGTCCTCTGTGACAGTCTTCACAGCACGAACAACAGTCCCTACTCCAAACTGAATCCCACCCCCCACCCCCCACAATTAAACGCAGGTCTTCTCAGCTGCCAGTTTTACCAGCCGTGAAACACCTCCCCACAGACAGGGCAGCGCAGGGCAGGGGAGACTAGGTGAGGATGTCGTGGGCCTGATGCTCCACCAGCATCTCCATGCTCTTCACGTCAGTGCACCAGAACTCCAGGCGGTCCTTCATCCCCTTGATCTGAGGGCAAACCAGGACACACGTATCTTAAGGCCCTTGGGAATCACAGCACCTGACGGGGCAGTCCTAAATTTCCAGCTAATCCTTTAGGGCAGCATTAATAAAAAGGACATCAGAGCTGGGAAAGCGGGGTGTGTGAGATGGGATTATCCCAGCCAATTCTTATCAGAAGGACATGAGGAAAAACTTGCATGAAAGAAAACAGGCAAGAACAGAGGAAATCCAGAGGATTAAATTTCCAGCAAATATAAATAAGATGGATATGAGCTCAGATCACGGAACCAGGAAAGTACTTGATCGGAGCACCAATTTAAAGATTAAAAGGCATCACCAGCACGACCAGCACTGCTGTCACAATACGCTTTAAACGCAGGGTTCAAATCTCAAGCTTGCACTAAATTAGGTTCTTTGAAAAGCCCTTATAGTCCCTAGAGCAGTAATTCATTCTCTGAAATCTCTTGTCTAACGATGCTTTCTTCCTAAACGGCTTCCATCCAGATGAAACTAAGGCAGCACAGATACAACCCAAAACACCCACGAAGTTGAACCATGTATTTCAAGCACATCACCTGCTGCAAATCCAGCACGCGGGGCTGCACCCAGGTCATGTGAACGCGCTTATCCACCTCGTCAATACTGCCTCTCACCAGCCCCACCGAGAGGGCCTTCATCACCAGCAGCTCCACCTGTGCAGAGGGGGGATCGTGTAAGACACCCTGGTGCCAGCACGCGCGCGCCTGTGGACCCCGCCAGCCGTGAAACGCAAGGGGAACAAGGGGCAGTTTCTGTCTGCGGTCTGAGTCTGGGGGCAGCAGGCTCACACAGGAGTCCTGACTGCCCCCGAGGAGCAGCTTTGCTGCTGCGACATCCCGAGTCTAAGAACTTTATACCTCATTCACGGTGATTTTCGCACTCTTGGCAATTTCTTCAAAAGTGAGTTGTCTATGATTGGCAGGTCGTGTGAAAGTCATCTGAAAAAAAGTTTTGTTTATTAACTATTTTTCCATAAAAAGATTGTCAGAGAACTGATTGATAAGGATATGTCTGTCAATACTTGCTCTGAAAATACAGATCTTATCAGTACCACACATACTAAAATTTTCTTAATATTAGTCATATATCTTATCTCACTAAGCTTTCAATTCCTAGATAAGAAGGTGAAATACGCTTTATGGTAGTTTGCTACAATAGTCACTATTCGTTTCCCGAACAAGTACTTGAGGCTGCCATGTGCCAGGGCTGTACCTAGAGCTGGGGATTCCGTGGGGAACTAGAAACACAAGGTCCCTTTTCTCAAGAAGCTTAAATTCTAGTGTGGGAAACCGGATGAGCATGCAGACAAAGAACGGCAAGTGCAATGAGGGGGCAGCTCCCGCAGCGCAGGTGGTCGGGGGATGCCTCTCTGAGGCGGCGTCATCTAAGCTGAGAGCCGAACACAAACTAAAAAAGCAAGTTGGGGCAGAGGCAGAGGAAGGGTGCCGGAGAGGGTGCGGGCCAGGAGAGCTAGCGGCCCAGCTCCGGCTGCGCCCGAGGGCCTGGAAGTGGGCGGGGCCTCGCTTACCTCCATGAGACACAGCAACTGGATTTTCCTCAGAAGCGGGGCCTCGCTGGCTGCTAAGTCAGGCTGCAAAGCGAACGGTACCAGTTACCTGACCTGGCTTTGAAATTCTTGCTACAGCCGTCAACTGGACGAAAAGAAACTGGGCAGGTCCAAACACTTTAGCTCACTGAGGCTCATTATTCGCTTCAAGTGATGTGAACTTCACTTTTCTCAGGAAATCATTAGGAGAAGGCCTTCTTCTAATGCTTAGTTGAAGGCCTAAGGATTTTCCAAGACAAGGAGTTTACAGGGTAAGACTTGTGCTGCTGTCACAAACACCAGGGAGCGGGCCCACGGGGTGTATGTGGGCGTTGCAAGAGGACTCTCGCGCGAGGAAAGGCAGGGAGGGCACAGCCGATGCCCGAGCGGGTCTGGGTGCAGTGCCTGCTCAGCCAGCTTGGGGTCAATGGGGCCGCCGAGGAACACAATGCTGAAGTTCCGGACACTCGTTCTGAACTGAAAGCGCAAGTTAGTAATCCGTCACGAAAAGCAGCATTGTCATGAGAACCACAATGCACCTCTGCACAACCTGTACAACCTCCTTGCAGCTGGGTCTAAAGGTTACTTGCTGAGCACAGAGCCAAACCGTGGAGAGCGGCTTCCCTGATTCAATGTTTAGTAGCTCAGACCCCGACACGGGCAGCCCTGACAGCGGCACCTCTGCTACGGCCGTGGACGAGTCAAGCGCTTCAGAAAGGGCCCCTCCCCCGGCACGAGCTCTTGCTGCCTGGCCAGACACCGCTGGCAAGCACCTCCCAAGTTCCCACTCCTCCTGACATCTCCGTGCCAGCCGTCTTTCTTTCTGAGTGGCACACCTTCCCGAGACGCCGACACACAGGCCTCGTTAGGCTGGCTGCATCTGCTTTCTGCCTCTTCACAGCCCATTGTTATCTACTCTGTGCCCTTATGTGTCAGTCCTACAAGTTCATCTTGAACTTTGAGAAGATGGAAAGTTCCAGAAAAGTATAAAGACTATAACACAACCACAATTCCTATCACCACTAACATTTTAGTAATTATTTGCTTCTAATAATTTCATTTAAAAAGAGTAACCTTCCTGTTAAACTTCAAATCCTTGTCAAGTGCTCTCCTCACTGAGTCCCACTCAACGCAGGCTCCTTCCCCCATGCAGACCCCTCTCCCCCCGCTCCCCGCCCCACGATCTCCCCGTTCCCGTCACTCACTCGCTCTAGCCCCACGTGCCCTATCTCACTTCGCCGACACGCTGAAAGCTTCCTCTCCCTCTGCTAAACACGCCCTTCCATACTCGTCACTAGCTACTTCCCACTCATTCCTAAGGTCACACACAGAGCAGTCCTGCTCTGGGGAAGCTTCCGGTGACACCCCCTCCACCCAACACAGGCGAAGCTCTCTCTGCTTGTGACCCTGAGCAAGGCCACAGCAACTGAGGCCACAGCAACCGAGCTACCACAGTAACCGAGGCCACAGTAACCGAGGCCACAGTAACCGAGCTACCACAGCAGCGCATCAGCGACCGAGCCACCTGCTCGATGAGAGCAAAGTGGCGGGTAGAGGGAAGGCACTCAACAGACGGCAGACACACGAGCTCCACGCGGGGGCTCCGCCAGCCCTGCCGGTGGCTGACCTGCTGGCCCCAGGCGGTCTTCAGAGTCTGGAATCGCTCTACGTTGCCGCTGTTAAAGGCATAGAGGGTGTCAATCAGCCACTGCCGGTCAGTGTTCCTCAGCGACTCCAGCACGGGGTGCATGAGCTGTGAGGACGGAGACAGTCAGCTGACAGAAAGTCACGGTCTCCCCAGTGTTAAGGAATCTGTACCCCAGGTCCACATACCAGCTCTCCGAAGTTGAAGACCCCCTCGCCAAGGAGTCCCGCCAGGCCCAGCGTGAAAGCTCTCTCCTGCTGCTCAGACACTGCGGCGACAACACGGCTCCAGTTACACGCCAGCCACGAGACTCAGTCCTGTCTGGCTTTAGAACTCTCACAGAAAATGTAAAGAAACTGTTCTGTGTGATGGTTGTATGACAAAGCCCTAAGATTAGGCATCTCTTTTAAAGTACTGGATTGACTTAGTTATACCTGGAACCATATAAATGGCTTTTGTGGGAAAGGCATTCATTGCTTATTTTTACCGAACTATACATGAATCTACTGACATTTTCAGCCTGTCTACTGCCTGGCAGGGGGGCTCCTCATCCCTCTGGCCTGCCATGGGAAGCAGCACCACTTCTTATTTATCTCCGAGCCACCACATTTAGCCTCTTTTGACTAGAACTCTGTTCCCTTATTCTCTTGACACATTAGTTGCTTTTTCCAATATATTTTGTTCCCTTATACTCTTGACCACATTTGTTGCTTTTTCTAATATATTTTCCTTGAGATGCAGCAATTAAAACTGTACTAACAATTTTAGGAGTTGCTGGTCCCCTTAGCTTCAACAGTATACTGTGAAAAACATCTAAAATATGCTGAAATTGGCTAAATTTCTTTTCTAAACACATATTCCTTGCACTTTTCCCAAAAGTCACTGCTCACTTTTCTTTCCACCCTCAAACCCTTGAAAATTCCATAATTTATTCCCCTGGGTCCAGCATTTCAGTTTTTACGACAAGAGTCCCAGGTTCAGGGATCTCACCGTGCCCTCCGTCCTGCGAGGGCTTAAGGCACCCACATCACTGTCCTGCTCACAGAGGCCTCTGACTCAGAGAACAGAGGGACCTGGAGAAGGGGCAGTAAAGGGGCTACGAGGCGCGAGCCTCATTTTCACCTGAATTAAACGCTGAAGACAAATACAATGCAGAAACGAAGCTTAAACAACTCTTCCCACCACATGGACTTTCTTCTAAAAGGAATGAACACATCTGAATAGTTCCTGAGATCGGCTGCCTTAGGCATGTCACAGCTGCTATGTCGTGTGAGTGAGCTCCTCGTGTGACACGGACTTTTTGGCCACGTTACCTGGCAGATCCTTGATGTCAACACAGCCCAGAAACCGCAGCGCATCTTTGTAGTAGGATGCGTGGTTTCCGATTGTTTGATAGTATTTACTGGAGAGGTCGTAGAAACGACTGTGAACAGATGTCACCCCAGGGAGGTTATTGAGCATTTCTTCAACATCTTCAATTGTTTCCTACACACAGGAAGTGAGATTGCCTTTCTTTGTAACTTGAAACATTTTTCAAGTAACATATGACAAGATGAAAAGCAAAAGCCACAAATGACTGATAAATTTGACTACGTTAAAATGGAAAACTTCAGTTCATCCAAAACACAGATAAAAGAACAAAGACAAGCTATAGACTATGAAAAGATATTTAAAGCACATGCAACCCATAGGGGAATATGACCAAGGCTAAGTAAAAAACTCTTAAAAATCAAGAGAAGATAAGCAACACAGAAAAATGGGCAAAAGAAAAGATAAAACGGGCAATTTATAGAAGTGGAGACATGAGCAGAGTGGTCAATAAACCACCAGTAATCAAGAAATGTAAAGTACACTTTCAGTGAGATACCATCTCATCTCAACACATCAGTACGAACTGAGCAGCCTGAAAATATCAAGCGTTGAAGGTGTGGAGCTTCGGGAGTGCCTGTATGACGCACTGACCACATAAGCTGGTCTGCTATCCATATTCACACCTATCCCCAAAATTACACTAAAATGAAAGTAAGAAAGGCATAAACACAGACAGGAATCTTCAACAATGATAATTAGGAAGCAGAGAGGGCTGGGTCAATGGTGAACGGCGAGAACCCACGTGCTGTGGACCACTGGAGGCCGTGTGGGCTCCTGCTGGACGGGCGTGCTGTGGTCACACAGGGGAGAACTCCGTTTAAGGGCAACAGGCATCGTGTCAACAACTTATTCTTAAGTGGTTTTGAAAAGAAAAAAAAAAACCACACACACACAGAACCACAAGGCAAAGTGGTGAAATGTTAACAATGGGAGTCTGAGGTAAGGGGAGAGGAGAGTTCTTTTGCTATTTTTGCAACTTTCTTGTAATTTAAAATTATTTAAAAATAAAGTGTCAAACAAGAAAAATAGGATTTTTGCCCCCTACAACTTTAAACAACGATAAACCTGTACTGCCGCAATCTCACCTTTGTAACTTGTAGGTCCCCGATATTTAATTTTAGAGCTCCAATTGCGGTTTTACACAGGATCACTGCCTCATCGCTACTTTTCACCTAAAGAATCAGAAACAAGGGAGCCTCAGAACTGTGGGCAGTAGACTAACAAGGAAGGTATCTGAACACTGATTTAACCTGCAGGACTACAGACACACTGGTCTCTAGAGTTGTGACAGGGAGCACAGACACAAACTATAAGTCAAACATATTTTAAAAGATCTGGCTCAAACTTCACAGTTACCTTCTCACGAGTCTTTTCCAGAAAAGTAAGAGCCACATTAGGATCTAGAAAAGAGAGAACAAAGTCAGAAGAACCACCAACAGAGTATCTTTACAGATTAGTTTCTACCAACCAGGACATTTTTAGGTGGGATAATCTTTAGGTTTAGACCATAAAATACAAAACTTAGAATTTTACGTTTTCTACCGAAATGCAAAAGTTCAAATAACTTATACTTCAAGATCATTTAAATTACCATTAGGATCTGTTCCTTTATGAAACAAAGTGAGACTCACCAGTCATCTGTCTAACTACATGAAGAATGATTTCTACCAGGGACAAAGGATTCACCCTGAAATAAAAACCACATCTTTGAGTGTCAACAAATATCAATGTATCCATTTTCAAAAACAAAAACTGACAAAAGAGTTTTACCTGTGTTCAAATTCACTGATGAAGTTTTCATAAAGCTGTGGAACCAAAACATGGAGAGTAGTTACAGGACGTCTTTCACTCGGCAAAAGCAGAACTTCAGTCACTACCATGATGCCCATCACGCAGTAGGCACTGCATAAATGTTTGCTGAATGACGGAAGACCCATATTGGGGCTTACTAAGTTCACATAAACGATCACCAATAAATTACTGAAGAAAGCTACGGGTTTTTTTTTTTGGCTTTGGGAATTAGAACCCTGCCCTGTGAGAATCTCCTGAAGACCAACTTCTCTATTCGTCCTCCAAAGTATGCTGAGTAAAACAGACTATCAGTTTGAAAGGTTCACTAACCTGACAGAGGTTAGAAGGCTGCAGGCTAATTACGTCCCATTATCAAATATCTTAGCCATGCAGCAAACATTTGAGCACTTACTCAGACCCTTTGCTAGGCGCTACAGACACAGAACGTATAAGACAAAAGCTGAGCTTTTAAGGAGCTTCTGGCCTAGTAAAGAGAGACTTGCAAACAAATAAGTGACAACACTGTGAGTTAAAAAGCAAGGAAAAAAGCACATAGCTGGATCAGCCAATGAGAGAGGTTGCAAATATTCTGCTATGAGTAGAAAGTGACTTAAAGACAAGAAGCCAAAGAAGAGAGATGAACAATTATGAATTATCCATAACTATGATACAGAACCTTAGGGAACAAATATTAAGACAGCTCTAATTTATCATTTTCCCACATATTCCAAAAGACAGCATGCCCAGCAAAATCTCCAGGCTTACAGATGATTACAAGTTGCTTTGAGCAGTACAATGTCAAACTGGTAGATACAAACCACAGGAAAATCTTAGAAGCCCAGATGGTGGAATAACAAAGTGGTAAGCTTCACTGTGAGCACATATAAAGTAATGTATTCAGGGCAAATAATTCAAACTATCATTATGAACTAGCTTGCAGTTCCAATGCATGAATCAGTTCCTCTGATTCATCCAGATTCCGAGAGAAAGACAACAAGGAGAGATGTCAGGAAAGACTTCGAAGAGTAGGCTACCAGTGAACAAATCTGGGGTGGGGTGGGTTTGTCAGGAGATCTGGGAAAGGCTGGGGCAGAGAGTGTATTTTTCTGTTGACAAAATTCTAGAAGTGCTCTATTACAGAGGCAGCATGATACTAAGCAGCATTCCCCCTCCAGGCCTCCTTTCCCCCAGGGAAGCACATCTTCCACACTGCCCAGGACGAAGTGTTCGGGCAAACAAGCAGAGTCAGTGGGGGAGAGGGAAGAGGAGTGATGGCAGTTATAACAGTTGTCCACCTTCCCTGTGGTCCAGTGGTTGAGACTCCGCGTTCCCAATGCAGGGGGCCCGGGTTTGAACCCTGGTCAGGGAACTAGATCCCGAATGCCGCAGCTAAGAGCCCGCATGCTGCAACTAGATCTCGCACGTGGCAACGAAGATCCCTCGTGCCCCAACTAAAACCCAGCGTAGCCAAATAAATTAAAAAAAAAAAAATCTATAAACAATAAGATACAGGGGCATGGTAAGAGAGAGCATTTTAGGTTGGGATTTCAGAAGAAGCCAGAATGTCTGTGTTTGAATCCTCTTCTGTCACTTATTAGCTGTGATCTATGGCCAGTCACTTAAGCTCTTGGTGTCTGCCTCTACATCAAAAAAAAAATAGGAGAGAAATAGGACAGCAGTAGTACTTATCTCCCAACGTTGTTACAAGGAGTGAATGAGTAAATGTGTAAAGCACTCAGAACAAACGGCACCTGACAAAAAGAGGTGGCTGAATAAGCTTATTGTTATATATATTACTATTGTAAAGCCCACCTATTAAAAAGTACTTGAACACATTTATATACTCTGACCTAGCATGGCAAATCATTTACCTTAATGAGACCATCTCCTTGGGCAAAGCATGGGTCCTGCACAAAATCAAGCACCTGAAGTGTCAGCTGATGCCACAACCTGAAAAACACAAGGCTCTTAAGACCTATAACCTAGCATCAGTCACAGACATCTTCACCCTTGATGGTCCTATCAAATAACAAATACTAACCAGTCTCTACTGTGTAATACAAGAATGCTAAAGCAGATGCTTTTTAAAGCTGAGTTCTTTCCCTGGCTCTGCTACTCAATGGTTATGTCACCTTGAGATCACTTAACCTCTCTAAGACTCAGTTTCCTCAGCTATAAATGGAGAACACCTTTCCAGACTACCTCAAAGGGTTATTGAGAGGCTTGACTGGAAACAAGAACTCTGGGATCATACATACCTAATTTGAAATCCTGGCTCTTCTACCTATTAGTTAAGTATCTCAGGGAAGGAGCTTAAACTGAGCTTCAGCTTCCTCATCTTTAAACAGGATGAAGGACTGAATGAGCTAATACAGAAAGCCTCTAGAACAATGACATAGCACATTTGAAACCAAAGGCTAATTTCTAAGGGTGCAAATAAAATGCTCTGAAAAATACAAAGTACTACACACGCAATTATTTGCCAAAAACTAAGAATTTTCTCTCAAAAACTGCTAATAGCAGAAGGCTGCTGAACATCATGAAAACACATACTGAACGTCCATGTGAGAGGCACTTCGCTAAAGGCTAGGGCTCTTAACAGGGAGGTATTACAAGAGGTGTATTTTTCCATGGAACATCACTAAACCAATGCCAGCAACTCATTCTATTCATTTAAAAAGAGGTTATTGCTTAGCAACTGAGAATTTAATTGTTCTGAAATTCACCCTGTTTCTAAGCAAAACCAAACTCTGAGATCTCTCTAGGGGCACAAAGCCCAACATGAAATGCAATAAAAAGTATGGGCCATGGGAGAGGGGAGAAGTGGTTGCACCCCACCGTGTAACCAGAGGCAGAATCAACAGGGGAAAAACCCACAAAACTGCACTGGCCTCTGGTTTATCTGTTCCAGACTGCCGAGAAAGATAACTGTAGGTACAGTGCCACTATGACAAAGCTAAGTACAAGACACCGGTATCTGTAATACAAAATGTATGGCAGCCTGACCCCGAAAGGGTGTTTTGCTTGTTTGACTGGAATCAAGAGCTAAAATCACAGCCCTGAACCGTTTTCGTTAAGACCAGAAGGAAGGGGAGTTTCGAAGCCTCAGTCACAGCCCCTCGGTCTGGAAGGCAGTGAACCCTAGATCCCAAAACCCAGCCTACGGCTCTCCTCCTCGGTCCTTGCGGGATGTCACCCCTCTCCCTCGTCGGCCCTGCCTTCCGGGTTCCTCAGCGCACCTCCTCGGTCTAGCCTGTCCCCACTCTCTCCACACGGGTCTGAGCGCCCTCAGTCCATCAAGGTCCCGGCCCCCCCCCCCGTCCCCACTCCGTGTCGCTCTCCTATCGCAGGACGCCCGGGTCCCCTTGGCTCGGCGCTCACTTCTTCGTGTAGAGCTCCTCCAGACGGTGCCACACGGCGGCCTGGCCGGGCCCGGAGCTCTGGCTCTGCTGTAAGAAGCCGGGTACGTCCTTCATGACGGGAGGAAGACCCCGGGACAGCGGTACTGCGGAGACGGCCGGGCCGCGGGGTAGGGCTGCCAGAAGTGCTCACTCACTTCCGGCGCCGCGTCGCGCGGGGCAGGCCGGGAACGCCATACGCGACGTGGGGCGCCCGCTGGTTGTCATGGTAACCGCGCCTAGTTCCTTCGGGCAGAGTTCTCCTCAGGGTTTGTACCGGAATCCCCTGGCAGCTGGCCGTGCTACTGTGGCGTTGAAGAGTACGGGCGCCTGGGTCGAACCAGCCATCGACTGGCTGTGTGGCCTCGGCCTTTGTGACCCAATGTTCCCGATTCAAGTGGGATGATAACAATACTACCTTCCTAGTAGTGGCTTGCGAGGACTAAGTGTAAATATGATGCCTGTCCATAGAAAGCACTCCCGAAGTGTTAGTTACCATCGCCATCTCAACTGAAAAAAGGCGGGAGCGAGGGTAGAGAAATGCAGGTTCCTGGTTTGGTCTTGGGTACCAGAGGAGGGAGATCATCAGACAAGGAAAGCGGCCCCACCTTGCGTCCACCTCCACCTGGGCTGCCGGGGCCGGGAAAGAGAGCGCGAGGCTGTGGTAAAGGCTTGCGGGGGCGGAGCGAGGGCGCACCGAGAGGGGCAGGGCGCGCTGGAGGCGGGGAAAGAGAGCGCAAGGGTGTGGTAAGGACGCGCTGGGGCGGGGCAAGGGTGCACCGAGAGGGGCGGGGCGCGCTGGGGGGCGGGGAAAGAGAGCGCAAGGGTGTGGTAAGGGCTTGCGGGGGCGGGGCGAGGGTGCACCGAGAGGGGCGGGGCGCGCTGGGGGGCGGGGAAAGAGGGCGCAAGGGTGTGGTAAGGACGCGCTGGGGCGGGGCGAGGGTGCCCCGAGAGGGGCGGGGCGCGCTGGGGGGCGGGGAAAGAGGGCGCAAGGGTGTGGTAAGGACGCGCTGGGGCGGGGCGAGGGTGCCCCGAGAGGGGCGGGGCGCGCTGGGGGGCGGGGAAAGAGAGCGCAAGGGTGTGGTAAGGGCTTGCGGGGGCGGGGCGAGGGTGCACCGAGAGGGGCGGGGCGCGCTGGGGGGCGGGGAAAGAGCGCAAGGGTGTGGTAAGGGCTTGCGGGGGCGGGGCGAGGGTGCACGGAGAGGGGCGGGGCGCGCTGGAGGCGGGGAAAGAGAGCGCGAGGGTGTGATAAGGGCTTGCAGGGGAGGGACTTTCGGGTGCGGGGCGCGCTCGGGGGCGGAGCGCGCACGTGACCCCTGGGCACCTGACGCTGCGGGCTGCGGAGGAACATGGCGTTGTGGGCTTGTTCAGTTGTTCCCGCCCTCAGGCTTTGGGGCCTGGGAGGTGCGCGGCCCTGGACCCGCCGGCCTCGGTTTGTTCCGGGTGGCGGCGGCGGGGGTGGTGGCGGCGGGGGTGGCGGGCGGGGCCCAGGGCGGAGACTGATCCCCTCTGGCGAGCGGGGGAGTCAGGCTTACCCCTGCGTGGTCGGCGGGACGATTGGAGGACCTGAAAATGGCAGGTCCCTGCTCACGCGGCTCTGAAGGGTGTTCCGGAGACACCCATGGCATTGGTTTCTCGTTTCTTCCCGGGGTATTTTGGGCGTGTATAAGCAACATTACTTGTTCATTCTTGACATCCCGCCCCCTTTTTAGTTAGATTCTATTCTGTACCTGTCCTTTTTTACTTAACATGTCTTGGAGTTACTTCCATTCTAAACATAAATGTTTTCTGAGTCTTTTATACTAATCTGTAGAATTCCATTATATGGATGTTTCATACTTTAACCAGTATCTTGTTGAAATAGGTTCTAATCTTTAGTTATTACAGATAATACTGTGTTGAATAACCTTGTTTGTACCTCACTTTTTGGATAAATTTCTAGTAGTGGAACTCCTGCGTCTACTTTTTATTGCCCCACATAAAGGTCGTGCAGTTAATACTCCCACCAGCGTATGTTCATACCCCTACACAGGTTCATACACAATAATTGCACATTTTGAGTCCTTGTCTAGGAACTGAACCTACAAGTGGAAAAATCTTAAGGCCCATAGTTGCTAATCAGAGTAGTTAGGAAACTAACTTAAATGCCCACTAATGGTCAAGTGTTTACGTAAATAACGGTACGTTCATTTAATGCCTTCTTACACAACTACCAAAAATATCGAAGAGTTTAATAAAGAAATACCAAGGAGGAGTCTTTCTTTCATCCAAGAAACTTTTAATTGGACTCATTATCTACCAGACTGTTCTAGATGCGAGGATGGAGCAGGGGTCAGACAAACTGTTGCCTCCATGGAGCTTATTCCAGTTTCAGAATCTGCAGGCAGTTGTGTGTGTGGGGCATGGCTAAATAGTGACCTGGTCTACCAGGTGCTGATCAGGAGACCGCCATCATTCAGTAAATCCGGCTCCCACTCCTCCCACCCCGCTGCCCCCGCCATCAAGCAGAAGGCTTGAGGGTGCCTGTGCGGAGCAGTCCGTTTGCATAGGCTGTCTACACGTTGGAATTTGTGCCTTTCCAGTTTGTATTTTAGGGCTCTTATAAGAAATTGTCCTTTGTTTCCCTTTCCTAGTTAGCATCCATGCATGCCCCTCAGAGTACCCCTACTCCCAGTAGATCTCATTCCATGTAGCATAATATACTTTAAGTCATTCAGCATATTCTAGACATTCGGTAAAATTCTGCCATGTGTTTTTCAGTGACAGACGTTTTACTTATGTAGATGAGAAATACCCATCAAGTACCCTGAGTAATACCTTGCACCCAAGTAGGCACTCAACAATGGTAATGACTTCTACAACATGGGTATTTTTTCAACACCAGCAAGCAGCTCTCCACTTTTCCACAGACACCGACCGGGTGTCAAATTTAACTGAATTCTGGCTCTGTCAGCCTGGAGATAGCACCAGCTTCCACAGGTTAAGGGCTCAGTCCCACAAGACTGACACCACTTCAGCTGCCAATGCAGGTTCACCTGTCCTTCTGACGAACTGACTGCAAATCGGAGGTTCCCACGACCCCCTCCTCTGGCTGGATTCACTTGCTAGAGTGGCTCACAGAATTCAGGAAACCAGTTTACTTACTAGATCGCGGGTTTATTATAAGGGATATTAAAGGATATGAATGAACAGCCAGATGAAGAGACATGTATATAGGGCGAGGTTTGGAAGGGTTCTCAATACAGGAGCTTCTGTCCCTGTGGAGTTCAGGGCCTGGCACCTGGAAGTTTTCTGGTTCACCGACCTGGCAGCTCTCTGAACCCCCTCCTTTTGGGTTTCCATGGAGGCTCCAACCCTCTAATTGTGGTCGGTTCCCCTGGCAACAATATCCCCATCCTTAGGGGATTTCCAATAGTCACCTCATTAACATAAACTCAGTGTAGGTGTAAGAGGCTTGTTATGAATAACAAGACACCCATTTCACCTTCACGGCTCTGAAGTGATTTTAGGAACTGAGGCCAAAAGACCAAATATTGTAACAAAAGATGCTCCCATTGCTCTTAGGAAATTCAGAGGGTTCTGGGACAGAGACCAAAATATATATTTATTATAACTCACAGTATCGCAACTTCCCTCTCATTCCTTTTGTATTTCTCATAATAATTTGCATTTAGGAGGAGCTCAGTAAATGTTTGGGTGAGGACCTTAGGTGAATAGATGTTGTTGATGCTGTGTGCAGGGGGGCATTTAATAGCTGTAGTTGGAGCCAGAACCTTCTCTTTCCTTCCTAACCATCTGACTGGTTTTCATTGGAAAACCCCCTTTGGAGATTTCATTGACTTGCACTCAGAAGAGCTGCCTTGACAGGTGCTTTTATGCAAGTCTTTGATGCAGCAGAACTTTCTTCAGAATCTAGGGGCATCTCTGCAAGAGCCTGGGGAGGAGTGGGGAAGCATTGTTTTCCCTGCTGCATGTATTTCCTGTACTTGCTGCTGGGAGGTTTACAGCTATGGATTTTTTTCAGAAGACTGTAGGAATCGTCTCTGGCTCCCTTGCTTTTAGCTTCAGCAGCTGAGGCTCAGGGTGCTTGAGTGACTTGATGAGACAGGCGGTGAGCTAGGGCTCTGACGCTCCTTTTGGTGCCCTCGGCCCTGCCTTCCCTCGCCACGTTCGTCTTTCTCATTACACACCTTTCTGAGGTCTGTTCTTTGGAAAAGCAAGATGGTGCTTTGTGTGTCCGGAGAGGCACCACAAATGGACTGAGTGACCAGCAAGCCCCCGAGTGGCGCTGTCATTTACCCCAGAGCGGAGTGTGGGAGTGCAGGAAGGGAAGGGGTGCCAGGCACCCGAAAGGGAGGAGGGGGAGCCAGTACTGTCACCTTTCAGGGGCGGGCGAAGTGACTTCTCACTGGGTTCAGCAGTGGCTTCGTGAAGGAGGTGGCCTTGACTCTGGGAGACTGTGGACATGCTGAGGTGGGAAAAGGCCTTTTCAGGCAAAGGAGCTGGGTTTAGGGTGTACACAAGAACCAGGAAAGGAGGGGTCTGTGAGAGGGGTAGCGGGGTTGAGGCCATCACTGGGGCGGGGTGTGTTGTGCTAAGATGTTAGGGCGCTCTGGGGGGCAGAGGGCGTCCGGGAAAGCCTCACCAGCAGTGTGTAAGCAGGTGGGTCTGTGCAGATTTTGCAGGAACAAGAGAAAAACCAAAGACAGAGCAAACAAGGGAGTGAGTTGGGGTCACACTCCTGGCAGATAAGCTCTGGATTGTCCTGACCTGTATCTAAAGATGTGCTTTTAGGGTGCATATTTCTTGCTCGTATCACAAATGAGTAAAAGAAATACTCTGTTTCCTGTTTTTATGTCTGTATTCACTTTAGATTTATCAATCATTTGGGGAGGGTTGTCATTTCCGTTTGTTTAATCTCTTTTCCTGTCAGGGTGGAGGGGTCTACACCGAGGGCGATGTCCTGGAGGCGGGTCATCAGGCCCTCCTCCTGGAGGACGCGTGTGGTAGCTGCCAGCCCTTGGGGCGTGAGGAAGGTGCCCCGTGTGGTGGGGCTGGCCGTCTTGAACTCTGGGCGAGCTGCCAGAATGATACCAGGAGGTGATGAAGTTGTACAGCTCAGGCAGCTGCCAGATGAGAGCCCTGAGAGCAGATCAGTAAACCCAGAAGGCCTTCAGGCCCACACTCGGCTCCAGCCTGCGCGCCCCCAGTGGCTGCCGACTTGCTTCAGTGGGACGTTTTCCAGGTGCCGCTCCAGGCTCTATGCTGGCTGTGTTGCCCTTGTCTTCTTCCTGGTGCTTTCCTGCGTTTGGAGTCACTTACCGAGTCCTGATGCCTGTCCGAAGCCTGTGATTTGTTTATTGTGTGTCTTGCTCTCTTTTCTTGTGGAAGACCATCTCATACTCCTAACAGTTAAACTTGTTGTGAGTGTCTCAGCTCCTGGTTTCTGGAGATGACCCGAGAAGCCTTCTAGAGTCTTGCAGGGAGACCCCCGAGGTCCAGTATGCCCACTGCCTTGCCTGGGTTATGTGATTTGTCTGGCTGCCATGTACTATGAACAGCCTCCTGAATAGCTGCGAACGTTGAAGTCTCTGCAGCAGTTTGAATCCCTCACTGTTAGGATATGAATGTTCGTTTTTGGAATGGTCTCTTGAACCCACTTATCATCCTGGTAATATTTGGTGTAAGGTCGGAGACGTTTAACTTTCTTTAAATGTCACTGAGTATTTGTCACATCCCAGGTATGTTAGGGCGTATGGCTCTGCAGAGAGTGTCCCCCGAGACCCCGGCTCCAGCTTGAGCCTTCAGCGCTAGCTAGCCTTCGATAACAGGAACTGTGAAATGATACTTTCCTTATTTGCACAGTTCCCGCTAACCTGAAATACGTCTTGATTTCTGAGTTTGTATTTTATCCGTGATAAGAAAGGTGGTCGTTCGGGGGCAGCAGGGAGGTGTGTGGTCATTCTCAGTGGCGGGTCTGCGGGAGGGGGACACTGCTTGCTAGCATGGACTGGGTTCTCATCGGTTACCTGGCTGCTGTCCTTTTCCTGTCAGTATTGCAGGTGCAGGAAGGCCCATATCTTTTTCTGCCGGTGCCTCAAGTGTCTCTGGAAGTGGAGGCCACAGTCCGAAGTTTCTCCTGCAGGACGTTGCCGAGCTGATTAAAACCGGAGCCTGCCAGAGGGTGGTGGTCATGGTGGGGGCCGGCATCAGCACACCCAGCGGCGTCCCGGACTTCAGGTGCCCGTGCAGTCCCCGTGCCCCTCCCTGGCTGCCTGGGGCTCACTCCACTTCCCGGCTCTCTCCTGAAGGGCTCAGAGCCTCTTGCTTCTCTCTGCAGATCTCCAGGGACCGGCTACTACAGCAACCTCCAGCAGTACAAGATCCCCTACCCCGAGGCCATTTTTGAGCTCTCATTTTTCTTTCGCGATCCCAAGCCGTTTTTCACTTTTGCCAAGGAGCTGTACCCTGGGAACTATAGGCCTAATGCCACTCACTACTTCCTGCGACTGCTCCATGACAAGGGGCTGCTTCTGCGGCTGTACACACAGAACATCGACGGGCTTGAGAGAGGTGAGACCTCCGTCCCGTCTCACATCTTCTCGCTCTTGCAGGGAAGGCTCACGTGCCTGTTTCTAGGTAGGGCTGAGGCCTAGTGCTTATTCCCCATCCTTGTGACTGATTTTGAGCCAAAGAGTTTTGCCTTTGTCCCCCCAAAAAACTGTCCTCTGTGTGTTTAAGTATCACTGTTGGGACCTCATTGTGGACCCATTTTCCGGGCTGTGAGTTTGGGATAGAACTAAAGTTGACATTGGGAGCTTCTGAGCCGATGATTTCTTTTCTCTTTATATGTATATATTTTCAAATGTTGATTTATTTATTTATTTGGCTGCATCAGGTCTTAGTTGCGGCACGCAGGATCTTTGTTGCGGTGCGTGGGCTTCTCTCTAGTTGTGGCGCACGGGCTCCAGAGCACGTGGCCTCAGTAGTTGCGCTACACAGGCTCTCTAGTCGTGGCACGTGGGCTTAGTTGCCCCGCGGCATGTGGGATATTCGGTCCCCGACCAGGGATCAAACAACCCACGTCCTCTGCATTGGAAGGTGGATTCTTAACCACTGGACCACAAGTGAAGTCCCCTGATGATTTCTTTTTTAAAGTTTTCATTACGGGATTTTCTGAGCACACAAAAGTGAAGAGAAGAATGTAATGAATCCTCATGTTCTCGTCACCTCGTCCTGGCTGGTCCTGTTTAATCTGTGTCCTACCCCCACCTTCTCTCTCACCCCCAGCTATTATGAAGCAGATCCCTCTCGTCATAAATTTAATACATAAATCCAGCAATGGATATCTTTAGAGGAGAAAGACTTTTAAAACACAACCGTGATATCATTATCACACAAAGGAATCACTAATAATTCCTTAAGATCATCAGACTCAGCGTGTGGTGATTTCTTGACTGTCTTGGTGGTGGCCACAACCAGTGATTCATGGGTCATACTGTCATACTGACCTCTGGCCGTGCACCCTAGAGAAGCAGTTGCTGGGGCCTCTTCTTACGTGCAGTGACGCTGACAGGCAGCTCTCAGCAAGCCAGCAGCAGCTCAGCCAGGCTGTGGATGTGTTGTGATTTGAAAAATGGAGTTCTCTCGACTCCAGGAAAATGTTTCTTTGCTAGAAGGACTCTACAGCTTGGAACCACATAGGCAGCAGCGAATACCCCGTGGGGACAATCTCTCTCCTGGAGTTGCAGCAGGGCGGGCCTTGTGGGAAGGCGGGAGTGTGTGGCTGTGAGCCTCGGCGTATGTACAGTGAGGACAGTGGGAAACCACTGCAGCTAGGACCAGGTCTGTGTACCCACAGCCTTCCAAAGCTGGTGGTGATAACAAAAACTTCATGATAAGTTACCTTTTGTCTGTTTTTCTACAGGTTTTTGGACATGTATTTATAGTATTTTCTCACTTTTACTCAGTGTGTGTAGCATAGAAAATGTCTTTCTTAGTATTGGGTGTAATTTTATCTGGACTTAATCAAATGTTTTTTCCACTGTGTTTTCACAGGCTTTGTTTTACCTGTGATTCGGCTCCATGTTGGAGCCTCACCCCTGAGCTTATTCTGATCAGTGGGGTTTCGTTTGTAGGTGACAGAGGCGGGGACATCAGGCTTTCAAGTCACACCAAGGGCTGTGACTCCTGGAGGACCTGCTGAGCCCAGAGGTTACACTAAGGGGCTTGCGCCCAAGCTGGGGGCAGCAGCACTTAGCTTTGGTTTGAATTTCAGCGTCTGGCATCCCTGCCTCAAAGCTCGTTGAAGCTCACGGATCCTTTGCCTCTGCCACCTGCACCGTCTGCCGAAGACCCTTCCCAGGGGAGGACTTTTGGGTGAGTTGTCACACTGACAGTTCTGTCCCTTCTGCCTTTCTCACTGGGAGTAAGCTGGAGAAGTGGTGTTTCATAAGCATCATGTCGGTAGGACAACAGAACAGTAATACTATGAAAATGTTTTCATTTTTAAATTAGAAAAGTAATATGTACTTGTAAAAAATTAAGGCAATACGAACAACAAGGATTTACCGTAGCATAGGGAACGTACATTCAATAGCTTTAATAACCTATAAGGGAAAAGAATAAAAAAAGAATATGTATACATACATATATATATATACATGTATAACCGAATCACTTTGCTGTACACCTGAAACTAACACAATATTGTAAACCAACTGTACTTCAATTTTTTAAAAATGTGCAAGTCCTAACTCCCAGTACCTGTAAATATAAACTTATTGGGCCATAGGCTCTTTGCAGATTTTAAAAAAAAATAAGGCAATAGAGAAATATGTAGGGAAAAATGAATCTGCTTTCATCCAGTTCCTGTAGCCCGCTTTTAACAGTTTGGTGTATGATGTTCCAGGCCTTAAAAAAAGAAAAATATGTATATACAAACATACATGCACATTTCTGGGTACTTACACCCACACACAGTTACAATTTTTTTTCATTAATGGGATCATTAAGATTAATGTTGTGCAACATGCTTTGTCACTGAGCAAAATTTCATGGATATTTTGTGTCAATAACTACAGCTCTACTTACTGTTTTTAGTAACTATAGAGCATTCCGTTTAGCAATTCACCTGTTGTGGGATATTTTATGATGTTTGTGATTTTTTACTATTAAAAATAATACAGTAACGATACCCATGTTTACACCTCTGTGTACTTCTGGGAATATTTGGGAATAGAATGGTTTTTTTTTTTTTAAATTTTGTTGAAGTATAATTCCTTTACAATGTTGTGTTTAATTTCTGCTGTACAGCAGAGTGACCAGTTATACATATATATATTCTTTTTCATATTCTTTTCCATTATGGTTTATCACAGGATATTGAATATAGTTCCCTGTGCTATACTGTAGGCCCTTGTAGTTTATCCATCCTATATATAATAGTTTGCATTTGCTAATCCCACACTCCCAGTCCATCCCTCCCACACCTCCCTACCCCTTGGCAACCACAAGTCTGTTCTCTATGTCTGTGAGTCTGTTTCTGTTTCGTAGATATGTTCATTTGTGTGGTATTTTAGATTCCACGTATAAGTGATATCCTGTGATATTTGTCTTTCTCTTTCTGACTTACTTTGCTTAGTATGATCATCTCTAGGTCTATCCATGTGGCTGCAAATGGCATTATTTCAGTCTTTTAAATGGCTGAGTAACATTCCATTGTATATATCTATATACACCACATCTTCTTTATCCTAGAATGGGTTTTTTTTAAACATTTTAATTTTATTTTATTTATTTATTTTTAAAAATTATTTATTTATTTATTTATTTGGCTGCGTCGGGTCTTAGCTGTGGCACGCGGGCTCTTTATTGTGGCATGGGAGCGTCTCTCTAGTTGTGGTGTGTGGGCTCTAGAGTGCGCGGGCTCAGTAGTTGTGGCACGCAGGCATGTGGGATCTTAGTTCCCCAAACAGGGATCAAACCCACATCCCCTGCATTGGAAGGTGGATTGTTTTTGGTGGGGGCATATAGTTGTTTTACAGTGTTGTGTTAGTTTCTACTGTACAGCAAAGTGGAGTTCCCTGTGCTATACAGCAGGTTCTCGTTAGTTATCTATTTTATCCACATCAGTGTATACATGTCAATCCCAGTCTCCCAATTCATCCCACCACCACCACCACCTCTGCCTTGGTGTCCATACGTTTGTTCTCTACGTCTGTGTCTCTATTTCTGCCTTGCAAACTGGTTCATCTGTACCATTTTTCTAGGTTCCACATATATGCGTTAACATATGATATTTGTTTTTCTTTTTCTGACTTCCTTCACTCTGTATGACAGTCTCTAAGTCCATCCACATCTCTACAAATGACCCAATTTCGTTCCTTTTTACGGCTGAGTAATATTGCATTGTATATATGTACCACATCTTCTTTATCCATTTGTCTGTTGATGGACATTTAGGTTGCTTCCATGTCCTGGCTATTGTAAATAGTGCTGCAGTGAACATTGGGGTACACATATTTTTTTGAATTATGGTTTTCTCTGGGTATATGCCCAGTAGTGGGATTGCTGGGTCATATGGTAGTTCTATTTTTAGTTTTTTAAGGAACCTCCATACTGTTCTCCATAGTGGCTGTATCAATTTACATTCCCACCAACAGTGCAAGAGGGTTCCCTTTTCTCCACACCTTCTCCATCATTTATTGTTTGTAGATTTTTTGATGATGGCTATTCTGACTGGTGTGAGGTGATACCTCCTTGTAGTTTTGATTTGCGTTTCTCTCATAATTAGTGATGTTGAGCATCTTTTCATGTGCCTCTTGGCCATCTGTATGTCTTCTTTGGAGAAATATATATTTAGGTCAGGTCTTCCGCCCATTTTTGGATTGGGTTGTTTGTTTTTTTGATATTGAGTTGCATGAGCTCTTTGTATATTTTGGAGATTAATCCTTTGTCTGTTGATTTGTTTGCAAATATTCTCTCCCATTCTGAGGCTTGTCTTTTCGTCTTGTTTATGGTTTCCTTTGCTGTGCAAAAGCTTTTAAGTTTCATTAGGTCCCATTTGTTTATTTTTGTTTTTGTTTCCATTATTCTAGGAGGTGGGTCAAAAAAGATCTTGCTGTGATTTATGTCAAAGAGTGTTCTGCCTATGTTTTCCGCTAAGAGTTTTATAGTGTCCAGTCTTACATTTAGGTCTTTAATCCATTTTGAGTTTATTTTTGTGTATGGTGTTAGGGAGTGTTCTAATTTCATTCTTTTACGTGTAGCTGTCCAGTTTTCCCAGCACTACTTATTGAAGAGACTGTCTTTTCTCCGTTGTATATTCTTGTGGAAGGTGGATTCTTAACCACTGGACCACTGGGGAAGTCCCTAGAATGGGTTTTTTTTTTTTTAAATTTATTTATGGCTGTGTTGGGTCTTCGCCTCTGTGCGGGGGCTCTCTCCAGCCACGGCAAGCGGGGGCCACTCTTCATTGTGGTGCGCGGGCCTCTCATTATCGCGGCCTCCCTTGTTGCGGAGCACAGGCTCCAGACGCGCAGGCTCAGTAATTGTGGCTCACGGGCCTAGTTGCTCTGCGGCATGTGGGATCCTCCCAGACCAGGGCTCGAACCCGTGTCCCCTGCATTGGCAGGCAGACTCTCAGCCACTGCGCCACCAGGGAAGCCCTAGAATGGGTTTTTTAAAGTAGAGTAAGATAGAGTGGAAAATCTTAAATAAAGATGAAATTCTGAAATATCGACGTGGCAGAGGATCCTGTCTTTTATTTTTTATTGAGGTGAAATTCACATAACATAAAATTAACCATTTTAAAGTGTACAGTTTATTGGTATTTAGTACATTCACTGTGTTGTGCAACTGCCATCTCTATCTAATTCCAAAATATTTTCGTCACCCCAAAGGAAAACCCTGTATCCACTAATCAGTCAACCCTATTCCCTTCCTGCCCCCAACCCTTAGCAACCACTGATTTTAAAAAAAATTCTATTGGAGTGTAGTTGATTTACAGTGTTGTGTTAGTTTCAGGTGTACAGCAAAGTGATTCAGTTATACATATACATATATTCATTCTTTTTCAGATTCTTTTCCCATATAGGTTATTACAGAATATTGAGTAGAGTTCCCTGTGCTATACAGTAGGTCCTTGTTGGTATATAGTAGTGTGTATATGTTAATCCCAGGCTCCTAATTTATCCCTCCCTACCATGTTTCCCCTTTGGTAACCATAAGTTTGTTTTTGAAATCTGTGAGTCTGTTTCTGTTTTGTAAATAAGTTCGTTTGTATCATTAAAAAAAAATTAGATTCCACATATGAGTGATATCATATATATGTCTTTCTCTGTCTGACTTCCTTCACTTAGTATGGTAATCTCTAGGTCCATCCATGTTGCTGCAAATGGCATTATTTTGTTATTTTTTATGGCTGAGTAATATTCCATTGTGTATATGTACCACATCTTCTTTATCCATTCCCCTGCTGATGGACATTTAGGTTGGCAATCACGGATCTTTTTGTTGTCTCCATAGTTTTGCCCTTTCCAGAATGTCACAGAGCTGGAATCATACAATATGCAGCCTTTTCTCACTGGCTTCTTTCACTTAACATTATGTATTTAAGGTTCCTCCATGTCTTTTCATGGCCTGATAAGCACTTTCTTTTTTTTTTTTTAGGCTAATATTCCATTTGCTGGATGTAACACAGTTTGTTTATCCATTCACCTACTAAAGGACATCTTGATTGCTTCCAAGTTTTGGCAATTATGAATAAAGTTGCTCTAAACATCCATGTGCAGGTTTTTATGTGGACATAAGTTCTCAGTTCCTTTGGGTAAATACCAAGGAGCGTGATTGCTGAATCCTATGGTAAGACTATGTTTAGTTTGTTCTTCCAGAGCGGCTGCCCCCTTTTGCATTCCCAGCAGCAGTGAATGTGAGTTCCTGTTGCTCCACATCCTCATAAGCACTTGGTGTTGTCAGTGTTCTGATTTTGGCTGTTCTTAATAGGTGTGGAGTGGAATATCATTGTTTAATTTGCAATTTCCTAGTGACATATGATGTTGAACTTGTTTCATATGCTCATTTACCATCTGTATATCTTCTTTGGTGAGGTCTTGGGCTCATTTTTTAACTGGGTTGCCCATTTTCTTATTGTTGAATTTTAAGAATTCTTTGTGCATTTTGGATAACCCTTCTTTATGAGATGTGTCTTTTGCATGTTTTCTCCCAGTCTGTGACTTGTCATCTCATCCTCTTGACATTGTCTTTCACAGGGGAGAAGTTTTTAATTTTAATGAAGCCTGACTTACCATATTTATCTTTCATCGATCATCTTTTTCCAGATTGTGTTGGCTATTCTGAGTCTTTTGCTTTCCATATCAACTTTAGAATCAGTCTGTTGCTATCTATTCTCTGCATATTTTAAAAAACTTTTCTCTTTGGAGTTTTGCACTTTACTATGGTATGTCTCCATATGGATTTCCTTTTATTTATTCTGCTTAAAAATTGTAGCGCTTTCTGAATCTGAGGTTTGATATCTTTCATTTTTGCTGAAAAATCCTCAGTCATGATCCCTTCAGACAGTGACTGCCCCACCGTGTCCTGTCCTCTCTCTGTGGACCTTGGGTTAAACATCTCTGAGACTGGTTCACACTGTCCGCAGCCCTTGGCGGCTCTTCTCTGCATCCCATCTTGCTCCTCTTTGTGCTGCATTCTGAGTTTTTCTCCTGATCTACTTTCCAGTTTATCGATATTCTATTCTGTCATAGAGGATAAAGCCCTTCCACTGAGCTTTAATTTTCGATACTCTACTTTTTATTACTGGAAGTTCTATCTGGTTCTTTTTCAAATCCACGACATTATTTTGTATAGCTTTCTATCTCCAATAGATATTTCAAGCCTGTCTTTTAAAAAATTTACACATACTAGAGTTTTTAATCTGTATCTGCTAATATCTGAAGTCCTTGACTAGTCCATTTCTTTTGTCTGTTGTTTCTGCTGGTCCTTACTGGGTTCAGCCTGCAAAAACAAATCCCAGTAGCTGTAAAGGTTTATCTTAGAAGCCAGGTGTCTTTTTCCTTAGTTTCCTCCTCTAATGTCTAGCCCAAGCATGAATCCAAGTGTAGCAGGATATAATAATAGCTTACATCTGCTTCACCTTGGCCTGCAAGGAGGAGGTCTGTGGAAAATGTTGTGACTCATAACTCCAGCCAGTGAGTTGAAGCCGACCTGAATGTCTTCAGGGCTAAGGTGATGATGTCAGGATCACTTCAGCTAAAATCAGGGACAAATTTATACTGTCATTTTCATTGGATAATGCCTGTTGTAGGCCAAATGCCTACAGAGTACTTCTGAGGACTATATAATCAGTACAGTTGACCTTTGAACACGGGTTTGAACTGTGTGGGTCCACTCATATGTGGATTTTTTTTCAATAAATGTGTACTCCAGGACTACTTGATCCATGGTTGGTTGAATCACAGATGCGGAACCACAGATACCGAGGAACCATCTGTACACAGGGCTGACTCTAAGTTCTGTATAGATTTTCAGTTGTGCGGAGGGTTGGTGCCCCTGACCCCTGTGTTCCAAGGTCAGCTGTGTTTCCTCAGCACCCGCATATCTCTGATAAGCACCCCAGGTGCAGAGCGTAGTGTTCAATGTGTTGGATATCGTATGGTGTCCAGGATCTGCTTTCAAATGCTGCAACCTCCCCAAATTCTGGGGTGCTATGTGAAACTGGCGGAGTGTCAATAATTGCTGAAGCTGGGTTCATTATATACAGGGGGCTTCACTGTACTACTGTCTCAGCTGTGGAATGTTTGACAGTTTCTCAATAAGAAGTTGTTTTTGCCTTTTCCTTTTGAAGTGTGTTGTGACAGCTTCCTTGGGCCCACTTTCTCTCTGTGTCACCCCAGGCCGACGTGATGGTGGACAGGGTCCCACGCTGCCCGGTCTGCACTGGCGTCGTGAAGCCCGACATCGTGTTCTTTGGGGAGATGCTGCCCCACAGGTTCCTGCTGCATCTGGCTGACCTCCCCGCGGCGGACCTGCTGCTCATCCTTGGGACCTCTCTGGAGGTTTGTCAGCAGGCCTTGTGGTGCACAGACGTGGCGAGGAGGCTGGCGGGACGAGGCAGAGGAGGTGGGGCTGGTGGGACAGACACTCTGGGGCCACACCTTTGGAAGATGGGTGGATTCAGCATGCGAGGAGGCAGAGGTGTTCCAGGCCTAGCGTGGGGAGCAGGGAAACGCTCAGTGTTGGGGTGTCCAGAGTGCAGGCGGGCACGGTGCGCAAGGGGAGGTGTGCAGAGGGCAGGCGGGCACGGTGCGCAAGGGGAGGTGTCCAGAGTGCAGGCGGGCACGATGCGCAAGGGGAGGTGTGCAGAGTGCAGGCGGGCACGGTGCGCAAGGGGAGGTGTCCAGAGGGCAGGCGGGCACGGTGCGCAAGGGGAGGTGTCCAGAGTGCAGGCGGGCACGGTGCGCAAGGGGAGGTGTCCAGAGTGCAGGCGGGCACGATGCGCAAGGGGAGGTGTGCAGAGGGCAGGCGGGCACGGTGCGCAAGGGGAGGTGTCCAGAGGGCAGGCGGGCACGGTGCGCAAGGGGAGGTGTCCAGAGGGCAGGCGGGCACGGTGCGCAAGGGGAGGTGTGCAGAGGGCAGGCGGGCACGGTGCGCAAGGGGAGGTGTGCAGAGGGCAGGCGGGCACGGTGCGCAAGGGGAGGTGTCCAGAGGGCAGGCGGGCACGGTGCGCAAGGGGAGGTGTCCAGAGGGCAGGTGGGCACGGTGCGCAAGGGGAGGTGTCCAGAGGGCAGGCGGGCACGATGAGCAAGGGGAAGGCGTGTGGGAGACGTGAGGCGGGAGCAGGTCTCCCAGATCGTATCACCGAGACCGACCTTGTGTAGAAGCAGTGAAACCAGGGATGTAGCTGGTCGTCCTCGGGGTCAGAGAGACCTGGGGACGGGCTGAAGTGAGCAGATGTCCAGGAGGCTGAGCAGTCAGACTGCGGGGCCGCGAGAGGCGGCAGGGAGGGAACGGCTGGACTCGGGGGCTGGCGTCACTTTGCGGACCGAAGAGAGAGGCGTCTGCCTCTTCGTGGGGTCAGGGCCTTTGCTGGGGAGGAGGAATCTGGATCAGGGATGCGGAGTTCAGTCCTGCACACGTGTGGTTGAGGTGCCTGGGAGATGTGTCTGGATTTGCAGCTCAGGAGACTTCTAAAGGACGTGATGAGACCCTGAAATGGGCTGTGCCTGATTGGATGCAGGCACCAAGGGGCAGCGGGGCCAGAAAGACCTGTGCCTGGGGCCCCAGCCAGTCAGGGGCCCAGAGCTGTGTGTTTTTTCAGTGAACCTGCCTGCTGTGTGCCAGGCCCTGCTGCAGTGTGTGTGTGAGGAACCCCTCAGTGGTGGTCCCTCTGTGAGGCGCCGGGCCCTTGCTCTCAGGGAGCGAGACCAGATAGATGAGCTGTCATGTCACTGGTGAGTGTGGATGAGGAGGGCAGGGAAGATGGTGTGCATGAACTTTAGCAGGGAGGCCCACAGGACCCAGGAGATGTCGGAAGAGAAAGGGGACGTGGATGAGAGGGAGGCTGGGGTCGGGGGGAACAAGGGCATCGAGACCCAGCGGTGGGAGCGCTACTGAAGAAATGACACGGATGCTGGGCTTTCTCCGTATCCGAGGTCTCACTGTCAGTCTGTGCTGTCCCTCCAGGGCTGCAGGGGCTGTGGCAGAGCGGTCCTGAGGCCTGGGGAGGGCGGGCGCTGCGCTCCTCACGTTTGGGCAATTTTTCAGGTGGAACCTTTCGCCAGCTTGTCTGAGGCCGTGCGGAGCTCGGTGCCCCGATTGCTCATCAACCGGGACTTGGTGGGGTCCTTGGCTAGGCATCCTCGGGGCAGGGATGTGGTCCAGCTGGGGGACGTGGTTCACGGTGTGACGAGGCTGGTGGAGCTTCTGGGCTGGACGGAGGAGATGCGGGACCTCATCCAGCGGGAAACTGGAAAGGTAGGGGCCGCTGAGAGTCACGGGAGGGGCCATCTCTTCTGCTCTGGGGTCTGGTCAACCTGGAGTGGCGCCCTCTTTGGCTAAAACAGTAACAGTAATAGGTAATATTGCTGTTAATCCTGTACCAGGCACTGTTTGGCGCCACCTGTGTGCTTATGAATCGGGTGCTGTGATTCTTAATACCTCTGTTTAGAGATGAAGAAACTGATGCTTCGTGCCTGCTGAGGGGCAGAGTGGAGATGAGGGTCTAGGCAGACAGGGCTGTCGTTCTGCAGTCGTCACACTTCAGCTGTCTTCGTACCCTAAACTAAAGGAGACTCCAGGATAAGATGTGATTCTGAAGTTCTCTGAACCTGTGTGGGATGATGCTTTTAGGAGATAATCGGCGTGAGAGGAGTTGACGTATCATCTGCTGAGTGTAGAAAGTCAGAGAGCCTTGCTCTCTCTAGATGTCAAGCCTCCTATAAACAAGTGAAGTTACAGAAAATGCAGTTTCCCACGAGAATCAGTTAGCATGTGTAGCCTTGATGTGAGGGGTTATTTTCTACAGGGGGCAGCATTAAGCATTTGAAGTCCAGCTGTCTCAGAGGATTATTTATGATTACAGCCAGGTATAACACTGCTGAAAGTGGACTTCACCAGAATGCTGTAATTTATGTTCTTGCTGTCTTGGGAAACCTCTCCACCCTTTGGCCGTGACTGCTTCAGGACTCAGGGCCATGAGTCAGCCCTTTCCTCTCACCTCCACTGGCAAAAGCCCCCAGCCTCTGGCTACAGCCTGATTTCTTACCAATCTGAACCAAAGCAAGAAGAATATGAGGCTTTTTAAAGATATAAGACTTTGCAGTTATATTGTTTTCATGATATTAGACATCATTGCCTTTGAATCCAGAGTTTGGCTCTTAGGGATAAGATGTAGGACGGTGCTGTTTCTCATCTCATTATATGGAGGAAATAAAGACCATCAAATGTTAAAGTCACGTTGCTGGGTCACTTAGTGGAAGCAGAGTCCGGCTAACACGGATGCTTACACTTTACACCTCGAGAGGAACCGTAGCCCATGCCTTGCTCACAGGGGAGTAGAGATCTTGGTCAGATCCGCCTGGCAGCTTACACAGGAGCCTTTCTGTGGCTGACTTCCTGCTTCCATATAACAGCAAGACAAAGTCAAGTAGCCTCTGTGGACTTTTGGAATTATAGTCCTATAGGATTTGACCTGTGCTATTTTCTAGTTCCACAGAAATTTGTGTAAAGTTATGATTTTAGGGGTTTACTTATTTTAAAAGAGTTGCTGTCCAAGAATAAACACTAAGGGATGAGCTGAAGTCTGGGTTGGATTACTCTCCCAAGCAGTGAGTGTACTTGAGTACATCTGGACTGGTCACTTGAGCGAGGCCCTCCATTTAGCCACCCAGTTTTGCCCAGCCCTGCTGGCGTCGTCTTAACTTGGCTGAACAGCAGCATTTGCAGACAGAAAAGCTTCCGTTTTAGGAAATAATTCAATTCCAGGCCCTGAGATGTGCCCAGGTATGTTTTCAGATAACCAGTTTCCTCTCTCCTTTGTGTTCCAGACTGATGGTTGGGACAAATTAGGAGAGTGAGGGCTGCTCCTCACACCAGAAATGGCTATACGGGAGTCACTGCCCATTTCTGATGAGCCCTCTGCCTGAAGAACAGCTCGGGCACGTTTACAAATTTTGGCTGAACCAGGACATGCGACCTGAGGCTGCCCCTGGAGTGTTTTCCCAGGTCATGAGAGTCTGTGCACTCAGGGCCACCCCAGCCACAGATGTGCAGGAGCTGCCTGGCCTGACTTTTTGCTGAAGCTCTTAATGCCACAAGCGTTCTTCTGATGGTGAACCTCTTGAACTCAGACAACCTGGAACCCCAGACTGGACTCCATCTGAAGGCCAGGTTCAGCATCTGTCCACTTGGGTCGAGCAGCCCCAGTCACACCCCAAGTGTGGGCCTGGGTCCCAGGTAATGCACTAGGGTTTTCTAGCATGTTGGCCTCTTTAGTAGGTTTATTTGGAGAGATTGTCCTTCATTTCTGGCATGAAGTAAACTGTAATAGAGAAACTGGGCATCCCTTCATTTTTGTCTCCTAAAAGGGAAGATGAACGTGGAAAGGGGAGCTTGGGAGTCTGTGGGTGTCTTTCCTCTACTGAAACAACCCGAGGACTGAGAACATTTGTCCCTGATTCATCTCGGAGATGGGCATAGTGCCCTCTTCCAGCTCAGGTCCACGGGACCTTCAAAGCACCCAGCACCCCTCATGAAGGTCATCCCATCCTGTTCACTCAACCCCGATGCTTTTCACATCAACCCCTAGAAACTCCTCATCTGTTCCAGACCATTCCAGCAGCTTCCTGTCTCTACTCTCCCCCACCAGGCCTTCTTCCAGCAATGCTGCTCTAAGACAGAAGGCATTACTCATTTGGAAACCTTGCCTGGCTCCCTGACCTGTGCTCAGGCCACACTGCTGTTTGGGCAGAGCACAATGTGATCTTCCTGCTTTTGTACAGGCCTCTTCTGGGGTTGCCCCAAGGCCCGGCCCCTGACCCCAGTGCCCCCTCCTTCCTGGCGTCTTGTCTTCCCCACTGGGCCCCTGGGCTGGAGCAGATTTCACTGACAGACCCCCTCAGGAGACCTGGTGGCCTCACTCTTCAAGAACAAGACACGCGTGGTCATCTCGGAAAAGTGCTGGATTGTAAGAAAAACACAATTCTATTTCTACTTAACGTGCCTTTACTTGGTGTCTTGCACATATATTCACACACAAACGTTCTTGCCTGGAACTCTTTATTCCAGAATAATGTTTCCGTGAAGCTCTGTGGTGCATGATAGAAATCTAGACTCACGGTTCAGGAGAGACATTTTCCTTCATGTATTTATGGTTGAAACCAGTGGGAAGGATTGAGACTCAACTGTCACAACCAGAGAACTTGGGCACTGAGCCAGGACCGAGAATGCAAGAGGCTACCAGCCCTGCACTCAGTGGGGACAAAAACAGCAGATCATACCTTGGAAGCGTGTTTCTGGCATGAGCATATAAAGTTCCAGCAGGTTCTTTCCCCTGTGAAATGTGGTGCTTGCCCAGCACCAGCTCTGGGCCTGCACGCCAGCTGTGGATGTGCTGTGTCTGCCTGCGCCCACACTCAGCTCCCGCCCTCCCAAACCCATGTACATTTTGCCTTCAGTTAAGCCCTGCCCTCAGGCACACATAAAAGAAACCACTTCATTTGCGGAAACCAAGGCTGAGTTCCCAGAGTTTGTAGGACAAGACCCTCGCAGCCCTAAAGAGAAGAAAATGGACCAAAGGCAAATCACGAATAGAACTCTGGGAGTAAAGAGAAAAGGGTCTCCAAGTTGGAGGGAGGGATGTGGCTTCTCCAGGTCCTGGCCCCAAGGACTTCTCTGGAAGCAGCACCAGTTCTGAAGGGCAGCAGAAGAGCAGCCGTTCTCAGTCAGGGTCCGAGTCAGGGTCCGAGGAGAGCTGTGCCTCCATGGTCTCGCACATGGCGTCCTGCAGGGATGTGAGCTGACCCCGGGGACTCATCCCCATGGGCTGGATGACTCTGTGCCTGCGGGGAAAAGGCGTGCTAGGGACGGGGAGGGGCCTGGCGGGTGGGGCAGGGGTCCTGCTCACCCCTGGCTGCGACCTTCTGTTCCACCAAGCTGCTCCTGTTTACTGGGGAAGCCTGGGTGGGAACTGTTTCAGTCAGGCCTAAATCCTAACCGCTACCGAAGCTCTGAGACCTTAGGCAGTGTCTTAATTTCTCTGGACCTCAGTTTTCATCAACTGTAAAAATAGACATAATACTGATCTCAGTCCTAACCCCTGGCTAGAGAATTTCCTCCAAGACAGGTGATTTCAAACATGAGTAACGCAGCCCTGCCAGAACCTAAACCCCACTCTGGTCCCACTTCCTGCGGCTCGCAAGACAGGACGTGGGCCCTCCTCCTTCGTCCCGGCGCTGGGCCCCCGCTGCCAGGCCACGTACCTGGAGAGCCTGTCAAACATGGTCACCAGCTTCATGGCCTCGTGTTCCTTCTGTTCCTCCGTCATGCCCTCCGTGGGGTCGGGTGGCTTCTCCTCTACTCTCCCCGTCACGGGGTTTATGCTGTTTCACAAGAGAGGCCGCAAGGGAACGCGTTAGAGACTTTCCAGGACAAAAGAGCGCTGTGTTGGGTGGGAGAAGTTCCTCATCTTCCTGCTTGGGCTTGTAACGGCAGGAAACCCATTTTCCTGGGTGCGGGGAAGGCGAGGCACCTGCAGAAGAGCCCCCCCTCCTGGAGCAGCAGGTAACCAGCTCCTGCCACCTGGACCACCTGGTCCCCCGCGCCACTCGGCCCCCTTCAGCCCGTGTTCGCAACAAAACACCCTGATGTCAGAAGACGTGTCACTTGGGAACAGCGGCCTGATTCTGTAAGGTCTCACCTGCTGGTCACCTGTCCTGCCCACCCTACGGGCCCAGATGGCTGTGGGAATAGGAATGGGGGCCGAGTGAGGGCAGCCCGAGGATGCGGGGGGCACCCACCTGGCCTTGGCTTCCTTGTACTCGTCTGTGTCCGTGTCCTCGTCCTCCGAGTACTGGCCCTCAGGCCGGCCCCCTGCCATGAGGCCCCTAGCCGCCAGGAGGCCGGCAGCGTTCCCGTAGCCTGTGTACTTGATGAATCGGGGCACTGCAGGGCAGGGCAGAGCTCAGCGTGCAAACGTGGCGGGGGGGCCGGGGAGGGGCGGGTGAGGGGCTGCCCCCCGACTCACCGCTCTCCGAGCACAAGACAAACAGGAACTCGGCGGCCACCCTCTTCACGTCGGTGTCCAGGTGCGTCATGAGGCGAACCAGCTTGTTCCGCAACAGCTCCCCCACCTCGGGCCGGGTCCTCACGTCCCGCAGCGGGGGCAGCACCTGGGGAGGTAGTCGTCCCTGAGCCCGGGCCTGGAACCACCAGGGTCTCTGACCAGGGCCTGGCCGCGGCCCCTCCGCCCCGTACCTGGGCCTTCAGGAACTTCCTGGCGGGGCGGTGCACGCGGGCACACTCCGTCAGCACGCTCAGCGCGGGGGCCACGCTCTCCTTCAGCCTGTGCGTCTGCAGAGGAGCCTCCGTCACTGGGCTGTGCCCATCTGACTCGAGGCCAGGGGAGCTAGGCACGTGCGCCACACGGTCCTGGCAGGGGGCGTTCGGGGCGAGGCCTGGCCACAGGGGCCCCAGCTGAGGGGCTAAGGGAGGGCAGTGGGTGTCTGTGTGAGCTTCGAAAAGCACAGGCGTGGACCCCAACTCGGGGCCATTCGCGTGCCCTGCAACTTGAGGCCAATCACTCAACTGCTTTGAGCCTAACTTCCCTCCCTTTGCACCAGAATGGTGGGGAAAACAGAGTGTTTCAAGCTGTTAGCAGACCAGCAGCACACAAGCCAGCTCCCAGCGCACGCAGGCAGCGTGGATTCCCCGGGGCTCTACTGAATCCTAGTCTGCCACACTCTTTAGCCCACATGGTATGGCTGCAAACTCCAGAGGGGCGGGTTAGAGCGCTGGCTGCTCAGTGCCCTGTGGTGCAGCCGCAGGAGTCAGGCAGCCTCTGGCTGGAAGGTCCCGCGGGTCCCCTTAGGGACGCCAAGGCACAGCGGATGTGCGTGACCAAGGGCTGCTCGCGCTCAGGGGCACTTCGAGTCTAGGGTCACAAGCAGGGACTACGGGTGGGCGGGCTTCTCAGGACCACTCGAAGACCCACAAAGAGATCTGAAAAATGAGTACTTGGCTAGACTCTGGAAACTCGTTTGCACGTACTTCTCAGGGAGGAGGCTCCGGCCTCCTGCGTGGCCGCACCACGGAGGAGCTGGAGCGTCCCCCACCTCACACTGGGGAGCTGCTCTCCACTTCCCAGCGTGGACTACGAAAACCAGCGACCACAGCTGCTCGGGAAGGCCTGGACCACAGCCACAGCAGGTCCCCCTGCCCACCTGGTGCAGACGCTTCTCCAGGAAGCTCAGCAGAACGCCAATCACATCCATGTTCACTCCCAGGAACTCCAAAGAGCCTTCGTGGGGTTCCAGGGTGAGAAGAACGTCCAGACATTTGAGGGGCAAGTTCCCCAGGAGGTTCACTGTGTGCCTGGAGACAGATGAAAGGAGCACTTGGTAAATCCAATCCCCTAGCACAGGTACAACCCTTGCCACCGCCTGCTGGCGCCAAGATGATATGAACCAGCGTCAGGGGCCTCAGCAACAGCACCAGGTACCAGAGCTGAGGGGGGCACTCCCTGCAAACGCCCAACCTACCACACATCTGGGTCGAAGCAACGTAGTCAAAAATCAGAACCTGCCTACGCACAGGTCAGCAAGAATGGAAGTGAATAAGCACGCTGCCTTACAGATGCCATGCCGTCCGTGACGCTACCCAAAGCCCACTGGCACGTTCCTGTCCCCGGACTCACAGCTCTTCTCCTAGCCGTGTACCATAAGTGCTGGAGCTCCCCGGAAACACACTGACGTCTGTCTCACCCAGCTGAAAGAAGACTCTCTAGAGCTAGGAACCACCAGGTAGACCTGCGAGCAGAACGCCCCCCACACCACAGGCACCACCCTCACCCGTGGAACTCCTCTGTGCGGTCTCCAGCAGCAGCAACCATCACGCAGTGCCGCAGAAGGGTCCCCAGGTGCCGGTAAAGGGCAGTGTCTTCCTGACCAAAGAGAAAGGGATTCCTGTGAGAGCGAGCCCCACTCGCCCCCACCGCTGCCAGCTGAGATTCTCCCGTCTGGCCCACTGCAAGACCACGTGCACTAACTACACACCTCCTCTACTGCACCCCTGGGTGCCTGTCCTCTCCCACGCGACCTTACGAGCACTCTCCTGACTAAGAACGTTGACGGATCCCCTGGAGCTGCTCTGCGCTTTAGGCCGATGCTCTCAGACGCATGGTGATGAATCTCTCACAGCCTTCCCGCACCAAACAGCCCTCCTGCCAAGCTGCAAGAGCCAGTTATGCTCTCCAACTCCCTGAGAAAACTTCCTTGAGGGCCCTGTCCCGGATGGGCATCTCCCTGCCTTCTCTTGACAGGCTAAGAGATCCTCCTGGTCTGACGTGGAGAAATTTGAAGGGACCTGGCAAAGCAGCACGTCCAAGAAACCTCCAAGCTGTTCTACCCCGCCCACAGGCTGCATCAGTCCTCACCTCATCCACTTCCCTCTTGATGGAGTCGAAGGTGATGTTGAAGAGCACTTTGAGGATCTCCATGGCGCGCTCAGTCTCCTGGGGAGGCAGGAGCTCAGGGGGCCTCTCTCCAGGGGTCATTCCCAGCGTCAGCTCCAGCGCTTCGGTCAGCAGGTGCACTCCCTGCAGCTCCTGAAACAGCTGCTGGCGCACGTCGGCGCGAAGTGCCGTTAGCAAGAAGAGGAGGCGCAAGTCGAAGAACTGCACGTCGTGCGGGAAGCTGCGCTGGCGGTACAGTCGCACTCGCTCTGCGAGCCTCACCACGAGCCCCGCCTCTGCCGCCAGCACCTGTGCCACGGGGCTGCTTAACACGAGGTTGCACAGGCATTTAAGGGACTCAAGCACAACATCCATGTCCAGGGGTTCGGGGACCGAGCCCGGGGAGGCGGAGATGCCAGCGTAGCAGGCCAGTGCCTGCAGGCTCCGGCGGCTGGTGAACGAGTCCAGGCAGCTGCGGTCCCTAGACAGGATGCGGACGCTCTGCAGCCAGATGGTGCGGCGGGAAGGTGGCAGGCCCGGCTCCAGGGCCGAAACCAGCAGCTCCGCCAGTCTCTGCGGGCAGGGAGAAGAGCGGTTCCACCAGGCTCCTCTACCTGGGCCACCCGTCCCTGCGCCTCTACCCTTCGGTGAGCACCCACCTTCCTGTCCTCCTGTTGGGCATCATCAAACGTGAAGCTCTGGCAGTTCTGCAAAGAGACCCAGAGGCTCGGAAGGCGCAGGCCCACCGCGGCAGAACCCGGGCTCCGTGGATAGGGACCTGAGGCCGCAGGCACCGCTCGGAACAGATGGCGCCCCAGCCCCACACACCAGCCCCCCAGCAGCTCCTCAGAGACTCGGCGCTCCTCCCCGCCGCGCTCCCTTCCACCCTCAGCCCCTCGCCACGCTCGCCACTCACGCCCCCGCCGCCGGCCACGCGTGCGGACCCCACCCGGCCCCACCTCCTCCCTGCACGTCCCGCGTCCACAACTCCCGCTCACCTCCTGGTTGTATGCGCGCAGAGCCTCCATAACTACGTCCTCCTCCCCCGTCTCCACGGCATCCGCAACCGCCCGGGGCTCCATGGCGGCCCCGGGACCCGGCGCCGGGAAAGCGGGAGGCACCTCGCTTCTCGGTTCCGGGCCCGCGTCTGCCCGCCCCGCCCAGGCTCGGCGCACGGGGGTGGCCGCGACCGCGCTTGCGCGGCACCGCGGGGCGGGGCCTGGGAGGCGCGCGGGGGAGGCCGGGACCGGCTGTGAGCGCCGTAGTCTGGGCTGCGCGCGCCTTAAAGTGGCGAGCCCTGGAACAGCCCCCTAGGACTCGAAGGCTTTGCCGCCAAGTGAGCTTGGGTTTCAAGATCCGACTCGGTGATCGTCCGACCTCTGGGCCCGAATCGCCCCTGAACCGAGCGGTGAGCTTCGCTTCTTGGGCCGGAATTCCCTGTAGGAGAGGACCTCAGCCCCCCACCACTCCATCACACGAACACCAACACACCTCTTGATGCACAGAACGAATGAGATGTCCAGGAGAAAGACGAGGTGGAAAGGATTTTGCAACCCCGGGACCACTTGGTTTCTAAACAGGCGTTTGAGTGCCTACTGCATGCGATTAGCCGGGATGCGGGTGAACAGGACCCAAAGGTCCCTGCCTTCGTGCAGCTTATGTGCCAGAGGTGAAGACCAAGAAAAACGGGCAAACGAGACGACTTTAGGCATAGTGCTGTGATCGAATAAGAAAAGGGGCTTGATAGACTGCAGGGAGACCTGAAGAAGTGCCATTTTTGCTGAGACCGGTTGGTAAGAAGTGAACCAGGAAAGGATCTGAAAGAAGGTCATGGAAGGCAGAAGGAGTGGCCAGTGCAAAGGTGGGAATGGCCGTGGTGGGAAATAGAAACGTCATTGTTGTGGCTGAGAGAAGGGGAGAGTGGGGAGGGGAGGTCAGGATGAAGGCAAAGCCTGGTCATGTGCGGTGACTTCCTTGCTGTTTAAGCAGGCGCACCTGCTGGTCTGGCCTGGACTCAGTTTACTACTTGAAAAGCAGAGATGATAAAAGTTCCCATTTCAGTGGATCGTCAGGAGGACTAAATGACACACAGCAAATGCTCCATTACGTTGGGTGCTAACTTACAGTCCATCCACTGGGCAAGAAGGCTTTGTTGAGCATCTACTTTGTGTCAGGCCCCTCGTCAGTGCCCGGGTGCAAAGTCAAGAAGCACTGGCTCCTACCGTCCCCACTCCCCTTACGCTCCCACTCCTCTTCCTGGTTTCTTGTTCTCTTCGGAGTGCTTCACTCCTGCGACTTCTGCGCTGCTCGCTCGTTCCAGGCACTTTCTAGGCACTGATCTCCACTTTGTCCCGCCGGCAGTAACTGGAGCCGGCCTTCGCACCGAGTCTGCTTCTTAGCCGCACCGCAGCCGGGGCGGGCCGCGTCGGGCCTCAGGACCCGGGCAGGGTCGCGGCGAGGAGCTTCTCTCGCCTGGGAAAGGGCCCGTGAGCTCTTCACAGTTAGGACCTGAAGCCGCCTTATGCGGGAATGGCTGCGGGAGTGTTTGTCGGCACCCTAATTGCCACTAAAGACACTAACCGCCCAGGGGTCTCAAGAGCAAAGGGCTCGCCCCACCCCCAAGCCAAGCTGTGAAAGAAACGTCAGGTCCTTTCCTTCCCACTGCCGCACGCCCGCGGCCTGGACCTCGGCCGGAAGTCGGAGGGCCTGAGGCGGAAGGGACGGGACCGGAAGCCACTTCCGGCGAGTGTGCCACGTCAGAGGAGGTTGTGGCCGAGCCGGCAACGGAGCGCCGGGTCGGAGCTGGACGGGATGGCGGACTGGGCTCGGGGTGAGCGCGGGAGAGCCGAGGCGGATGGCGGCGGGGCCCGCCGGAACCGACGCCGCTGCCCGCAGGAGCCGCCTTTGCCTGCCCCCGCCCCGCTGGGTGGCCTCGTCGGGGAGACCCTGCGGGCGGGCGGAGACAGGGCGGGGCGGCGGAGGAGTCCCTGGGGCCCTGTGGGCGCTGCTGCCCAGCTGCTCCGTGAAGCTGCGGGGTCCGGAGGCCCGCAGTCCCCACCCCTGCGAGATGGTTCTGTCCGGGACCTCGGCCGGGCCGCCTGGTCGACGGGTCCCGGAGGCTAGCCCCCTCGGAGTGGGGGCTGCGCGTGATGAGAGGGCCCAAGCAGGCCGCGTAGGGACTCGGGCTCGGGGTGCCCTACTTGCCCCCTGGGAGCCCCTCTTCTCATCTGCCAAGTGGAATGCTGATGCTTGTTTCGCTGGGTTGTTGTGACCTTTAAGGAATGAATGGATACAAGGGGTTGGTAGGACACCAACGTCTCTAATTTTGGGGTCTGTACACATTCGTGGTTCTTAGGGCTGTGCTCCTATTAGATAAGTCTCATTGAGGCATCTGGGCCAAGGCAAACGTGCACTCTGAACTTTGGGGGAGGCAGTTGTCACCCACCTGATAGGATGGTAATTTTAGGTCACCAGGCCCAGCCCCTGTCGTGGGCCTGGTCTCAGCAAACACCATGCTCTGGGCGTCATACAAGGCCCTGTGTGGGGTGCAGAAGTGAGCAGACCTAGGCCCTGCTCTTGGGATCAGTCTCAAGCTTTGTTACTAAGGCTTTCCTAAGGCTTTACCAGAGTTCACTGGTTTTCTCTGAGAACAGGTTCTGTGTACGTCGCTGGTGGCATCCATGGAGGGATGGTGCGGGTTCTGTCACGGAATGTCAGAAAGTGCTGGTTGGACTGAGCCCTTTGGAGGTGCCCACGCGTCCCAGCCCGGATGCGCACGCAGGACTTGTGCTCACGCACACTTGTTTCTACAGCCTGTCTTGTGTGCGGAGTCCACGTGCTGGATGCTGGGTTAGGGTGGGACCTGCTCAACAGACTCAGGAGGGCCCAGTACCTCCGGACACCCGACTGGGCCAGATGGGATTGGAGCGCGAGCCCTGAGGCCACAAAGGGCTGAGGTGCAGGCGTCCAGGGGATGCTCACCTCTGTCTTTTCTTGCAGCTCAGAGCCCCGGCGCTGTGGAGGAGGTTCTAGACCGGGATAACAAGCGGATGGCTGACAGCTTGGCCTCCAAGGTCACCAGGCTCAAATCGGTCAGTGGTGGTCCTCTCCTTTTGCCTGCACATAGCGTCCTGGAGGGGGTGTCAGAGGGAGGGTGAAGACCTGGAAGGGTTTCAGGTAGTTCCGTCGTCCTTGTCCCGTCTGTGGCACACTCACCTGTGTGAGGCCCAGGTGGCATTTGGATCTCCTGATCTCTGCTGGTCTTGCTGGGGGTCAGGTGCTGTACACTGTGTTTGCCCTGGCCTGACCCTGCCTCTTCTGTGTTCTGACCAGCTGGCTCTGGACATTGATAGGGACGTGGAAGACCAGAACCAGTACCTGGACGGCATGGTAAGGGTCTGTGGTTTGCGAGTGTCACGGTCGCCTCTGCTTCCCACCACCTGCTGTGCGGGCCCCCACCTGTGTGTGTGTTGTGCAGTCGCCGCCCCTGTGAGATGATGATGGGATTCCTTCCTCAGGACACGGACTTCACGAGTGTGACGGGCCTCCTCACGGGGAGCGTGAAGCGCTTTTCCACAATGGCGCGGTCTGGGCGAGACAACCGGAAGCTTCTGTGTGGTATGGCCATGGGCCTGATTGTGGTCTTCTTCATCCTCTCCTACCTGCTGTCGAGGGCAAGGACGTGAGCCAGTGGGAGCTGGCTTCTGCCGGTGCCTCGGGCAAGCACGGTCCGCCTCTGCCTGGCGTCCTGGGCCAGAGGACTTAACGACAGAATACTCCTTTGAAACGATGATTGTGGCTTAGGAATCTTGTTCCTGTGTGGCTGGGAGCCTCTGACCCAGTGAGCTTGTGTTAGCTGGTCCCGTGTGTGCAAGGGGCCCATCTTCATGGGGTAGCCAAGGCCCACTTCCTCTGCCACCTTGGGTGCTAGAAGCCCCAGCAGAGTCAGGTCCAAGCAGAGCAGCTGGGAATCCTGGACACGGCCACCTGTGAGCAGCAGCTCTTACCCGGCCCTCGAGTTTCTGAACATCTCAAGGCTCTCCTACGCTGTTCTTGTCTGGATAAGGCCACGTCTGGTATTTGAGATGCCTGGAGCTGACACAGGAAGGGGGTGTGGCGGTGAACCTCAGATCATCGCTGTCACCTTCAACCGAGTGTTCTCAACCCAGAGATGGCAGTTGCTCCTGCCCAGAGCTGCTGGGCATCCGCGGACCAGTGAGAGTCAAGGGTCCTGCCGAGAGGCCTCTTCCTGCCTTCCAGTCCCACAGCTGAAGCCCGACCCTCAGGGAAGGGCAGGGGTTGTGGATGGAGGAGGGAACTGCAGCCTTCGCTGAAAGCATGGGGCTCGCATTCTGGTGATCTCCCAGCCATGTATCCAGGTGCAGAAAGTGATATTTTCTCACGATTCAAGATCTATCCAGCACCAGAGATCTATTTGCAGGAGACCAGATCTCTAGAAACAAGTCCATCTGGCATTTCAGAGTCAGGCAGGGTGTGAGGAGGGACTTTTGTGGGTATAGACAGGAGGCTTCCAAGTAAGGGCCCTTCATAGGATCTGTAGGTCAGTTTCTGAGGGTCAGTGGGCAGTTTCCACCAAGCCCGGCCCTTCCACTGCGGTGTCTGCCCACCTCTCCCTGGGCCCTCAGCGCCCACTTGGTCAGTCCCCTGCTCACTCGAACCTCGAACTGAACCACAGGCCCAGCCAGACCAGTGGCTTCTTACCCCACTGAGACCCCAGTATCCTTGTCATCACAAAAAACACTTGTAAAAAACGAATCATCGGCCGTGTGTCCTTCCCTGCCCTTGTTCCGACCTTCTGGTTTCCTGGTCGGCCCCGCTCACTCCCTGAGGACCGTTGGCCCCCTGTCCCCCTCCCCGCACGCTCCTGCCGTGCGTGACCACATGGCAGCCACAGCCCGGGGCCGATAGGCTCCTGCCGCCCCACGTTGCTGGTCTCGGGCCCTGGGCGCCTCGCCTCTGGTACTGCGGCTCCGGCTCCTCGTCCCCTTGCTCTCCACCCAGCAGGCCCGGCTGCTCCTCGCACGCTTGCCCGGGTGCCCTCTCCCTGCCGCTGTGCCTGTGACCTGAGCGCGCTGTCTCCCCCCCGTGTGTGCTTGTGTCTCCCCCGGTGAGACTGCCTTACTTGTCTCCGAGTCTCTGGGGCTTGGCTGTTTCCCTCTTCTCCTGGACGTTCCTTCACGGGCCTCTGTGGTCTTGCCTTGACGCCCCTCGTCCTGTGTACTGCGGCTTTGGCTTCGCCTGCTCATCTCACATGGAACCTTGTCACGGGGACTTGTCCTCTGGTCACCGAGCTCAATAGCTGCTGCCTGTGCAGCGTCTCCATCTGGTCGCCGCAGGCCCTGCAGATACACCCAGGCCTGAGCTCCGCGGCCCCCACCTTTTCTGGGCCTGCTAACCTTGCTTCCTGAGAACGTGGCTCGGCCATGGCAACCATCACCCCCCAGGTGCTTTTATGTGGCGTGCCCCCTCGTCTTGCCAAGGCAGACCAGGAATTCAGAGTTTGCATTCAGGGTGGCACACCGGTTGCTGTGTTCTCTCCTCAGGTCTCTGTCTGTGCCTCCCCGCTTCTCCACCTCCACGGCTCTTTGCAGCCCTTCCAGCTATGTGGGGGTCTGGGTTTTAGTTTCTTTCTGGTTTGCCTTCTTGCTTCTTACTCTCATCGTGTTAGATGAACTCCTGAAGGGAGCATGGCAGCCCTGCTGCCGCCGTGTCAGCAGGGTTTCCTGTGGGGCCTTCACGCTCCTGCTCAGCCCTGTACACTGAGCACCTAATCCTGTGGGTAAGTGGGGTTTGCCGATGCTGATCCCGGAGACCATAAAACAGAAGGACTTGGAGCCTCCCTCTGTGCCAGGTGAGGAGGAACTGCCAGGCTCTATCCCATAATTCAAGGACAAGACATTTAGCAATAAAAATTTGGAATAAACAGCTTCGTGATGAAGTAAACACATAGCCTTTGGTGTTTTCATTTCCTTGGGGGCTTCAGATAGTTTTGTCTGGAACTGACTCTGGTTCATAAACTGGCCGTGGGCACCAATGGTCTCGACTCTGCTTCTTTCCTTCTCCTGGGTCCCTTCTCCCCTCCTCACTCATCCCCTCAGGCGGGCAGACATGAGCTTGCCACTTCCTGCCGCTGGACCTTCCTTTGTGCAAGTTTCTGTGACTCAGATGGGGAAGATGATAGCATTACCTCATCAGGATTAAAGGAATAAACGTGAGGTATGTAGAATAAGTAGCCTGACACGGTCACAGCTGAGTGAGGGTCAGCAGCTGTACTGTGCTTTGTACAGCTGCAGCCCGCAGTCCCACGGGGTGACAGGGCTGCCTGCCCAGGGCTAGGGTGAAGGTTAGACTTCATTCCTCAAGGCTGGCCTTGGACTCCAGGGCACCCTCTGGAAATGCGCCTCTTCATCCCAGCTCAGACACCCCCTTCCCTGCCCAGATCTTATGCTTCCCGTATTACCTTTGATGTTTAACAGATCACCTTCAAATGTAGTCACTTAAAGTTGCAGTAATAGTTTACGTCTCATGGTTACTGCTGGAACTTGAGACGGGCACGGCGGAGACAGTTGTCTCTGCTCTAGGATGTTAAGGCCTCCTTTCGGAGACGAGAGGCTGGCGCTGCCACCTGCAGAAGGCTCACACGCGTCTGTAGGTCGTCGCTGGTGTGAGCTGAGGGCCCAGCGGGCTTCACCGTATCGCCGTGTGCTGAGCTTCCTTACAACATGGTGGCTCGTGTGAAGGCGAGCAAAGAGAGGAGGGACATCCAGGAAGAAGCTGTTTTCTTTGTATGTTGCACGGCCTGGCTTCAGAAGTCACATAGCATCACTTTATTCAGGACGGCCACAGGCTCTACTCTAGATTCCAGGGCAGGGACACAGACCCCGTCTCAGCAGGGGAGAGTCAGTCACACAAGGAGAGGACCACATGGGAGGGGACGAATTCAGGGGTGACCGTCTTTGGAGGCTGCAACAAAACGCGGAGGGCAGCGCTCAAGGCAGAACCAGAAGGGCAGGCATAGCAGCGTCTGGTGCTCCTGAGCCCTCCTCTCTGCTCAGACCCCAGGCCCTGGAAGCTAAGGTGGGACCCGACATGGGCTGGCATGATCGCCTATGGGGGCCCCTTTCTGGAAAATCTTAATCCTCCCTCAAGGCAAACCATTGCTAACGGAATCCGTGATTTATTGTATATCTGGGCACAGCAGGAAACACGTTTAGCAAATGGGAAAGCATAGAAAAAATAGCTGGTCACAATTGTCCAAGCAAGCATGCTCTGCCCTGCAGGGCCAGGCCGGCTGCAGCCCAGCTGGTAGAGGAGCCGCCCAAAGCCCTCAGCTCAGGGAATCTGTTGTTGGGGGCACGTGATGTGCAGAGGCTTGGCGTGACGGGTGGGGTGGAGCCAGGGCTATTCCACGTCCACCACCAGGGGTGTCATGTAGTCAGAATGTTTGATGCCAAAGGTGACGATGGGGGCGCAGGGCTTGGTCACTGTCACCTGGGAGAGGAGAGGCTGTGAGGAGTCGGCACCCCTGCCCCCACCCCGCAGGCTCTGCCCTCACTGGGGCCGGGGCTGCTGTACCCCCTAAGCCCCGGGCCACGGTGACCAGCAGGAGGTCCACACTGCCAGGCTTGGCCACGGAGCCTGGCATGTGGTGGCACTCAGCAGCACTCGCCGTCACCAGTGTCTGGGGAGCCCGCCGACTGGGCAAGGCTGGTGCGGAATGTGCAGTGTTCTGGTGCTGCCTGGCCCCCGCGACCCCTGCAGGCTTACAGGCCCGCCCCGGCCTGACCCCTGCAGCCGTGTCGTGTCACCCCGCCCGTCCCCACCCCACCCCTCCGGGCCGTGCTCTTGCCAGACCTTCTCAGGGCTGTGGGCTCCTGGTCCTGGCTTGAGGGTCTTGTCCCCCGGGGGCTCCACTCGGGCAGCCATGGTGTACTGTGGAGCCTTGAACTTAGTCACCTGGACATTGGTCTGGCGGTAGGCTGCGGGACCTGGGGTCTGGGAGGTGAAAGAGGCTCAGACAGGCTCGGCCTGCCAGGGCGTGCGACCCCAGAGGGCAGGGGCCGGCATCAGACAGTGGGTTTCAGGCCCCAAGTCACTGTGTGTCTGTGTGTCAGGGGACTCTTCTGTCTCCAAACGATGGCCACACCATGTGACAGTACCCCAGTGCTGTGGGGCCCTTCTCTATGTGGGATGTCACCTTCCCTTCAGCCTCGCCGTGGCAATGACACCCCAGTCTGCGCCAGCCCCAGACTTGTCCCTTCCATGAGTGTGAGAGAGGACTCTTCCCAGCTGGGGACTCAAGGACCTTGGGCTGGTGAGGTCAGCGGTGCTGTGATGCCACCTTGCCAGTCTCCCCAGGCTCCCCAAGCCCCCGGGTACACAAGCACCTCAGGGCCTTTGCACTGGCTGTTTCTGCAGCCAGAACCCTCCTCCCCAAAATACGTCACAGCTTATTTTTCTCCTCTCCTCAGCTTCCTCCTGCATGCCACCCCATCTCAGACTGCCCCTCGCCCTTCAAGCAGCACCCCACACAGCCGTCCCTGTCCGCCTCTCCTCAGCACCATCAGTCTCCATGCCGAGGCTCGGCCTCTGCGTCCTCGTCCACTGTCTGCCCCTCCTCACCTCTGGGATGTAGGCCAGTGGCGGGGGGGACAGACGTGTGGCAGGCTCCTAGAGGATGAAGGAGCTGAGGGGCTTCGGGAGGATGGGGGTCAGGCTGCTGGGTCCTAGGTTCTGGGGGAAGGGGCCCGATGGGCCATCTCTCTAGGGGCTAAGCAGTGCTCTGCCCCAGCCGGGCGACCCTTGCCTTGTACAGGTCGTCGCTGAAGCTGCCCAGCTTGCTGCGGCCCTTGATGGAGAAGGCGGGCCGGGAGGCCTTGCCGACAGTGTGAGGCCCCATCACCACGGGCAGCATGTAGGCAGCGGGGCCTGTGGGGGGCACAAGCACCGAGTCTCAGGCTGGACGGAATCCTGTGCCCAGAGTCTCCACCCCCATCAGGCCAGCCCCCCTCACCCACCCTGCCCGGGATCCTCGACCCGGTCAGCCACGGGCCATCGGGGCTGCGGCGGACCTGGGGTGCTGTCCACTCGGAAGGTCTTGGTTCGGGCAGAAATGGAGTGGCTGGGCGCCAAGTCGAACACATGCTTGGTAGATTTCTCTGGAGAGTAGTCGCCTGGGGGTGGGGGAGGAACGGTGTGGGTGCTGGGAGCAGACCACCCAACAGATCCAAACAGGTGCCCCGCCCTGCTCAGGCAGTTCTAGGAAGACCCCCGACGTTGCAGGCGTGGGGCCTCTGGGCCCCAGTGAGTGGCGACCGGGATTGCGCAGGGGTGTCCACGATGGAAATGCTGGCTGCAGGGGTGGGGGGAGGCAGGGGCTGCTTTGAGAAGGAGGGCAAGTCTGACTTGGGCCTGGTGCGGTGACTTCGGCCAAGGAAGGCCCAGGTCAGAGTAGGGCACTAGGGTCTCAGAGGCTGCACTGGGGTCACAGCTCCACCTCCAGGCCTGGTGGTACCCCTTCATGAGGAGAAAGGTGGGTCAGGAGGGTGAGGACGGCTGTACCCCTCACACCCTGGCCCCGCCAGGCCTGCAGTGACCACCAGCAGGGTTGGGCGGGGCTGCGGCAGGGCCAGAGTCCCTCACCAGGGCCGGGGGTCAGCGTGGTCTTAGTGCAGTAGCGCCCCAGGATGGAGTAGGCGGGGCCGAGGTCCTTGCCAGTCCTCAGTATCTTGGGGTTCACGCTGTAGCGGGGCCCCGGGGAGCAGTTCTCTGCCAGGAGCATGGGGGCCCCATGGAAGCTGTAGGCCGGTGCACGCAGCTTGTTGGGCGTGTGCTTCACAAAGCCTGTGGGGCAGGGGCTCTGAGCAGCTTGGAGCCAGACCCTGCCCTTCTCCCCCCGACCCCCCATTGACCCCAGAGGGGTTGATGGGCTGGGAGTCAGGGATGAGCCCTGGCCGTCCCCGGGCCCACCCCAGACCTGGCTCCTGCCCCCGCACTGCCCCCTCCCAGGCTCCCAAGCGCTTACCTGTGGTGGGTGGAATCAGGTACTTGGGTCCAGGGCTGCTGTAGAGGGCCATGATGGGTCCCCGGGGGCGATGGGGCCTCCAGGTGCCCACCCATACCTCCTGCGCCATGACTGGCTCTGTCCATGGATGGGAGGGTGACCAGGTGCCAGGAGGCCTGGGCCCTCCACCCCCAGCACTGCCTTTGCCCCCACTGAGGGGCAGAACTGCAGGCCGCAGCCTCCTCAGTGGGGTCTCGAGCTGAGGCCCAGACTTAAGAGCAGCGGGAGATTCTGCCGCACCAACCCGCCGAGCGGAGGAGCGTCAGAGCCTGTGGGCAAGCCCGTGAGAGCGTCTCCTTCAGCGCTCATGGACCACCCGCAACGGCTCTAAGGGGGTCTGCGCAGGTTCTTCCTGCTCAGAGGACCCTGGGCATGACTGGGCAAGGAGCAGCGGGCAAAGGTGGGCAGCTTCTTGGATAAGACTGTGCCGTGGGGTGGGGAGGGGTCCGCTCTGGAGGGGCCCTCACCTCCTTAGTCCAGGAGCACTGCTCGGAGCAACTTACGGACCGAGCCTTCTCAGAGGCGATCCCGGCGCACCGGCCTCGGTGCCAGGGAGTTCCAGAAAAGGAGCATGGGGAGGAAGGCCTCTCCCTCTCTCTCCTCTCCCCCTAGGGGCTTTGAGAATTGGGGAAGGGTCCCGGCCCCTGAGCTCTAGAATGTGGCTCTGTGGGGTGGTGGGTTCTAGATCACTGTCTGTGTGATGGAGACAATGGCCTCAGCCCGTGGGACCCACCCTCCCCACCGTGCCTGGCTCGGGACCCGGGACTTTGCTCCTCGTTGCAGGGTGCAGGCCAGAGGTGCAGAGGGCAGGAAGGGGACAGCCAGGTCCTGGGCTAGGACAGTGAGGCCATGGGGCCCAGAGCCAGAGTGGCCAAGGAGTAAGGTCCTTAGGGGCAGGGCTGAACCTCCTCAGTCCTGCCCCCGGGGAAGGACTGAGCTGGCGAAACTGAGGCACAAGAAGGTTCTGGCTGTTGGGGATCACGGGATCCAGGGAGCAGTAGGGTCTGCCCTGGTTTGGGGTGGGGGCAGCAGTTGGCATCGGAAGCTGCTGCTCTCCTGAGGGACCTTCCCCCGACCCTGCTCTCCCTCCTGCGCCATGCTGGCTGTGCCCACCCGTCGGACCCTGAGTGTCTTCATTAGCATGTTCTTCTTGGGGCTCCGGCCGGGGCTCCGTCTCTTTCCTTGGGTGACTTCTCAATCCCCTGGACCCGTGTCATGTGTATATTGTGCACATTTATTGTCTCAAGATGATGAGCACCCGCACCCAGCCCTTTCCCCCAGCCCTGGCCACTTCCTCTCTCTGGGGGCCCTTTGCCCCTCCCCGTTCTGAGCCCCTGCCCCCAGCCTCTGCCTCCGCAGGCCTTCTTGTGTCCTGATGCCTCCCTGCATCCACATGTCTTGCCTACCTGTCTGTCTTGCTTTGTCCACCTGCCTACAAGGGCGTCTGCCTGGATTTCCATTGGTGGGTCTGCCCTCTATGTGGGGTGACTTATACGTGTGTGCCCGGCTCACATGACCCTATGTGTGCGCCTGTAGTTGTGTGCCTGAGGCTGGGGAGAGACAGGAGCCAGAGCCTGAGCCGCAGGGGGCTTTATTGACTGGATGGCTTGAGGATAAATTCATGCATAGGGAAGTGGTAGGGGTGTCGTCGTCATGGTTGCTTGTGCGGCTGGTCCTACGGCTGCTTGGAGCCACATCTGGGGTCCACTAGGCATCGTCCTGACTGCCCAGGGCTTGCCCCTGGAAGGCAGACACGTGTGGGCCAGGAGGCCTGGGGTTCCCGTGCCCGGTGATCAGTAACTAGAGAGCCACAGCTCCGTCAGGCAAGCAGGCCCAGGCCAGCCTCTGGGGGGATGGTGGGCTCTGGCACATTGCCGCCAGGCCCCTCCCAGCAGCTGGGGAAGCGGGGTGTGCGCATGTGTGTTTGCATTTGTGTGTGTGTCAGGTGTGAGCGTGTGCGGATGCATGTATGTGCATGTAGGGGCGGCTGAGGGCTGCTCTGCAGGCAGTGAGGTCTGGGATGCCCACGCCTGCTGGCTGAGGCAGGTCAGGGTGTCTGTGGGGTGCTGGGGTACGGGGTTGCTGCACTGGGTGGGTGATGAGGGGCTATGGCATTTGGTGGAGGGCCTGAGGGGTAGGACTGTGGGTGCTGCTAGGGCTGCAGGCCTTTAGGGAATGGGGTGCCCCCCTGGCCACGGTACCAGCAGCTTGACCAGCTCCGCCTTGTGCATGGGCTGCAGGCCATCTATGCAGGACTTGAGCTCGGTCACCGCTGCCTTGGCATCTGCACTGACGTCGTACTTGCCCAGGGGCCCCTCATAGAGCTCCTCTGCGGACCCCACCAGCAGCGTTTGCAGGAAGTCGATGAAAGACTCGTTGTGGTCCTCCCCCATGGCCAGCCCTGCGTTGGGGTGAGATGAGGCCAGGCCAGGGCTCCACCCGCAGACCTCCCACCTCTAACCGCAGCCGCCTCCAGGCTTTCCCCATCAACGTCCACCTCACCTGCCCCAGACCTTCCTCCAAAACACCCCCCAGCTCCACCTGCCCGCAGACCCTCCCGCCGCCCTAGCGTCAGCTGCCTTCCGCCCTGGGTTCCCTAGCGTCACTGAGGAAGGAAAGCCAAGCCTCTGACTCAGTGGGAATTTCCCCTCCGTGTGAGGCTGGCTGACCTGGAGCTTGGATCGGGGTCAGGGTCAGCCTGGGCTGGGCTGGGTTGGTGACATTGCGATTGGTGGTGACACAGGGGCTCGGAGAGAGGTTGAGCTGGGCTGGGGTTGGGGTAGGGTTTCCTGGGGACTGGGGTCGCCGAGGGCACCAGGGTCATTGCCCACGTCTGTGTTCTGTGATGGAGGTGGGTTGGGGTGCCCGGGAAGGTGGGCGCCAATCACTGCTGGGCCCAGTGCCTGGATTTCTAGCTTCCCATGTTCCCGCCCGTTTCCCCCCGACACCAGCCCCCCGAATGTGCTGGGAGCACCTGTCAGCGCGCAGACTCAGCACAGGTGCAGAGCAGGGTGAGTGCCAGTAGCAGGAGGGCGCTGCTGCCCTTCGCGGCGGAAGCGGAGGTTCCTCAGGAGCTGCCGTGGCCTGCTTTATGCCTCCCAGGCACCTGTCCTGGGGGCGGGTCCGACCTGCGCATCAGGACCCGGCCAGTGAGAGCGCCGGTGGGGCAGCCGAGGGTGTGTCCTCTCCCCCTGCCCTGCAGTGGGTGCCAAGCAGCAAGGGGCCTGGGGTGCTGTGCGAGGGGTGCTCGGCAGACGTTTGGAGCGAGTGGACAGAGGCAAGGGGGCGACGTGAGCCTGGTCAGCAAGGAAGGGTGGTGTGCCTGGGGATGCTGAGGGCCTCTGGCCTCGCTTGGCTGTGGCTGAGAGGGCCCGGCTCTTGGGCGAGGCCCAGGCCTTTCTTTTGGGGTAGGAATCCCCCCTCCACTCAGCGTGCTTTGTGGGCCAGCGCTGGGCTCTGATCCCCGAGACAGCCTGGAGGTCTCCCCTGGGGCAGGGGTGAGGGACTTCCTGGCGTCTGCAGATCTGGGCGGTAGGAGGTGGGCCCAGGGCCACGGAAGGCCCGAGGTGGGCAGCAGCCTCCAGGGGATGGAGGGTGGGCCCGGGAGTGACTGAGGGGCGAGGAGCTGGGCCGTCTCCGGGACCCGGTGGGAGTACCCGGTCACTTGCAGGAAGTGAGGAGGGGCTGCGGTCTGACTCAGCTTCCTTCTGTGGTCATCCAGCCTGGGGAGGTCTAGGATCTGGGGGAGGCAGTCCAGTGCTATGATGGAGGAAGGGGGCTGCAGCACCTGGGCCCATAAGCAGACCGCCCCCAGAGCAGTGCTGCAGTCCCGGCCCTCGCGCCACGGGCCCTCTTCTCCTGTCCCATGCTGCCACCTGGTGGCCAATGGCATCCTGCAGGACAGGCCCACTCGCCACAGGGTCCCGGTGAGGATCCAGGGTTTCAGGCCCTGCCTGGCCCCCGGGGGCTCCTCATTCAGTACTGACATCTCCAGATCAACCTTGTCCGGATTGGTTACGCGGCCTCTGCTTGTCACCCTGCCCCTCACTTGCCCCCAGCTGTCCCCGAGTCCGTCACAGACCCCAGACCCTTGTCCTGTGTCCTCTGGGCACTCGGAGCTTCTCATCCACTTGGGTGTCTGTTTATAACAAATAGTCTGTAGTCCCCTTTGCTAGCATGAAATGAAATCCATGGATGATACAACCTACTTATACTCATAATTCCAAGAACATAGGAGAAATAACTTGTAATGAGGTCATCTGTAACAAAACAATGTGGCTTCATGGGTGAGACTGCTTCCGGCAAATTTGAGCCCCTCCCTGTCCCCAAGGGCCCAAGGGGTTCTGGTCAGTGGGACAGGCCTTGCTCTGATCGTGCTTTGATGGACCCATCATCTTCTTTAACTTAGTGGTCCTCTGGCTGCTTGCTGGGTCACCTGCAGAGTTGTTTAAAGGTGCTGTCCCTGGGCTGTGACATAGTCCAGACCCATGGAAGCAGGGTCCCGGGGGCAGGGCCTGGATATCTGCCCTTCGGAATCCCTCCGGCCCCAGTGGAGACCGTCTGCCCAGCATTTATTCCCCTTCCTCTGCATTTTTCTCCCGTCTGCAGAGTGCTGTGTATTGGTTTGATATGATTTCAA